>NC_058131.1:522246965-522373607 GCF_016433145.1 Gracilinanus agilis | reverse complement strand
GAGAGGGAGAGACAGAGTGGGGAAAGAGAGAGGGGGTGAGAGAGAGGGGGGAGGGAGGAAGAAAGAGAAGGAGAGAGGGAGTAGGGCATTTTGTTTGCTAAGGAATGGGAGTTCCTTCCCTCAAGGACCTTAGGTTTTTATTTATTTATTTGAATTGAAAATTTTTATTTAATTAATTGATTTAGAATATTTTTCCATGGCTACGTGATTAATGTTCTTTCTCTCCCCTCCCTCGTCCCCCCCGCCCCCGCCCTAGCCAATGAGTAATTCCACTGGGTTTTACAAGACCTATTTCCATATTATTATTTGCATTAGGGAGATGGCTGCCTTACAGTCTACATCCCCAATCATGGCCCCATCCACCCATGTGATAAAGCAGTTGTTTTTTCTTCTGGGTTTCTACTCCCACAGTTCTTTCTCTGGATGTAGATAGCATTCTTTCTCATAAGTCCCTCAGAATTGTCCTGGATCATTGCATTGCTGCTAGTAGAGAAGTCCATTACATTCGACTGTGCCACAGTGTTATCAGTCTCTGTTTATAAGGTTCTCTTGGTTCTGCTCCTTTCACTCTGCATCAATTCCTTGAGGTCATTCCAGTTCACATGGAATTCCTCCAGTTCATCATTCCTTTCAGCACAATAATATTCCATCACCAACATATACCACAGTTTATTCAGCCATTCCCCAATTGATGGACATCCTCTCATTTTCCAATTTTTTGCCACCACAAAGAGTGTGGCTAGGATTATTTTTGTACAAGTCTTTCCTTATTATCTCTTTGGGGTATAAACCCAGCAGTGGTATGGCTGGATGAAAAAGGCAGATGGTCTTTTAGTGCCCTTTGGGCATAGTTCTAAATTGCCCTCCAGATGGTTGGATCAATTCACAACTCCACCAACAATGCATTAATGTCCCAATTTTGCCACATCCCCTCCAACATTCACTACTTTCCTTTGCTGAAGGACCTTGTGTTTTAATGAAAAAAGGAACATACATTAGGGAAGTGAAAAGCAGGGGTAAGGGAGGTATTAGGGAGCTAGGGTCTAAAATGGGTTTAGACTAGGTGCTTCCGCAAATGAAAAGTTGAGGATAAACTCATCAATTGGAGGAGGAGAATGTAGAGATGAAGAAGGGTGTTGGGACATAATTCTAAGAGCTTGGAGAGATTGAGTTCAGCATCCTTATGACTTCCTTTACCAAAATACCAACTTTTGGTCACCATTCTCATATATGGACTCATATATTTAATTTCCAATTAAAACACAAGCTCCTTAACTATCTTGCTTTTTGATTTGTATTCCCAGTGCTAAGCACATGGTAAGCAAATAATAAATACATAAATTCATTCATTCATCAAGTTACTGTGTTGCCATACTTTTGTGCTGCATTGCATGAAACTGTTGGTTGTGGGAAGGACTAACAGAAACTTTGAAAAATTGGTTTGGGAAACCTTTCTGGATTTAATTATTGAGTAATTAGACTGGAAAAAAGGCTAGGTGGTGCAGTGGATAGAGTACTGGCCTTGGAATCAGGAATCAGGAACTCACCTTCCTGAGTTCAAAACTGGCCTCAGGTTAAGAGCTGGGTTATCCTAGGCAAGCCATTTAGCCTGTGTGTCTCACTTTGCTCATCTGTAAATTGAGCTGGAAAGAGAAATGTGACCCCAAATAGGGTCACAAAGAGTCAGACATAACTGAAACGACAACAACAATAACAGTGTTGAATTGTTTGAGGAAGATTCTGAAGATTACTTGACAAGATAAGGAAGCAGACCTACAAGTCCTTTCTTAAGCTGAACTGCCACAGTATTCAAATGCCACAACTACATTTCCTAAAAGACTGCTTTATGGAGAACTCACACAAGGCAAGCTTTCACTCGGAGGTCAGAAGAAGTCAGATGAGGACACTCTTAAGTTCTCTCTGAAATGTCCATCGGGAGACATAGGAGGCACGAGCACAAGACCATCCAGCATGGTGTGCCCACATCAAAGAAGGCACTGTGCTCCGTGAGAAAAGCAGAATTGTAATAGTTCCAAAAAAACATGAGATGCACATAGTTAGAGACATCTCCTTCCCACATGTTAGGAAGATTGTGCTCAATCTGTCCTAGAACCTACAGAGCTTGTATTGGTCTGATTAGTGACAGTCAAAACATGGTACATTGATTCCAATATAATGATGTCATTTTGGTCCTCTTCAAGTATGAAGGACAACAACCAACCAATTTATATGGGCCTTAGTTTCCACACCTAAATTTTTTTTTAAACCCTTACCTTCCATCTTGGAGTCAATATAGTGTATTGGGTAAGGGCTAGGCAATGGGGGTTAAGTGACTTGCCCAGGGTCACACAGCTGGGAAGTGTCTGAGACCAAATTTGAACCTAGGACCTCCCATCTATAGGCCTAGCTCTCAATTCACTGAGCTATCCAGCTGCCCCCTCCACACCTAAAATTGAAGGAGTTTGGGGCAGCTAGATAGCACAGTGAATAGAGCACCAGGCCTGGAATCAGGAGGTCCCAGGTTCAAATGTGGCCTTAGACACTTCCTAAGTATATTACCCTGGGCAAGCCATTTAACCTCAGTTGCCTAGCCCTTACATTTCTTCTGCCTCAGAATAGATATCGATGCTAAGACAGAAGGTAAAGGTTTAAAAAAAAACTCCTAAGGGAGTAGATTATATAACCTCCAAAATCTCTACCAACTCCACATGGATGATCTTAGGCTTTGAAGAGAAGTATCAGTACCTGGAGGCACTGATTTAGTTTGGTTTTCCGCTGAGAAATACAAGACATAGAAAATTCAGAACCATTATCATTTATTCATGAGCATTTATGATTGCAATCATTTTAATAAGTATTTATAGAGCATCTACTACATGCTGAGTGCCATTTTCCTGGGCCCTTTGATCAAAAGAGATAGCGCCAGCATATTTTTTCTTGGCAACATCTTTGTTCTAGTTCTGACATTTGTCTTACTTCTGTATAACCTTGGACAAATCGTTGAACCTGTTGGTGTCACAGGTGTTACTTGAGAACAAACTCTAAAACTTGAAAAAGTTTTAGAAAGAATTCTATCAGATGGTTTGGCAAAGGAGAGGGAGTTGAAAGACTGTGTAAACCAGTTAGGTTTACAAGTGACTCCAAGGATAGAGTTCTGGCCCTATAGACAGGAAGATTCATTTTCCTGAGTTCAAATCTGGCCCTCCTCAGACACTCACTAGCTGTGTGACCCTGGGCAAGTCACTTAACCCTGTTTGCTTCAGTTTCTCATAAGTAAAATGAGGTGAAGAAGGAAATGGGAAAACACTCTAATATCTTTTTTAAACCCTTACTTTCTTATCTTTTCTTTTTTTAAAACCCTTGCCTTCAATCTCAGAATAAATGCTAAGTATTGTTCCAAGGCAGAAGAGTGGTAAGACCTAGGCAATGGAGGTTGAGTGACTTGCTCTAGTTTGTGCAACCAGGAAGTATCTGGATCCAGATTTGAACCCAGGAACCTCTTATCTTTAGTTCTGGTTCTCAATCTCCTTAGCCACCTAGCTACTCTAAACCCTTAACTTCTGTCTTAGAATTGATACTAAGTATTGTCCCAGATCATCACATTGCTGAAAGTGGCCAAGTTTTTACAGTTGATCATCATACAACATTGCTTCAATCAACATTTATTAAGTACTTACTGTGTGCCAGGTACTGTACTAATTGCTGGGAATACAAATACAGTCATAAAGAAAGATAGAACTGCCTTCAGGGAGCTTACATTTTAATCAGAGAAGACAACACATTAAAGGAAATTAACTGAAAAAGGAGAGAGGAAAGGAGGGGATAGCTGATAAAGGGATTTATCCACTGCGAGTCTTTGATAGAGAAAATATTATTGAAATGAGTGGGCAGTACAGTCTGGAGAAGAATGAAGACATGATTGGCTTTGGACTACTATTTAGATTGGAGGTTTGGGGAGGAATCAGCCAATCAAAGGAAGAAAACACTAAGGCAGAGGGTACTTCCATTGTTAGAAGTAGTCCCAAGGGTGAAGTGAACTTCCAGGGTAAAGAGGTTTCTTTGGTATGGTAGAGAAAGTTCCAAGCAAATGGATTAGCAAAACAACCTGCATAGATGTGAAGAAATAAAATCAGGAGTAGCTTGGTGGCCTATTATTCAAATATTGTTTTTCATTATTCAAGAGGCTATAAGATATTTGAGGGCAAGGTCTTTGTCTATAAGTTTTTCTATACTGGATATGTCCCACTATTGGCCATCACAGAGAAAAGTCATTGGGAGAGATGTGGGGTTATATCTCCTTCTATTAATCAGAGACTATATCTATATTTAGGAGAAAGGGAGTAGAAGTAGAAAAGGAATGATCTCTAAGTGTGCAACTCCCATCTTCTCAGTTCCTATAGATAATAGTTTCTTCCCAGAAGATGGTCTATATGCAACAAGGCCTACCCCATATATAACTAGATCAAGAGAAAGTTCTATAGAAATATAGAGCCAAACAAATAGAGACGGGTTTCAGAAGCTAATACAAGCACTCATAGAGCCTCTCCTACATGGAGTGAGGAATGATGGCAAGGGAGAGGTAGTCATCATTTAAACACATTAAAGGTATTCCCTGTAGAATGATGAAAGTCTGGAATGGAACTGTGATTCTGAGCAGAACCTAGAAAATATGACTTCTCAGTTGTTTTGGCCTCTTTCTCCATAGCAAGAGAAATCATACTCCTTTCCCCTGACTGGACCTTTCTTCATATTAGAGACTGTATGCTGTGTCCCATCCCCTGAGACCACATGCTGTGCCCCACTCCCAACAATGAGTGCCAGGTGCACCCTGGTTCCCCTTTATCCCACACAGGGGAGGGAGAAAGCACTCCCATTGGGCTGTTGGGCAGAGGGTCAGGTAAAGTAAGGAATGCCCTCAGCAATTGTAGAGAGGGGAAGGGGAGTGGCCCAAAGGCTCTACTCCCCTCCAACTCTGCCACTTGTAAACCTCCTACCTTATCTTCTTTGGGCTCCCATTTGGCTGCTGGGCAGGGGGACAGGTGAAGTAAAAAAATATCATCAGACATATAGAGAGGGATAAGATAACAGCCCCACCCAAGTCTCTCTGCCTTTCTAATAACAAACCTGGGGTGAGGGAGAGGACAGCTGAGTGCCCAAGGAGAGTACTCTGCATGCCATCTTTGGCATACATGCCACAAGTTTGCCATCATAGCTCTATGTTCATAAGTAGTTCTTGCTGGAAATCTTTAATACACTTAGGGACCTGTTAATATAATTTATTATCTCTTGAGACAAGTGAAGCTAGCACTAAAAACTGTTGCTTCCTTTTGGAGGAAAATGCAAGACTTAAATCAGAAACCTAAAATTATATTAACATTATCATCAAACTAAGATCATTACTGTTCAATTGGTTAAGACATGTATAACTCTTTGTGACCCCATTTGAAGTTTTCTTGACAAAGATGCCAGAATAGATTGCTATTTCCTTCTTGGGCTCATTTTACAGATGAGGAAACTGAGGCAAATATGGGTAAGAGATTTGTCCAGGGTCTCCACATCCAATAAATGTCTGAAACTGGATTTGAACTCAGATCTTCTTAACTCCAGATGCTGGGATCTATTCACTGTGCCGCCTAGCTGCATACTCCTCCCAATAACACAGATGACATCCCATAGACACCTCCACAGAAGGTTTCATGTGCCAAGCAAATTCAGCTTTGGTAGTCAGAAGCTTCCTGGTACTGATTCTTCCTGCATTTACCTAGGCCAATGTGAAAGGGAATTCTGTATTCTCTTTGTCTATTTTGAGTTAACACTTGGTTAACACTAATTTAAGTGCCCCTACTTAGTACCTCACCAGACTGTGAAGTGTGAATCAGACTTTCTTTTAATACCCCTACTTAGTACCTCACCAGACTGTGAAGTGTGAATCAGACTTTCTTTTAATACCCCTACTTAGTACCTCACCAGACACTAAGTAAGAGTGTTCATTTGCTAAAGTGGGTAATAGTCAGGAAATTGTGAATCCTTTTGATAAGATGAGGATGAGAAGTGGATCCCACAAGACACTGCCCCTCTGGGCAGTGCTTGACAATTTCAAAGCTGTGATTGGCCCCTGTGAAGAGGGGGAGGGACAAGAAGTCACTATAAAAGCCCTGAATTTCTGGGGCTAGAGGTCGGCTTCAGGAATCGACCTCGACAGATTGTTGTCTTCAGCTTGAACTGCCTCTTAGAGGGAACTTGGGTGAGTGAATAGCTGGCTTTTCTTTCCTGATTTCTGAAGAGATTAATTCCAGTCAAGGATTAATAAGTCATGCCAGGCTGAGTCAAGCACCAGAGCAATATTTAGTGTGATAGCCTAATATCTTCTCTACCCTCTTTTTGTTATTTTTCAACTTTCATTCTCTCTACCTATTTTGTAAATAAAAAATATTGAAAGTCATTTTGGCTTGAGCTATAATATTTTAAATTGGCAACCATCATATCATTTATAATTTTCATATATTTTAGTCAAACCCTTAATTTTAATTTCTTTCACTGGTCCTCAGATGGCTATTGTCAGTCTATTGTCAGAAGACTTTTCATAAAGATGTTTCCACTTGTTTCTGACTACCAAAGCTGTATTCTGTTGGCATATTGTTTTTACAACTTAGGTGTCCTCAGAGTGATTCCTATAGCACAATGACAGGTAGGAGTATGACTTAATAGAATAAATAAGCAAGCAAGCTTATTAAGTGCCTACTAAGTTCCAGGTACTGTGCTAAAACCCTGGTGATACAAATTAAAAATAAAAACAGTCCCTGCCCTTGAAGAATTTATATTTTAGAAATGATCAAAAATATTGATAATGCATTGTTTAATATCCTTCTAGGCTTATTCCCACTTTCTCACTATTGCTTGTGCTACCTTTCTCCCTAAAATGACCTCCTTCTCCTATCCGTTTATGCAAATTCTATCTATCCTCTAGGGCTCATTTCACATCCCATTCTCACTGTGAAACCTCCCTTCATCTATATTATGATCTTACATCCTAGTTCCAGGTAGAGTCTCAGGGAATCCTTGAGATGAGGGATGGGGAAAAGGAGGAAATTTCACTGAAAACCTTGCAAAAATTGTTCAAATCCTTTTGGGAGGGGCTGGTAGGTGGCTCAATGAATTGAGATCCAGGCTTTGAGATGGGAAGTCTTGGGTTCAAATCTAGTCTCAGACACTTCATAGCAGTGTCCTTCTGGACAAGTCACTTAACTCCAATTATCTGGCCCTTACCACTCTTCTGCTTTGGAACCAATATTAGTATTGATTTTAAGATGGAAGGTTTTTTTTTTGTAATTTTTAAAAAACTTTTAAAAAATCCTTTTGGAAAAATCTGGAAAGATACACAGCTCTGAGAAAGAGAGAAAGGATTGTGTCAACACAAATAAGAGAAGAAGCACAATGAGAATGAGTCTATAAAAGGAGAGGAAATGCCTGAAATAAGAGGTGGAACCAAGAAGCTGAAGCAATCCAATTCTAAGAGAGAAATTTAACTTAGGCATAAAAGCTGGGACATAGAATCTGAGAATTGGCTGGGACCTTAGGGATCACCTTGTCCAACTCCCTCTTTTTTCTAGAAAAGGAGTCTGAAGTCCAAAGAAATTAAGTGTTCTATGAATGCCTATTCTTGCTGCTTATGCCTCCCAAGCACCAGCCTGATGTCGCCTATGTCAAGAAGGTTCAGACCCTTCAAATGCACCTGTTCACAGCCTTGCAGCTTCTGTGCTTGGCCTTGCTCTGGGCTGTCATGTCCACAGAAGCTTCTCCTGCAGCTTCCCACTCCCCACCCCTTCATCCTCATCCTCGTAGTGGCACTTCAGATGGTGCCACTCATATGAATCTTCAAAGAGCAAGAAAAGAAATGTCTGGATACTAATGAGGTAGAGCTGGTGGACGAGAGGGAGGGCATGGATGAGTATAACAAAATGCCCATGTCAATGTAGGATTCTGGACAGAGGGATAAGACAGAGGGACTGATAGAGGATGAGGGTCTCGGTAGGTGGGAACATTTCCTCCTACATTCTCCTCTCCCTCATTTTCATTTAAGTTAATCATCTAAAGTCCTCCCCTGGAAGTAAAGTACTTTGGCCCCTGCTAAAAAACAACAACACAAAAACAAGCAAACAAAAAACTCAACATCACACAGTTTATTAGAGTCAGGGCTGGGACTAAAACTCAAGATTTCCTAACAATTCAGCAATCTTTGTACTATATCACAATACTCTTTCTAGGAATTTCTTTTTAAAATAAAAGTTTGTTATTATTTTTTTATATATCTTAGCTATGCAAAACATATTTCTTCATCAGCCACGCTCCAAGGGGAAAGAGGCAAGAAAAACAAAGGAAAAATATGCTTCAACCTGCAATCTAAGAACACCAGTTCTCTCTCTGTAGGTAGATAGCACTTTTCATCTTGAGTCCTTTGGAGTTGTGGTAGATCATTATATTGATTAAAGTTGTTAAGTTTTTCACAGTTAAATATTTTTATTATATTGCTCTTGTGTAGATTATTCTCTTGGTTTTGCTTATTTCACTCTGCATCTGTTCATGTAAGTCTTTTCATATTTTTGTAAAGCCACATCCTTCATTATTTCTTATAAACACAATAGTATTCCATCACATTCATATAGCTAACTTGTTCAATCATTCTCCAAGTGATGTACTTCCCCTTGATTTCCAATTCTTTGCCACTACAAAAAGGGATACTATAAATATTTTTGTATTTACAGGAACCTTTCCCTTTTTCTATGATCTCCTGAGTAGTGGCATTGTTGGATCAAGGAGTATGCATAGTTTTATAGTTCTTTGAATATAATTTCAAACCGTTTTCCAGAATGGTTGGGCCAGTTCACAGCTTCACCAATAGTGCATTAGTGTACCTATTTTTCATATTTGTTGTGAGCAGTTTCAATTACCCCAAGTTGTTGTTTATGTGTTCTCATTTTTTCCATGCTCCATATGTGAGCCACTCTCTTTCCATTGCTTTTCATTGCAACAGAAATGAAATTCATTCTTTGTTTTCAATCCTACAAACCAAAGAAAGGAATATATTTAGTGTAAAGACTGACCATTTTCTCCTCCCCAAATCTACCTTTTATAGTTGGAGAATCATATTCAAATTTCATTTCTTTATAAAATAACTGAAACTTCCCACAGTTTACAAATCTATGTGTGGAAAGTCTGTATTGTTGTTCTTTATTTTTTTTTAAACCCTTACCTTCCATCTTGGAGTCAATACTGTGGCTGCAAGGCAGAAGAGTGGTAAGGGTAGGCAATGGGGGGTCAAGTGACTTTGCCCAGGATCACACAGCTGGGAAGTGTCTGAGGCCGGATTTGAACCTAGAATCTCCCGTCTCTAGGCCTGGCTCTCAATCCACTGAGCCACTCAGCTGCCCCTGTATTGTTGTACTTTAAAGAGGCCTTGGGGACCTGTGTCAAATCCTGCCTCTGATATATACAGACTATATAGCCCTGGGTTAGTCATTGAATCTCAATTTCCCCAGGAAACTCCCCAACTTCCTGTAAGTCCCAACTAAAATCCCTTCTTTTCCTGGAAGCTCTTCCCAACCCCCCTCAATCCTAGTGCCTCCCCCCCTATTAATTATTTCCCATTTATCCTGCATATGACTTGCTTTGTCTATATTTGTTTGAATGTTGTCTCCATTAGATTGTAAGCTCTTTGAAGGCAGGGAATGCCTTTTGCCTATTTTTTTTTAAACCCTAGTGTTTAGCAGAGTGTCTGGTACATAGGGTACCCTTAATAAATGTTTATTGATTGATTAATACTATAAGAATAGTTGCTGATCTTCTTGGGTAAAGAGTGCTTCTTCACTATCACAGTTTCCTACCCCAGTGAAATCACAGGTCTAGGTAGGAAGGAATCAGGGAAGCAACAATGAAAATCTGACACATATTTTTGGAGGGTGGGAAGGGCCTGGTGTCTTCTGCCTTCCCCAAAAGGCATGTTTGGGAGCTGTGGGCTAATGCTATGTGAATAAGCACGTGCTGGGCCTATGCTGGGGGCCCCTTCTCAAACCTCTGAATTACACGTGACCCATCTGGTTGTTAGATGTGGTTTATTGCTATTTTCCAAACTTGCTCTCAGCCCGAAGTTCTAGTCATAGACAGGTGCAGAGGACTTTTCTGGTGACCTCTTAAAATGTTTCCCAGAAAGGCAATGACTCATCATAGGAACCTTTTCTCCCCCGTCCCCCAGCTTCCTGCTCTATCTCCTTGCCATGAGCCTTGAAACACACCATACCATTTAAACATGCTGCTAATAGTCTCAGTGGACAGTGGCTTCAATCTTTCCCTGAAGGTAGACTAGATAATTGAGGCAACTTTGGGACAGGGAAGAATAGGGAAGAAGCATCACCCATTGCCTAACATCTAGAGAAGAGAAAGAGAGTTTCTGCCATACCTCCTTCCTGGATTCTTTGAAGTTTAGCCTTGGTCAGCTCTGGACTTAAAGGCGGAGAAAATCCTTTTCTAGTGGCTTCTTATTGCCTTTAGAAGCAAATATGACCTCCTCAGTTTAACATTCACAGCCTGGACCCAACCCTACTTTTCCAGCCTTGTTCCACATTCTCCCCCTTTACAATACCATAAGACTTATTTTTGTAACCATTCCTTATACATGGAAAGCACTGCCTTCCTGATCTCCTTCTGTGCCCCAATGACGAATGCATTCCCTTGTCCCACTTTCCATCTTTTAGAATCCTTTGGGAATTCTTCACCTCAACTTTGATACTACTTTCTGAATGAAGCCTTTACTAACCTCCCCTCAATCCCCAAGTCCTCACGTGCTCCCTCCAAAAAACTCCTTGTATCTATTTTGTATACACTTCAATAAGAATAATGCCCTTTCTAGGAAGGCTTTGAAGAGCCAGAAACAGTCTTACTTCCCATCTTTTGTTAGTCTATGAAAAAAGGCTATACACATGAGTATGTTGTATCCCTGGGAGAATGTAAGCTCCTTGGAGGCAAGGACTGTTTTGCTTTTGTTTTTGTGTCTCCAATGCCAAGAAGTGCCTGGCACAAAATTGGACCTTTATAAAGGCTTGTTGCATGAATGATTTTCCTCTCTCTTCTTCTCCTGGATTGCTTTGCAAATGTGAGACCAAATAGGAGCTTCCTTCCTGAGGCCTCTCTAGGAGTATCTTTCAATTCCAAGATCCCCAAGGACATTTAGTACAAGGACATTTCATTCAACTGTTTCATTAGCCAAACTGGACCTTTCCCATGACTTCTTGCCTTTGCAATGACAGTCTTCTGTGTCCAGAATGTATTTACTCTCTCCTATACATACTCTACCTCATAGAAGCCCAATCTTGCTTTAAGACTCAATTGACCTAACTGTGTGACCCTGGGCAAGTCACTTAACCCCCATTGCCTAGTCCTCACTACTCTTCTGCCTTGGAACCAATAAGAACATTGATTCTAAGATGGAAAGTAAGGATTAAAAAAAAAATTCAACTTAGATCCCTTCAACTGCTAATGCTCTAACTCCCAAACTACCCTGTGTTTCATTAATTTGCATATATCCATATTTATTAACTTTATATTTATGCTCTACTTTTTATTTTCAATTAACAAAAAAAATCAATTCCTTTTCCTCTCCCATGATGAGGAGGGGATAAACTTGGTGACAAAAATGTATAGTTTTTGTCGTTCAGTAGTTTCAGTCGTGTTTGATTCTTCATGACCCCATTGAGGTTTTCTTGGAAAAGATGTTGAAGCGGTTTGCCATTTCCTTCTCCAGCTCATTTTCCGGATGAGGAAACTGAGGCAAACAGGTTTAAGTTAGTTGTCCAAGGTCACACAGGTAACGATGGATTATAACTTAGGTCCTCCTGATTTCAGACTCAGTATTCTACCCACACATGCATAGTTAGGTAAAACAAATGGCCATTATTGGCCAGGTTCAAAAATATTCTCTCCTTCATTACCTTGAGTCCATTTCCTTTTTGTCAAGAGGCAAAAAGCAAGTTTCACCAGCACTTCCCTAAAATAATGATTAATCTTGCATTAATCATTGTTTTAATCTTTGGCATTTTTGCAAGATTGTTATTATTGTAAAAACTCTTTTGGTTCATTCTGCATCAATTCATACCTTTGTACAGAAATGTGACCCTGGGCAAATCACTTAACTCCTATTTGCTTCAATTTCCTCAGTTGTAAAATGGGGATAATAATAATGTCCACCTGCTAGGGTTGTGGTGAGGATCAAATTAGATAACAATTCTAAAGCAGTTAGCACAGTGCCTAGCACATATAACATTATATAAATGTTAGCATTATTATTATTGTTATTATTATTATTATTATTATAAACTCATACCTTCCAACTTAGCAGAGCAGAAGAGCAATAAGGGCTAGGCAATGGGTTTTAAGTGACTTGCCCAGGATCACATAGCTAGGAAGTGTCTGAGGCCACATTTGAACCCAGGACCTCCCATCTCTGGGCCTGGCTCTCAATCCACTGAGCCACCCAGTTGCCCCCCATACATTATTATTATTACATGTACTTGTCTCTCCCATTAGTATTTAAACTTCTTGTGAATAGAGATTATTTCATGCTTTGTGACTGTATCACTAACATCTGGCACAGTGCTTGGCACATAGTAGGTGCTTAATAAATGTTTCTTAATTGATTGATTAAAAAAAATGTGAGTAAAAGAAAGCATTTACTAATGGGTCAAATCAATGGTTTAGTAGATAAGCACGAGGATTTTGAGTGGTTGCTTTTGTAGATCAAGGCCCCTTCTGCCTCCTGTAATGTCAGGCCCTTTGACATACTCTACACGGTGTTACTCAGGTCAGAGGCTCTCCCTACACAGAGGACCCAGGTTTACTTTGGGGTATTTCTCTTTTCTTTGTACTCCTGTTTGGAGACTCTTGGGAAGTCACTATAGGACACAAGCTAGTACAAAGACACCAACTCTTCTGGTAAACATGTAGTTCTCAGAATTCAAGAAGGGAACTTTTATGGAAAAATCAAAGAAAACATAATAGAGCCCTAGAGTGAAGCCTTGGAAAACAGGCACACCCTCCAATAAGCAATCCTTTCCAAAAGATCCAGGAGGCTGTTTAGTCACTTAGAGTACCAAGGAAGCAGATTCCCCTCCTTCTTCTCTAAGCAGGGGTCCCACGCCTGGCTCCTACTGAATGCCTGATGTTGCTCCAAGCTGAGGGTGCCAAGCATTGCTCTTAGGCAAAGCCAAAAACCTGCTAAGGAGCCCTTCTTTTTCACTGGGCAGTCTTCACCACCACAGAGGGGAAGACATCAGGTCTTTTGTGTTATAGAACTTTGGGGATGCAGTGAAATATATGGGAGGGTGAAATATGGGGTGGGTGGGGAAAGAGAGAGAGAGAGAGAGAGAGAGAGAAAGAGACAGACAGAGACAGAGAGGCAGGGGGGCGAAGAGGGAGAGAGAGGGAGAGAGGGAAAGCGAGAGAGACAGAGCGAGAGAGAGGGACAGAGAGATACAGAAAGAAAGGGAGAGAGGGATAGAGAGTGGGAGAGAAAGAGAGAGAGGCACAGAGAGAGAGGGAAATAGAGACAGAGAGAGACAGAGAGAGACAGAGAGAGACAGAGAGACAGAGAACAGAGGGAGAGAGAGAGAGAGAGAGGGAGAGAAAGAGAGAGAGAAGGAAAGAGGGAGGGAAGGAAAAGCAGAAACAAACAGAATCAGAGAGAAATAATTATCTCTTTGTTTCTAGAAAGTATCTTGAATAAATTTACTAAATTGATTTTAATTCCTAATTTAAAAAAAAACAGGATTTATTCATCCTTTTTGCTTTCAAAACACATTTCCAGATACACCCCACACCTCTCCAAATTGAATACTTCCTCATAGCCAAGAAAAAAAAAAAATAAGTGAAACAACTCAGTGATCAATGTATACAATGTATGCAACATTCTGACCTTGTTTCCTGGCTTTCTCAGAAGAGGAAGGAGTATGTTCCATTATCTATTTTCTGGGACCATTATAGTTTTTCAACTACTCAGCATTCATCTTTCTTTTATCTATCTGTTCATTTACATTGTTATCATCTGTGTATTCTGAATATTTCACTATTCTTACAAATCTTCCTATTCCCTCCCTCCCCAGATTCCCTATATTTATCCTTTCTTACTATAATGATAAGTGAGGAAGTTTCCTCACCCTAGAATTCACTATATAAATGATCTATATATAAACTATAACACTATGTAATAGAATATATCATAATAAAATATTATTATAAGCAAGGTGTCAATCACTTATGCTGATTTTTTTCCTCTTAAAATACTCAGAACTAAAAATAAAAAAGAATGTTAGAAATTGTTTTTACATGTAATTGGGGGAAAATAATATTTAAAAAATACCACTTGTTATTTGGGATGGCTCTCTGGGAGGGAGAGGGGGGAAAATAACTGATGTAAGAATCAGAAGGCATATTTTTTTACATTTTTCCCATATTACATATACATACAATTTTGATCATTGTTTTCTGACATATTTTGATCCATGTTCTCTCCCTTTCTTCCAATCCTCACTCCTCCCTGAGATGGCAGGTTTTATGATACAGGTTGTACATGTGCTATCATGCAATACATAATTCCATGTTTGTCATGTTGTGAAAGAAGACACATATCCCTTATGTTAGAGTAAAACTCATAGAGGAAATAAAGTGAAGAATGCCATGCTTCAATCTGCATTCAGACTCCATCAGTTCCTTCTATGGTAGAGGATAGTCTTTTCTATCATGGGTCCCTTGAAGCTGTCCTAGATCCTCACATTACTGAAAATAGTTAAATTACTCATCATTGATCATTATACATTATTGCTGTTACTGTGTACAATGTTTGCTCGGCTCTGCTCACTTCATTTTTCATCACTTCATATAAATTTTACCAGGTTTTTTGGTGATCATCTTGTTTGTCGTTTCTTATGGCAGAATTATATTCTATTACAATCACATCTCACAGCTTGTTCAGCCATTCCCCAATTGATGGACATCCCTTCAGTTTATAGTTCTTTGCTAACACACACAAAAAAAGCTCTTATATATGTTTTATACAAGTAGATCCTTTCCCTCTATCTCTGATCGCTGGTGGTAATATTACTGGGCATCCTTCATTTTCAAAGCAGACCAATGACATCACAAGGTGATGTCTTGACTTGTGCATGAATTGGATTTTAGTGAGGCAAGGTCGCATAAAATTGTCAGCCTTTCTCTCTCTTCAAGAGTCATGCAAGTGCAGTGGTAAGACAAAACTCAAGGTGACTAGTGATGGTCTGGTATGTTGTGGATGACCTTGGCATCTTTACTGTCATACTAAGATCTAAGCACTCCTCAGTGCCTACAGCTGCTTTCATGGCCATTGGAACAACTTGTTCTCATCTGCCCATTCTACAGGGAGAAGTCTTCACCAATGCTAGGATGAATCTCCATGGGTTGGAGGTCTATTAGTTATCCTCAACTTGGGTTAGTCTGTCTGCTGAGATGGTTTTACCAGGATGTGGTTGCTACAGATGCTACAGCTTCTTAGAGCCACAGGTAAGAGTTAGGTGAGAGGTGCTCACCAAAGGTAGATGTGCAGTCTTGAAAAGGGCTTGGCCAATCCTCATATCAGAGGTGCTAGATCTTCGTGAGAATCCCAGACACCCCAACTATGATAATATAAAATAAAGTGAGCTCAGAATCAAGGTTGAACTTCCAGTGAGTACAATGAACAGCCTTAGCTTTCAAGAACAAATCATGAAACCCACCTCCTTCCTTTCAAAAGAGAAGTAGAAGCCTACATTTTCTCGTGGCTGTAGGGTTAGTCAGTCTGTAATGATTTTTCTTTGTTATGATGTGGAGACACAGAGAATGGTCCTTATTTTAAGGGGAGGGGCAACATATTTCTGAAATAACTATGAAGTAAAAGAAAAATCGTCAATAAAATAAAAATGTAAATATAGAATTACTAGTTTGCTTTCCCCTTGTATTCTCTTTACCTTTTCTTACAACGAAAAGCAAAGCTCTGTCCCTTTTGTGGTGCTAACCACACGCTAGCTATTTAATTCTTATTTTTGAAGGTGAGTTTGCAGACTGAGTAAAGTCTCTTGTTAGACCTTCTATTAGTGACTCTTCCTCCTTCTCTTTCCATGGGGTCAGCAAAGGAAAGGCCATGTCTTTAGGTATTGGGGAATTGGTATTGCCACTATTTTTACTAACCACATGTCAGAGTAGAAATCTATATAGAAAGTCTATAGAGGGGACAGCTAGGTGGATCAGTGGATAGAGAGCCAGACATAGAGATAGGAGTCCTGGGTTCAAATCTAGCCTCAGATACTTCCTAGCTGTGTGACTCTGGGCAAGTCACTTAACCACAGTCGCCTAGTGTATACCTTCTTCTCCCTCAGAACTGATATTTACTATCGATTCTAAGACAGAAGGTAAGGATATATATATTTTTTATATGAGGCAGATAAAATTAAGTCTAAATCCAAATCTATTTATTACATCTATAATCTGAACCACATTACAACTGTAGTTAATGTTATGTCCCAACCACTACCTGGAGTTATTTGCTAATTTTTTTTTTCTGTCCTCTGGTTGATTGACAAATCCTTGAACTATTTGGGAAACCAGCAAGTTCTATCTAGGTGCCTCCTCCACATGTCTGTATCTTGGATTCTGAGGCTTCCTTTCCAGACTTCTCATACCTCCCACAGTTTCTGGATGTTACGAAACACATTTTACCACTGGGCTATTTTTTTTTCCCTTTTGTCATACCATTTAATTTTAGTAACTTGGAAGATTCACTTCCCATAATAGGAGGAGTCCTCCACTCCAAGAGTGACCACAAGTTCCAGTTTCCTTGACAAAGGGCTTTAATGCCCTAATCCCAAGGAAATCTTTCCTGAAACAAAATATAGTCTAGCAGCATCATGGCAGTGGCCATACTTAAGGGACCCATTCCCATACTACTTGGCCTTTAATTGCATTTCAGCTTCCTTCTTCCAGATAATTACCTGAATACAGGAAATATTTGTGATTTTTTCAGTTGGGGAAATCCAGTGGGGAATGCCAAATTCTAGGGAATTACCTAGGGCACTTAGAAATTAAATGATTTGCTAATGGCCTCATAGCTAAAATGTGTCACAAGAGGGTGTGGAATCAAAATTCTCAGCCTCTTTTATAAATTTATAGAGTTTGACATCACTGCAAAAACCTATGGTTAAATTAGGTATTGCTAACGTGTAGAAACTGAAACATCTTGCCGCTTTTAGATAAAACAAAGAAAGTTTTGTGTTACTTGCATAATTTTTGATCATCTATCAACTATGAATATTTTGCTTTTTTCTTAACCCCATGGAAGAATCTGCACAGCCCCAGTGGTTCACCTCTGAATAAATCCATTAATTTAATGTGTAAAACAATGCCAACATAGATAAAATTAGAAGGGAAACAGATAACTGGGGAAAAAAATCTTTGGAGCCATTTTATCTGATAAAATATACATATCCAAGATATATAAAGAAGAGATTAAAATTTATAAGAGCTATTTCCTAATAAATAAAGAGTAAAAGGATGTGAATGTGCAGTTTTCAACAGAAAAAGTCCAAGTGAATGATAATGTAAGAAAAAATGCTCCAAATCACTAATAATTAGAGAAAATGCAAATTAAGGCAACTTTGAGGTTCCACCTCACAACTATCATATTGGTAAAGACAACAAGAGAAAAAACAGCTGTTGGAGAGGCTGCCGAAAAATATCCGTGAAGTGACCTGGACATTCTAGAAAGCAATTTGGAACTATGTCTTAAAAAGTCATTGAATTGTGCCTACCCTTGGACCCAGTAATACCATTATTAGGCATATGTGCCCCAAAGAAAGAAAAAGGCCCATGTATACAAAAATATTTATAGCAGCTTTTTTCATAGTAGCAAAAACATCCTGAATGAAGCATTGCTAAAACAAAGTAGTACATGAATATGATGGAATATTTTGCATCTTAAGAAATGACAAAATGGAGAGTTTCCTATGAAATTGGGAAGACCTCTATAACTGATGCCTTAAACAGGACCAGCCACATTTATACAATGGCAACAACATTATAAAGACTGAACTGAAAGGTGAAAACATGAAAGACTTAATTCATGTGCACATGTCTGTCTCCTGGATGATACCTTCTGTGATTCAGGAAGGATGGGAAAAGCCTGGGACACTTGTGGATATCATTTATTATATGGATATGAAGAAAAGTAAGCTAAGCATAAAAGTTTTGTGATTTCATTTATGTACTTTTTATATATGGAAATGCTTGTTTTATTTGTATTTATTTATTTTTCCATCAAGAGTTTCCTTTTATTATTTCCAAACCACTGATTTCCACACAGAAATTGGACAATGCTTTCCACCAAGACTGATCTCTCAGCCCTTGCACTGTGTTCAAAGAAACACCCCACAAAAGCTGGATCAACTAATTTTGTAAAATTTCGAATAAAATTTTCTTTAAACATTATAAAGACACGCAACTCTTGAAGGCTTCAAAATTCTGCTGCCAAGACAAACCATGATTCTAGAGGAATGAAGATGAAATGTGCTACCTACCTGCTATGAGAAGGGTGAGAGACTTCTGATAAAGAACGAGACTTTTTTTTTTTGGATGTGGTCAATGTGGGAATTTATTTTGCGGGGCTATGCATTATATTTTGTAGGATTTTCTCTGCCTTTTAAAAAATTGTTCAATTAGGATAGGAAATAGGAGGGAGAAAAGAGAAATTATTGTTAATCAGAAAAACAAACAATAAAATTAAGATTTCAAATTTAAAACAACTAACGTACAGTTTCATAGATTCGTTAATCTCCTGGTCCCTGAGCTCTGTCCTTCCTGTACTGTCCTCTAATCTTTTGCTTCTGCTTCCCCTGGATAATAAAAATTTTTGCTCTGTTTTACCTGTTATGAAAATCTTCCTATCTAGACCATATTTGGAATCTGGGATGGGTCCCTCCTGTGTGGTCCATGAATGAATAGATAAAAGAAATATATCCCAGAGCCCTAGTGGTTGATTTTTTGGCAGGACGTCTGGACCCAGAACTCTAGAACTCAGGCTCAGCCCTCCAGTCACTACTAGGCCATGATTGCTTCTAAAAGATCATCAATTCTAAAACCAAGAGATATGGCCCTAACAATACAACTGGTTCTCTCAGAAATCAGTCAGGCCACTGATTTCCAAGTGCCTCCTGCCATTAGTCAAGGGTAATCCTTTTCTTGTACCCACTTTTTTGCCTATGGAATAACTACAGCTCAAGAGGATGCTTGTTCTCCTTTGTATGTTTTAGCACACAGCTGTTGAGGAGCCGAGGAGCCTTGTTGCAATTCTAGCAGCTGGCATTTTTATTGCTTCCAGCCTGGTGGTGACTCATCGTCTTTAATAACAACAAACTTGGGCCTTTCATGGAGTCAGAGCACTTTCAAGATATCCAGTAGTACAACACAGGAAGCTCTTAGTTTTCTGACCTCCCACCAACTTTCTACTTTTCCTTTCTGGCCCTTTTCTTTCATCACCAGCAAGATATTTTGTCGATTGATAGATGCAGCATGAATAAGCTCCAGTTTACCCAGGTGAATAGGGAGATACAGCATTTACAAGGAAGTAGGAAAATTATTTTTATTTTCCTTTTAATAGTCTAGATATTTTTTTAAAGATAGGGGAAGAACCCAGAGGTTAGGGTATCTTGAAATATTTGTATCTGCTTTCTTTAGAGCAGATTATAAATTGGATGTGTTTTATGAGGGGAATTGGGGGGTGGGGCAGAGAAGGAGAAGAAGAAGGTTATAATTTCTTCTGAGTAAGGAACTTTCGTTGAAGAAACTCCCTTCACAGATGCTAACTGGCAACTAGCCAGTGATTTATAGTATTAGAATTGTCTTGGATTCTGAGAGGTTCTGAAGAATATGTCAGAAGTAGGAGTTAAATTCAAATCCTCTTATTCCAAGACAAGTACTTTATTATGCTAGACTATTAAATAATGAATTTCAAGTTACTAAATAATAGATAATAGAGGTGTGAGTCTAGGAATATAAAAGTATTATAAAACTACAAAAATTGAGTTGTCTTTCTGGCATCCACTGATTGTTGGTGGTGCGTGTGGGAAGATTCTACTTTCAGAAGCAAATTCCTTTTGATCCTTTTTAAAAAATGCATAGGGAAAGTAAGAGCATGAATCATGTAACCATGTTAACTTTTCTAAAAAATAAATATTATTAAATGTTAAAAAAAAAATGCATAGGGGGCAGCAGGGTAGCTCAGTGGATTGAGAGCCAGGCCTGGAGACGGGAGGTCCTAGGTTCAAATCTGACCTCAGCCACTTCCCAGCTGTGGGACCCTGGACAAGTCACTTTGACCCCCATTGCCTACCCTTACCACTCTTCTGCCTTGGAGCCAATACACAGTATTGACTCCAAGAGGGAAGGTGAGGGTTTAGTTAAAAAAATTAAAAAATGCATGCCTTTTGTTTTTAATGTCATATTCATTTTAGAATATGTCTTTCTAGGGGCAGTTAGGTGGCTCAGTGGATAGAGAGTCAGACCTGGAGATGAGAGGTCCTGTGGTCAAATCTGGCCTCAGATACTTCCTAGCTGGGTAACCTTGGACAAGTCACTTAACCCCCATTGCCTAACTCTTATCACTCTTCTGCCTTGGAACTAATAATTAGTACCAATTCTAAGACAAAAGGCAAGGATATAAAAACAAGATAAAATATGTCCCTCTACCTTCCCTACCCAGAAGACATTTCTTTTTTCCCTTTGCTTTGACCCATGTTAATCAATTAATCAATAATGTGCTAGGTGCTAGGGACAGGATGGGGAGTGGGGGTGGATACAAAGATAAAAGTGGGATAGTCCTTATATTCAAAAAGGTTCTCTGCTCCAAAAAATAGTGGCTAGAAATTGGAATTATGTAAAAAAAAAAAAAAAAAAGTTACTAAAATGTCCATGTACTTTGACCTAGACTTTTCACTATCAGGAACATACTTCCAATTAAGTCAAAGACAAAAGGAAAAGTCTTACATGCCCCAAATATTTATAACAGTACTTTCTGTGGAAACAAAGAACTAGAAACAAATTAGATGCCTATTAATCAGAGAACAGCTAAAAATAATTATGATATAAGTATAGTTCCCTTCTTTGATTCTACTCTCACAATTTCCACTGTGATCACTGGCAGGTTGGGTTCCCAGAGCATGGTTGAGTACAACTTCCTGAAGAGCTAAGAGTAACTTTAAGAGGTTGGAATTTCTAACCATGTACTTCCTTAGCCCCCATCTGGTGTGTTCCTTATAAGCAATCAACCAATTTTCTTTTAACATGTTGGTTAGTTTTGCTGAGCTTATCTTCCCTTAAAATTCTTATTATAAGGGCAGATAGAATAATATCTGGAAGATACAATGGGAAAATATCAATGACGAAAAAGCAGAGGCTATCAATAAAAAATACATTAAAAAAAAATAGAAGCCAGGCTCATGTATAACATAGTCATCTAAAGAACTGAAAAGATCAAGTGGAACAGGAGATGAGGTGTTGTGGTTGAAGGAGTGAATAGTTTTGGGGAGGGAAGGGCCAACAGAGAATGGGACAAGGGGAAATGGCAGTGGTGAAGGGAGGCATAGAGAGAAACATGATTTTCCTTCCCCTCTTATCTAATTTGTCCCTCAGGGTATATGGGGTGTTTTGGGAGGACTAGCACTTCTAATAAAAGGACTTGCTGAGCTGTTTTCAAGGCTGCTCCCCCATCTTTGGTGTCCACTTGTCACCCTACTTTTCACCCTACTTTTAAGCTGAGCATGCATAGCAGCCACGTCCTGGTAAGATCATTTTGGTAGATAGGCTAAAACAGGTTGAGAATAGCCAATAGGCTTTAAACCTGTTGGAAATCCAGGAAGATGTCTTGTGAAGGCTTCTCCCAGTGGAATGGACAAATGAGACAGTTTGTTCCAATGGTCATAAAGTGGCTGAAGCAAGTGTTGTGTAGTGTTTGGTTAGACACTGAAGATGCCAAGGCCATGTACTGTATCCTAGGCTGTCACCAGTCATCATGACTTTTGTCTTGTCACTGGACTTTGATGATTTTGAAAGAGAGATTGAATGTAATGATTTTGTGCAACTCACATTCTAGTCAAGATATCATTTGTGATGTCATTGGTCTTCCAAAAATGGAGGAATGGCAACAACCATAATCATTTGTCCCTCACACTTTATCATCTTAAGAACCATAGATGAAATTTAGTATAACTTGAAGGGTGCCCTCAAAATGTTTTCTTTACTGGCCTGGTAAACCACCATGGCTAAGAGTCTCAGCACTTCAAAACCCTACTCTGAGAGACATGGCAGATAAAAAGTAGATTTGGAGTTAGAAGACCACCTTTAAGGACATTAATACAGCAGTTAGCATTTATAAAGCACTCTGAGGCTTGCAAAAAGCTTTATACACACTATCTCATTTGACCCTCACAACCACCCTATGAAGTAACATATTATTATTTCCATTTTACAGACAAGAAACTGTCCCAAGCAGGCTTTAAACTCAGGTTTTGCTGACTCCAAGTTCAGCACTCAATTCACTGTGCTATGTGACTGCCTACCTGATATTGGCTGTGTGATCGTGGGCAAATACCTTTTAACCTCTTGGTGATCAGGGCAGCTTTGAAAGAAGGTAAGTTACAGAACTGTCATTGGTCTGCCTTGGCAGAGGAATATTCTACACTGGGCATTCCCTATACATTGGTCCAGGACACAAAAAGAAAACCACTATTTTGAGTTTAGCTATTATCTCCAGATAGAGGCTTCCTGTTAAAATATCTGTATAGTTCCTGGGAGAAGAACTGAAGAAGCTTATCCTCTCCCAGTAGCACTCATTGACAGATTAGTTTGAATTTATTGGAATAACTATCTAGTCTCTAATATCATCATCATCATCATCATCATCATCATCATCATCATCATCTCCTCCTCCTCCTCTTCCTCTTCCTCTTCCTCTTCTTCTTCCTCTTCTTCTTCCTCTTCTTCTTCCTCTTCTTCTTCTTCTTCTTCTTCTTCTTCTTCTTCTTCTTCTTCTTCTTCTTCTTCTTCTCCTTCTCCTTCTTCTCCTTCTCCTTCTCCTCCTCCTCCTCCTCCTTCTCCTCCTTCTCCTTCTCCTCTTTCTCCTCCTCCTCCTCCTCTTCTTCCTCCTCTTTCTCCTCCTTCTTCCCTCCTCATCTTCTCTTCAATTCTAAGACAGAAGAGAGGCCAGGGCTAAGAAATTGGGTTTAAGTAGCTAGGAAATATCCAAGACCAAATTTGAATCCAGAATTTCCCAACTCCTGGCCTATCCACTGTGCTACCTAGCTGCCCCTCTTTAATATTTTCTGAACAAGAATATTCTTACCAGAGATAATATATGGCTTCAAATCAGAGAACCCCTTATTTGAAGAAAGATAAACATTCTAATAATAATAATTAATATTTATATATAGGGCATCTAGGTGGACAGAGCACTGGGCTTGGAGTCAGGAAGATTTGAGTTCAAATCTAGCTTCAGATACATATTAGCTGTAGGACCTTGGGCAAGTCACTTAACCCTGTTTGCTTCAGTTTCCTCATCTGGAAAATGAGCTGGAGAAGGAAATGGCAAAGCACTTCAGTATCTCTGCCAAGAAAATCCCAAATGAGATCACAGAGAGTCAGACATGACTGAAAATGACTAAACAACAATAAAAACGTTTACATAATGTTTTAATTTAAGGTTTGCAATTTGATTCTCATAATAACCTTTGAAATAGATGTTGTTATTATCTTTATTTTATAGATGAAAAAACTGAGGTCAAAGGAGATTAAGTGACTTGATAAGGGTTTTCAAAACTACAAAATGTCTGAAATAGGATTTGAACCCAGATCTTTCTAATTTCAGATCCAATTCCCTATGTATTACATTTTCCTAAAAGTAAAGAAGGGTTGTATGTTGAGTGTAACTAGGATAATCTATGATTTTTTAAAAAAACTCTTACCTTCTGTCTGAGAATCAATATTACATATTGATTCCCAGACAGAAGAGTAATGAGGGCTAGACAATTGGGGCTAAGTGACTTCCTCAGGGTCACACAGCTAAGAAGTGTCTGAGGTCAGATTTGAGTCCAAGACTTCTAGTCTCTAGTCTGTAGGCCTGGCTCTTAATTCACTGAGCCACTCAGCTGCCTCTGAATAATCTATGATTAACCAGGAAATGTATGATTGGAACATGAGATAAATCTGAGGATAACAGATAGGTAGTCCAAGATTGGATTAGTGTCCATAAAATCTTAAAGGAACGATACCAAGACCTTCAATAGGTTCATGACTTCCTTTTATAAAAATATAATTGAAGGATCCTGGAAAAGATCTCAGAAACCTCCTTTTTAGAATTCCATGTGAACTGGAACAATCTCCAAGAATTGATGCAGAGCAAAAGGAGCAGAACCAGGAGAACCTCATATACAGAGACGAATACACTATGGCACAATCGAATGTAATGGACTTCTCTACTAGCAGCAATGCAATGATCCAAGACTTTTCTGAGGGACTTATGAGAAAGAATGCTGTTCACATCCAGAGAAAGAACTGTGGGAGTAGAAACAGAAGAAAAACAACTGCTTGATCACGTGGGTCGACGGGGATATGATTGGGGATGTAGACTAAATGATCACCCTAGTGCAAATATTAATAATATGAAAATAGGTCTTGATCAATGATACATGTAAAACCCAGTGGAATTGCTTGTTGGTTGTGGGAGGGGGGTGGGAGGAGGTGAGGGAAAGAACATGAATCATGTAACCAGGGGAAATATTCTAAATTAATTAATTAAATAAAAAATTTCAAAAAAAAAAGAAACCTCCTCCTTAATTTTACAGATGAGGAAACTGAAGCCCAGGAAGATTGCATGATTTGGCTAAGATTATACAGATAGCAACCATCAGAGGTGGGATATGAACCAAGGACCTGACTCCAGAGCCATGCCCTTTTAGTTGTACCATGTTTTCTCCCAAAGTTTTCCCAGGTTGGTACGACATGGTTAGTGAGGTTGTGGTAGGACCATCATGGAATCCTCACATCCATGAGCTCATTAAATTGTAAATGAGAAGTCAGAGAACAGTGCCTTGTGGGACTAGAACCAGGGAAAGATGTTTTTAGTGGTCAGAAGTGATGGCCAAGAAAGGTCTGGAAAGTAGGATGGTCTACAAGAGAAGCATACTTGAGATAATGAGATTCACCTAAGAAACCATCTAATCCAATGTCCTTCTTCTCCAGGTGCTAAAAGCCAGAGAGGCTGGGCTTGGTAAATGCTCAACCTCTGAAAAGCCCTTTACAGAGGGCTGAAACCTGAAATCAAGCAGACACTAAGTGGTAGAATTGTCCTTCCCCTCAAAGCCCAGCCCCTTTCCCTCTATATCTGGCATTCATTAGGGTGAAGGTTCACTCAGGTGTGCCTAAGGGCAAGTGAGAGGCCAAGTGAAGGCATCCCATTACCAGTAGAGATTTGCTGTGGGCTAGGCAGTGAATGCTGAAGGCAGACTTCATTGCCTTCACCCATTTGACCAGGGCTGGACCAGTCCCACCCTGCTCCCCACCTCCTTGGTTCTCAGAGGTACATCACTGGGCAAATATCCTAGGGAGAGAAGGAGATTGCTCTCAGGTATACCACGACCATGAAATAGCTAGCTTGGAGTTGCTCTTCCTTGGAATCAGTCAGCTGTCAACCTCCCCACCTGCTGGAGGGTTGAAAAATATGGATCACGTCCTTCTCTTGTTGACTCCCACACATGATTCAGTCTTCCCAGGCAACTCCTACTGACATCTACACTGGCACAAAGGAGAGAAGCTGGTTTGGTGGGTTTGGTTTCTTTCATGTGAGGAGAGCTTTTGTGCAGTCCCCTTTGGGGAAGAAAGAAAACACCCAACCCTCTTGCTTTTCCATTAAATTAGAGGGTGCTTACTGCATTGTAAAACTCTCTTGAGATTTATCATGACTCCATCATGGGTTTTGGTAGAGACATGTCTGAATGTGCATGACATGTGGGCGTGTGTCCAGCCTGAGATGTTTAAGGTCCCAGAGGGTTGAGGTTAGACTCTAGCCCTTGTGCAAAGGCATCAAACATCTGGGAATGGCTTCTAATGTGGTGGAATTTGGGAAAGATAGAAATGGGATTAAAGATCCAGCCATCGCCCTTCTAAACCTTAACCATGAGTGGAGGATAATTTGAAAGTGAGAATTTTCAGTCCATGTAGGCTTGTAGTGTTGTCCTAATTTCAGCAGACTTGGAAGTGATTGGTGAAAGGACACCATCTGTATCCGGGAAGCTGAGCCTTAGGACATTCTAGAAAATATTGGAAACCATCTCAGCTATTTGGGAACATCATAAAGATTAGGAGCCTGTGGGAACAACATGTTTCCCTGGCCTAAAAGATCATCCTACGGCTCCATTCTCATCAGATTCTTTCAGTTGATTAAATGCAAGGCAATGTGATTTGGTGGACAGAGAGCCAGGCTTAGAACCAGGGAGAGCTGGGTCCAGTTCTTTCCTCTAATACCTATTGGCTGTGTGACTTTGGACAAGTCTTTTTATTTCTCAGGACTCTAGACAGCTCTCCAAAACTATAAAATGAAGAAAAGGCATTAACTTGCAGTGGTAAAGGGAGTCTCCTCATCTGGGAGTTCCCTCTAGCCATGAAATTACAGATCCTAAATAAGCTTATGAAACCTGGGGACTTAACTTGCCCTCTCCTAGGCTCAGAGTTGAAAATAAATAGAACATATTTCCTGGTACTAAATAGCTTGCTATCCAGTAATGGGATAGTAGGGAAAAAGCATTAGCTCTGGAATCAGGAGACCTGGGTTCAAATCCCACCACTGAAAAAATCTGACAATTAGATCTCTACCAATGTGACCTTATTTGTTACAACTTTCTTGGGCATCATCCTTTTTATCTGTGAAATAAGGAGGTTAGACTAGATAGCCTTTGAGATTCCTAATTCTCCTTGTTATCAATAGAACTAATAACATAAATGAGAGGTCAGCAATCCCAACCAGGTTACCTGGTTTTGTACATCTCAATAGCTAAAAATTGTTTTTGCATTTTAAAATGAAGCTTTATTATAAATTGTATTACATTTTACATGTACTTAAATTTGTAAAAGGCATCCTTTCTTTTTTTTTTTTTTTGATCCCTTTCTTTCCATTTTAGAATCAATACTGTGTATTGGTTGCAAGGCAGAAGAGCAATGAGGACTAGGCAATGAGGGTTAAGTGACTTGTCTAGGGTCACACAGCTAGAAAATGGGCAAGTCACTTAACTCTCTTTGCCTCATTTTCCTCATCTGTAAAATGAGCTGGTGAAGGAAAGGGCAAACCACTCCAGTATCTTTGCCAAGGAAACTCCAAAGAGTAAGACACAACGGAAATGAGTGAACAACGAAGGATTTTCTTAAGTCAACAGGAAGTCACAGGATGTCAGTTCTCAGTAAAGCTATCTCCTCCCTCTCATCCTCAGGTAGTCTTTGGAATATGAGTTTCAGAAAGTGTTTAGGAGTAGGGGACCTAATAACCTATCTTTCTGAAGCCACCAAAAAGCAGACCATCAGTATTTCCCAAGGAAGACCTGAGTTAAAATTCTGCCTCAGACATTTACTTGCTGGGAGCTACCATTTTTGTTAAGTTGTTTCAGTTGTGTCTAACTATTTTTAGTAGATAGATTTCACTGGGCTTGGAATCAAGAAGACTCATCTTCTTGAGTTCAAATCTGGCCTCAGACACTTCCTAGCTGTGTGATCCTGCTTGCCTCCATTCCTTATTTGTAAAATGAGCTGGAAAAGGAAATGGCAAACGACTCCAATCTCTTTACCAAGAAAATCCCAAATGGGGTCATGGGGAGTCAGACACAACTTAAACAACAGAACAACACCATCGACAATGTTCAGGGCACTATAAAGATATAAAGATAAAATGAAAACATTCCATTCCCTTACTGTGGAAATAATAGATATGTGTCTAAGTAAATGCAAGATCATTTAAGAAGGAAGGAAAAGTTAATACTAGAATCAGAAAAGTCTTTCTGGAGAAAATAAACAGCATTGTCATAGGGGAAAAGCCTGGGATTTCAAAGGGGATTTAAATTCCACCTCTGACACTTACTAGATGGGTGCCCTTGGGCAAGTCACAACCTGCCTAGGACTCAGTTTTCTCCTTAATAAAATGGAAGGGCAGGAGTAGATGGTTTCTGAGTCCCCTTAAAGCTTTAGCTCTATGATCCTAACAGATAAGATGGTATCACCCTTGAGTACTGAAGGAAGCTAAGAATTCAAAAACTGATGAATTCCTGTATAGTTTGCCAGCCACAGTTTTAGATTTGAGACTTCTGGAAAGCAGCCCCCTTTCAGTTCAGGTCTTAAACAGGCAGGGTCATCATGTAAATGCAAGGGCAAGATAATCACGTCTGCCTTTGTGCTGGCCTCGAGGACCTCTAGCTGTCTCTGTATGAGTATTTCCAACTTGGCAGGCCTCTGGCGCTCTCAAGATATGACTCCCCAAACCTGGATCATTTCTTTATCAGGCTACCACTCCACAAACAGAGCCTGCCTTGGCGTTGGTGTATGTGCTGCTGCTCACGTATCCTGCATACCTCATATCTCTACCATGGCAATTATTTCTCAAACCACCTTTCTCTATTCCAGTGTCAGCTAGAAAGCCTTTGCCCAGCAGCCTGGGAAGGAGCAGTATACATTACCCATTTCCAGACTCTTTGCTTCCAAAGTGTGTTTGTCTTCTGGAGTTTGGATGTCACTTGAAATATGAATGGGGCTCTAGAAGAGGAATAAAAGCTGATTGAAATTTAATTGCCACCTTCTAGCTGTCCTTTATGAAAATGAAACCCTGAGCCAAATCCCTTGCCCCAGAGATGCTGATTTACATCCCAACTTTCTACTTTTTCTTCCAGGGGCCTATCTCCCATTTTTGCAATTTACACATCCCTATATAGACTTCACATAATCAGACTTTCCAGGCCACATGTTTAATGATTGGTAGTGGCAAGTAGCTAGGTAGCACAGTGGATAGAGCACTGCACTGGAGATGGGAGGACCTGGGTTCAAATCTGGCCTCAGACATTTACTAGCTGGGTGACCCCTTTAAGTCATTTAACCTTGTTTGCCTCAGTTTCCTCACTTGTAAAATGAGGATAATAACAGCACCTGTCTTCCAAAATTTCTGTGAGGATACAGGGCTATAACAATTATAAAGAACTGAGCATAGTTTGAGGCACATAGTAAAGCTTTATAAATATTAGCTATTGTTATTTTGCCATTTACACTTAGTGCAGTACCTATCATATAGTAGGTGTCTTCATAAATGCTTATTGATCTATTAAAGAACACTGAGACTGGCCCAAGGCCATTAGGTAGTTCTAGCAGACCTTGGAAGGCAGAGAATGGGAAGATGGCGCTGGGTCTGTACGGGGGACAGAGAAGTCTGAGCTACTAAAGGGACAAAGCTGATTGGGCAGACCGGTGCTTTCAAAAAAGGTGGACAATTGTGGGGAACGGGGTGGCTCAGTGGATTGAGAGCCAGGTTTAGAGATGGGAGGTCCAGGGTGCAAATCTGTCCTCAGACACTTCCCAGCTATGTGACCCTGGACAAGTCACTTAACGCCCATTGCCTAGTCCTTGCTGCTCTTCTGCCTTGGAACCAATAGACAATATTCATTCTAAGACAGAAGGTAAGGGTTAAAAAAAGGGGTGGGGGTGGGAAAAACGACTTATGGCTTTCATAACTAAAATCACATAGTATTTGCTCCCATTTTCTAAGAGGCAAAGTCTTTGGGACTACATAGCTTCTTCCCTTCTCTAGAAACATGTTCCAAGGCTGCATATCATCTCCTTTGTGACCTCATTTCCCTTTCCTGGATACCCTGGATGATTTTAACCCAAATTCCCTTGAATGTAAATGATGGAGGAGGGGAGGAAGAGGAAAAGAAGGATGCATGACTTATTGCTTACAAGACCTGCTACAATTGCCCTGTTCCAAATGTTTGCCTTATGGGAGCAAACTCTACCCTATGCATGGGACTGAAGGGATATATTTTATAGAATTCCTTTCCAATGAATCAAAGTTTCTGTTCAGCAACAATTCATTTCATGGTCTCTGAAAGTTTTTGAAGCACATGTATTTTGGGGAATTAATTTCTTGATTTTTGTTGTTGTTCAGTCATTTCAGACATGTCCAACTATTTGTGACCCCATCTGGGATTATTTTGACAAAGATACTAGAGTGACTTGCCATTTCCTTCTCCAGATCATTTTGTAGATGAGGAAACTGAGGCAAAGAGGCCTAAGTGATTTGCCCAGGGTCACATGGTTGTAAGTATCTGAGACTGTATTTGAACTCAAGGAAGATGAACCTTTCTGACTCCAGACCTGGCACTCTCTTCATCACACCATCCAGCTGCCCCATTTTCAATTTAGGACTAGAGCTCTTAGCAATTTTTGTATCATGAATCCCTCTCAAAGGCCAGTGAATCATATGAACCTCTTCATCTCTTGAGTTTTTTTTTTAACCCTTACCTTCTGTCTTAGAATTGATATTAAGAAGGATGGTAATATTTATGCAATTGAGGTTAAGTGACTTGCACACATAAGTAGAAAGTGTCTAATATATTTGAACCCAGATCCTCCCAACTTTTGGCCTGGCATTCTATTCACTGTACTACCTAGTTACACCCACAGTAGAATTTTTACAAGGGAAATTTTTACTTCAAAAAATAGTCATAAATGAACACTTCTTCCAACACCTGGAGATAAAATTCTCCTCCCTTCCTGTACTGCCTCAGTCATCAAAGGGAGTAGAAAGGGATTAGATTCATAGCTTACCTCCATTCCTAGAAAGCAATGTTCCAGTTCCAAGTCCAAACATCCTCCTCCTCCACCCTGGGGCTGGAGTTCCAGGTAACCTTGCTCCTCAGGGGTTCCATGTTGGCATGACTGGCTATACCCATCTATGACCCTGGCTCCAAGGTCTCCATGGCTCTTTTAAAGTTCCAGTTCAATGAAGATCACTTTGGGCACCTGAAACAAAGTACAAATAACCCAAAGCAGAAACAACCCTTATCCCTCAGTTCCATATCTTAAGGCAGGGGTAAAAGAATGAGAAAAGGGGAAGAAAAAATCCCTTCCTCTTTCGCCCATTTAATTCATAGTCCTCTCTGGGAGCAGCAATTAGTAACTCAAAGGAAAAGGTGGCAGAAAGAGAGTGACTAACTCAGTCTTACCAATTTTAAAGACACAGATAGTCATTCTAGAGGTTATTCTCACATGGTAGGTAGGTAGGTAGGTAGGTAGGTAGGTAGGTAGGTAGGTAGAATCAGAACTATGAGAGGGAATTCATGACGCAAAAATTGTTAACCATAAATTCTCACATGGTAGGTAGGTAGAATCAGGACTACGAGAGGGAATTCATGATGCAAAAATTGTTAACCCTAAATTCTTCATAGTACATAGTAGTCAGAGTTGAGAGCTTGATGTTGGAAAAACTGGGCATGCTCAAAATCCAGCTTACAATAGGAACAGGGAAGTTAGGAAGAGAGGAAAGATAACAAGATCAGTTTTGACCATGATGGATTCAGATATCTATATAACAATCCGTATGAGATATCCAACAGGTAACAGACAATTGGAGATGTCAGAGTACAGTTCTGGCTTTATAGATCCAGCAAAGGAGACTGAGAAGGAAGAAGAAAATCAGGAGAGAACATTGTCACCAAAAAAACTAGAGTATCAAGGGAATAATGATCAGTGGTGTCAAAGGCTGCAGAGAAGTCAAGAAAGCTACTAGATTTTGCAATTAAGAGATCACTAGCAATCTTGGAAAGAGCTATTTAATTCAAATGACGAAGAAGCCAAACTGCAGAAAGTTCATACAAGAATGAGAGGAAAGGGAAGTAGAGGCACAATTATGGAAGACTTTCTCAAGGAGTCTAGCCATAAAAGGGAGAGATGTAGGAATATAGCTAACAAGATGTCTGGCTTAAGACAGGATGTTGTTGAGCTGTTGTTTTAAGCATGGCAGAGAGATGACCATGTTTTTAAGCAACAGCCAGTAGACAGGGAGAAATTGAATATTAATGAGTGAGTTCCTAGATGGTGCAGTCTCCTAGAGGAAAAGGGATGCAAGGGATCACTTAATGCATGTGAGAGGAGTTAGCCCTGGCAAGGAGAAGGGCTGGCTATTTCATAGTACTTCTCTTCATGCTATATTCAAGCCAGATTGGACAAGTTGATCTATCATTCTATCTTCTATTTCTATGACTTAGCACCAGCTGCCCACCTTGCCTAGAATGCACCATCTTTTCCCCTCCAACTCCAACGCTTCTCCCGAGCTTCTTTCAAGGCACAGCTTACGTGACACCTCTTACAGGAAGACTTCACTTATTCTTCTAGTTGTGATAGTGCTCACTCTATCGTAAAATGATTGTGTATATGCTTACCTGGTTATATGTTGCATCTTTACAAGATGCAAAGAAACAATACCCCAGGGAAGCTAGGTGACTCAGTGGATAAAGAGCGAGGCTTGGAGTCAGGCGGTCCTGGGCCCAAATCTGGCCTCAGACACCTTCTAGTTGTGTGACCCTGGGCAAGTCACTTAACACCAATTGCTTAACCCTTAGATTTTTCTGTCTTGGAACCTATACTTGTGTATCCATTCAAAGACAGAAAGTAAAATTAAAAAAAAGAAAGAAAGAAAGAAAGAAAGAAAGAAAGAAAGAAAGAAAGAAAAACAATATCCAATTTAGGGGAAGGATTGTTTTTTGTTTTTTTTTTTAAATTTTTCTTAGTATCTCTAGTGCCTGGCAGAGTGCTATGCACACAGCAAGTGAATAAATATTTGTTGGATTAAATAGCATTTGAAAGGTAGGTTAGAAGACTTTAAATACCAAACAAGGTTTTATATTTTAATACAGAGGCAATAAAGAGACAGTAAAAATTCTTAAGCTAAGGAGCAGCACAGCCAGTTCTGTGCTTTAGTAGATTCATGGAGGATAGAATTGGAGAGGAAGGAGTCCCAAAGCAGAGAGATCAATGAGAGGCTGTTATGATAGTCCAGGTCAACCATTCTCAAACATTTTGATCTCAGGACTTCTATAAACTCTGTTTTTTGGGTTTTTTTTTAAACTCTTACCTTCCATCTTAGAATCAATAGTGTGTATTGGTTGCAAGGCAGAAGAGAGGTAAGGCTAGGCAATGGGGTTAAATGCCTTGCCCAGGGTCACAGAGCTGGGAAGTGTCTGAGGTCAGATTTGAACCCAGGTCCTCCTGTCTGTAGGCCTGGTTCTCAATCCATGGAGTCACCTATTTTCCCCATCCCCATACACTCTTTAAAATTACTGAGGACTCTTTTCCTCAAGAAATTTTGTTTCTGTAATTTATGTCTGTTGCTATCCACAGTGCGTAGGGAGGTCCAAGCTCGTTTCAGGGTTACTCATTAACCTTTGGTGTCCACCTTTCACTCAGTTCTCCCCTGCGGCTCCACAAAGTGCTCCCACTCTACTAAACCAGGTCATTTGTGAGTAAGAGGAATGTCCACCCCAAGCAGGTGACAACTTCCCCAGGAGGGATGGAGAAATGAGAATATTCATTCCGGTGGCCATGAAGCTAGCTAAAGCAGGTGCTCTGGAGTGCTTAGAGCTTGGCCAGACATTGAAGATGTCCTCATAGCCTGACTTTCTGTCTTTTCATTGGACTTTGAGGACTCTGGAAGAGAGTAAGGCAGAGGACTTTGGGCAATTCTGCCTCACTTCAATCCAATTCTTGGGCAAGTCAAGACATCATCCTAAGTTGTCACTGGTCCTCTTCAAAATGAAGGACAAACAACAACCACCACATTAGAAATGAAAATAGCTTCATATTATTATGAAAACAGGTTGAACCTCAGGGACCTTCAGAAAGAATCTTGGGATCCCCAAGGGTCATGGGCTGCCCTTTTGGAATTGCCAATCCAGGGGATGGGATGATGAGGGCTTGACCCAGGGCAGCAGTAAAGAGAAGAGAAGGGGGTGGAAATGAGAGGTTCTGAGGAGGGAGCATAGAAAAGACTTGGAAGCTGCTCAGTTCTGGGGTCCAGAGAAGACCTAAGGATGACTCACTTTATAAACAAGTGGTTATCGTTTTTAGATAGAGGGAGGAAAAGCTAACACACATGAATGAGTCGGGATGGCTTATGCTATGTTTCATGGAGAGTATTTAGATAGAGTTGATTGATTCTCAAGTTTTCTAAGAAACCTTTGGCTTAGGGACTGCATTCCTCTGGAGTTACTCCCATTAAAAGTCCCCTGAGGGTTTCTTTTTAAGATCACTTTTCAAGCAAAGAACCACACTTCTAAAATGTGATAACCTCTGAAGGAGGATTTGGGTTCAAGTTACTGCAGTTAGTCTGGACAGTCTATAGGGTGGGTCTCTTGCTGCAGACCCAATGGCATTTCTATAATTCATTTTGTACCAAGCTTATTTTTAGTTATTTCATTGGTTTGTAAGGTTCTCAGTTCTTTTTCACTGGTTTTATTTTATTTTATTTTATTTTATTTTATTTTATTTGGTCATGCTTCTCCTAGGTTAATATATGTTTGGTTTAGGAGGCAGCTAGGTGGCTCAGTGGATTAGGAGAAAGTTCTAGAGACAGGAAGTCCTGGGTTCAAATTTGGTCTGCAAAACATCCTAGCTGTGTGACCCTGGACAAGTCACTTAACCCCCATTGCCTACCTCTTACTGCTCTTTTTGTTTTGGAACCAATATATAGTATTAATTCTAAAATGGGAAGGTAAGGGTTTATAAAAATCTTTTACCCTATACTTTCCCCCTTAGGCAGTCTCTTCTCAAAAGGTATCAATAAAAAAAAATAAATTTAATTGGAATTGTATAGGATGAAGTCAGATTAGACATCCCCTATTTTGGAGATTTACTGTTTATTTGTTTTTTGCCCAAACCCTTAGATACCATGTATTGGTTCCAAGTGGTAAGGGCTAAGGAATGGGGGTTAAGTGACTTGCCCAGGGTCACTGAGCCTGATGTCTGAGGTCACATTTGAATCCAGGACCTCTTTTCTCTAGGCATTGCTCTCAATCCACTGAGCCACTTAGCTGCCCCCTCACAGATCACTGTTAATGAATCTCACAATTTCAGTTTCCTACCAAATTTTACAATTCCAGGGCCTCTAAAGAGGAAATCTAAGGTCGGACTTTATAACTGTGTGCCTCTTCTTTCCTTTTAGATGCCTTTGGAGTCCTTTTTATTTATATTTATTTTATATTGCCCAGACAGGGTGATACAAAAATCCCTTAAATCAAACTCATATGGGGAACCACAAATAATAATCATAGTAATAGCTAGCATTTACTCAGCACTTTTAAAAGGAATTCATATGTTAACTCATAGGATCTTCATAACAACCCATGGAGCCATTATTTTTCCCATTTTACAGATGAGAAAACTAAGGCAGAACAAGGTTACGTGACTTGCCCAGAGTCATACAACTAAGGTGTTTGAGGAAGGATTTGCGTTCAGGTCTTCCTGAACTCATCTTTAATAACCTCTTCACTTTGCCAACCAACTGAGGTAGGAAGACCTGAGTCTTCAAATACTAGCTTGTATGACCCAGGGAAGGTCACTTTAACTTCTTAATGTTTTGTTTTTTCATCTGTAAAATGAAGATACTGAACTCCACTGCTTTTAAGTTGCTTTACAACTCCAAATCCATAATCTTATGTTCTAAGACTATGCCAGGTTCAGAGTTTTGAGTCTTCCCTCTTAAAACCAGAGTGGCCATTCATTATATGAAATGGGCAATATCTAATATGGGCTTCACTTCATATTATTATTGTTATTGCATATGATATCTGTAATATCTGCAATATATTACAATATATTCTTATTGCAATTCATTTTCATCTTACTTATAGGGTTTTACACCAATTTCAGTTCCTAATAATAGCACCTACTATGTGACAAGTGCTATGATAAGCAAGTATTTTCCAAATATTTTCTCCTTTTATCCCTGCAACAACTCTGCTAAGTCAGTACTATTTTTATCTCCATTTCACAGATGAGGAATCTAAGGTTAAATGAATCACCCAGGGTCACATAGCTAGTGAATGTCTAAGGATCCATTTGGACTTGAGGAATCTGATCCTGCCTATCCCACCTGCTTCCTCTCTCCTATTTTCTGTGAGCTATCCCTTGTAATAAAAAAATAAAAGAGAAAGAGGAAAAAATGAGTATAGAAAACGCAACTAAATCTGACAGTGTAAGGTGTATTCCCTTTCCATAGTTCCTCACTCCTTCCATGAACAGAAGGGAGGTGAATTTTCTCATCTTTTCTCTAGAGCTAAATTGTGTCTTTATAACTGTCTCATGTCTGGTCATTTTCATTTTTGTTTTCTGTTCTTCCTTCATACATTCATTGTATATGTTGTTATGGTTCTGCTTACTCCTCCCTCCAATAATACATCTTCCCAGGCTTCTCTGAATTCTTCATATTTATCTTATAATGTAGTCACATTTCCATATGTCACAGCTATAGAAATACAGATGTTATAATAGCTAATTTTAGCACTTTGAGGTTTATTAAGTGCTTTTCATCTTGTTTAATCCTCACAACAATCCTGGGATGTAGGTGTTTTTATGATCTCCATTTTACAGATGGAAAAACTGAGATGGATAGAGACTTGTCTAGGATTGTACAACTCATTTCTGAACAAGATTTGAATTCGAATCTTTCTGTCTTCAGGCCTGGCACTCAATCCAGTGGGCCACAGCTAGAAAGTGTCTGAGCCCAATTTGAACAAAGACTTTCCATCTCTAGGCTTAGCTCTCAATCCACTAACCTATCTAGCTGCCCCCCAATTCCATATTATTTTCTAAACAAACCATCATGTCCTTAACAAATAAGGATAGTTTTGTCTCCTCTGGGCTTCCTTTATGTCTTTCTTTCATCTTACTGCTATTGCTAGCACTCCTTGAACTATGTAAAAAATGGCAAGGGAAAGGGGGCACCCTTGATTTACTCTTTTATTTGTTATTATATTAGAAATGTGTTTGTAGGACTTTTAGCATTAGTTAGTATTATATTTATCAAAGACTTTTCCTATTGTGAGGATGTCCATCAATTAGGAAATGACTGAATAAGGTGTTTTATATGATTATAATGGAATACTATTGTACTATAAGAAGTAGTGAGCAGGAGGATTTCAGAAAAATCTGGAAAGACTTACATGAACTGATGCAAAGTGACATGAACAAACAAGAAGATTGTACAAAGTAACAGGGATGTTTGATGAACAAGCATAAATGACCTGACTATTCTCAGTGTAGATAATCCCAAAGAATGCTGTTGATCTCCAAAGAAAGAACTGATGGAGTCTGAATGCAGACTTGCTTCTTTTTTTTTTCAGTTTAAGATCTCTTCCACAAAATGATTAATATGGAAAAATATTTTATGTGATGCACACTTAAAATCTATACTAGATTTCTTACCAACTCAGGGAGGAAAAGGGAGGGTTGGAAAGAGGGAAAGGATTTGGAACTCAAAATGAAAAAAAGAAAATAGCAAAAAAAAAAAAAAGGTTTTTCCTGAATCTATTACATAATCATGTGGTTGGGTATATTTTCATCTGTCATGTGATTAATTTTATTAATTGTTTTCATAATATTAAACCATTCTTACACCTCTAGTATACAGTCAATGATAAGGGGATGAGTTGTGTAGTCTTTTTGCTATTATTATAAATTATTAAAAAAATAAAAACCCAATGATCTAATTTGCTTCTTCATGCTAGGACAAGTTTGATCCAAAAAATCAGGACTCTATCTGTTGGATTTAATCACTGTTAGTCCTTAGCTTTTTGTTTTCTTCCTAAGTAACTTTTGAGCTTCTTGAGAACAGGGATTCCTTTTGTTTTTTACTTTGTTTTCCCAGTGCCTAGCACCTACTAGGAATTTAATAAACATTTGTTGAAGGGATGAATACTTTACCTTGGATCCAGCTGCCATCTCAACTATGACTATGGCTTCCATTCATTCCATTCTTAATAGCTCTGGGATCTTTTGAGAGCTATCTTTGGGCTGAACCCTTAAGAAAGACTCTCAAAGCTATAGGAAGACTTGAAGAGATTAAAAGTTCAAGAAAAGGGTGTTGTCCTTAATTCCAGTGAAGAGTGGCCTCTTCCTGGAAAGTGATTTAGGGATCTGTTTGTATGGTTTCATTCTTGGCCAAACATGTGGTTCAGGCTGGGTTAATCCAGCCAAAAGATGGATTACCCCTAAACTAACCAAATGTTTGTCTGTCTGTAGTGGCTAGTACTTAGGCTCCAGCAAGACTGCACTAACCCTCAGGATGCCAGACCACTACTAGGCAATGTTTTTAGACAGCAAGCTGCTTCTGCTCTCTCCTCACCCTAGGGGAAAAAAGCAGAAAATAGGACTTCAGACATGACTTTGGTTCAGTGGAAACTTCCCTGATTTAGCTATTTCTCTCCAAGTCCACATTTCCTACTCTTTAATACCTTCAGGCTGAAACACTATCCCATAGGAAGAAAACTCGATTTAGAATCAAAAAGCTTAAATTCAAATCTTCCTTCCATCATTTATCATTTCTAAAACTTTCTCTTGTTCATTCACTTTCAGTTGTGTTTGACTCTTGATGATCCCATTTGGGGTTTTCTTGGCAAAGATGATGGAGTGGTTTGCTATTTCCTTCTCCAACTCATTTGACAGATGAGGAAACTGAGGCAAATGGTGGTTAAGTGATTTGCTCAGTGTCACACAGTAAGTGAAACCAAATATGAACTTAGGTCTTCCTGATTTCAGACCTGGAGCTCTATACACAGCATCACCTAGTTAAGGCCCCAAGACCCCAAGACCTTAGGTAAGTCATTTAGCCACACTGAATCTTAGTTTCTTCAGCCTTAAAATATGGGTTTGGACTGCATGACCTCCAAAGTCCCTTCTAACATTCTAAATCTATGATGTTTTTGTTTGATCATATCTGATGAGTGCCCAAATCCTAGTCTCCCTGCTCGCATAATGAAGGACCCTCAGTCTTCTCCTCTGGACTTTAATAATAAATAGCCTCCTGATTGGTTTCTCTGCTTCAAAAATTCTCTCTACTCCAACTCATTTTCCACCCAACTACCAAACTGATTTTCCCTTGGTTCAAGTCTGACCTAGTCCTTCCTGCTCATGAAGTTTCCTTTGTTCCCTATTACTTCTAGGATATCTAGGGCAGCCTGGTGACCCAGTGGATAGAGTGTCAGACCTTGGAGTCAGGAAAACTCATCTTCCTGAGTTCAAATCTGGTCTCAGATACTTACTAGCTCTGTGACCCTGGGTAAGTCACTGAACCCTGTTTGGCTCAGTTTCCTTATCTGTCAGATGATTTGGAGAAGATAACAGCAAGTCACTCCAGTATCTTTGCTAAGAAAACTCCAAATGGGGTCAAGAAGAGTTAGACACAACTGAAAAATGACTGAACAACAACATGTCATTTCTATCTAACTGACAGTTAATTACAAAGTAAATGGTTTGAATAGATGATCATCTCTAAGGTCACTGTAAGTACAGAGTGCTAAATTATATCCAGTTCATGTCTGATCCTGTCACTGTCCTGCTCATGAAGCTTCCTTTGTTCCCTATTACTTAGAGGATAGCTAGGTAGCTAGATGGGGCAGTGGAGAGAGTGCCAGACCTCCTCTTCCTGAGTTCAAATCTGCCCTCAGACACTTAATAGTCGTGTGACCCTGAGTGAGTCATGTAATCTTGTTTGCCTCAGTTTACTCATTTGTCAAATGAGTTAGAAAACGAAATGGCCAAGCACTCCAGTATCTTTGCCAAGAAAACCACAAATAGGGTCACAAAGAGTCAGAGCTGACTGAAAAACATCTGAACAACAATAACAACTATACCAGATACGGCTCCCTGAAATGTTCTATCCAGCCTCATGACATTATTCCTAATCTGACGAATACAATGAGTAGGATACAATACAATGAAACTTCAAAAGAGTTGCCCTAGAAACAGACTGACAGATGAGCATTTCCTTTCCTTTGTCCCCCTCTTTAAAAAGTTTGCCCATCATTGCTAAAAACTGATTAGTGGTAGTTCAGAGAAAAGGCTAAGTTATCTTGTGCATATTGCTTTATCTATCTAAGCCTTTGTTTACTCATCTGTAAAATGGGGATAATAATATTTACATCCTACCTCTGATAATCATGAGAATTAAATATAATGTGTGAACCTTAAAGTGGGACATCAATTTTATCCATTTTTATTATTTCATCCATAATAGTAGCATGAAAAATTTAAAGATGACATTAAAGTAGGCAATGACTAGCTACTCATAATTTTCACAGAGAATCCAAGAAAAGAGATTATTTAATTCGTTAATTGTAATAGATTAATTACAGTACGTCACATGCAAAAGCTTTCTGCCAATAAAAGTGATCGAATTCTTGAGCAGAATCCAATTAACACTTACAACAGTGATTCCCAAAGTGGGTGCTACTGCCCCCTGGTGGATGCTGCAGCGATCCAGGAGGCGGTGATGGCCACAGGTACATTTATCTTTCCTCTTAATTGCTATTACAATTTTTTAAAAATTAACTTCCAGGGGGCTAAGTAATATTTTTTCTGGAAAGGGGGAAGTAGGCCAAAAAAGTTTGGGAACCACTGACTTACAGAATATTCATCTTAGAAATTCTTAAGAATGGAAGAAATATGTCCATTTCACTGGGATGTTTATGGTTGAGTACTAATGCCTTGAATTGATAACTGGTATGAACAGTGACATTCCAGACACTCTGCTAAATTCCGGGGACATAAATACAAGAAAGTGAAACAATCATTATTGTCAAGGAGTTTCAGTTCTAACTGGAGAAGACAATATGTAAAGGGGAACCCCCACAAGGTACATGTGTGGTGGCACGGTACAGAGATGACCAGGAAATGAGGAAGAGGCCTGGTTGGGGCAAGATAAGGCAAAAATCTAACCTTCCGTAGCCCAGGCTGGTCCCAGGCTTAGAATCTAAGTTTCTATTGAAAGAGGAATGAGGAAGTTAAGGAAGATGGCTAAAGGGCAGGCAGCCTGACTTGGAAATGGTTGGGTAAAAGGAAAAGAGAAAAAAAAAAAGAGAGTAGGTTACAAAAACTTTCTTTGACAACCTTTATGTGTACCTTTCTTCCTCCAGTTGTTGAAAGACAGAAGTAAAACATTATGACAGTAATCCTTAGTTTATCACTAGCAGGCAGCTACAAGGAAGGCAGAGGGTCATCCTGAGAACTTGAAAGGCAGAAGGTCTAGTGACCACATTTCAGAAGGGATCATTTTTAGCATATTCTGAAGAGGTGACAAGGGTGTTAAGATGCCTGGGAATTATGCCATAGGAAGATCAACCGAAGGCACTGGGGATATTTAGCCTGGAGAAGAGAATCCTTAGAGGAAATTTGATCCCACTTTTCAAGTACTTGAAGAAGAGGAATTAACTTCTACTTGGCCCCAATAGGCAGAATTAGGAATGAAGGGTTCCTAACAAAGGAGAAATGGCAGACACAGAAATTTAGGTTCAGGAACCAAGAAAGACGAAATGGACTACTTTTGTGGGTAATGAGTTCTCTGTCCCCTGAGATCTTTGGCCATTTATCAAGGATATTGTAGACAGAATGTGACCTGGGAAAGAATTGAACTGGATAATTCCAAAGATTGTTTCAAAACCATAATTCAACAAACATTTTTAAGAGACTTCTTTATGTAAATAAGGCATTCTGCTAGGTATGAGGAATCAAAAACAAAAGAAGGAGCGTGTTCTCACTTTCAAGAAACATATTCTAGTGTATTCCACTTATGTTGTTGAGGTTCCTTCCAGATCTAAGATCAGGCAACTGGTCAGTCATTAAGCATTTGTTAAGAGCCTATGCCATGGGACAGCTGGGTGACTCAAAGGATGGAGAGCCAGGTCTGGAGGTGGGAAGTCCTGGTTTCAAATCTGGACTTAGACATTTTTTAGCTGTGTGATGCTGGACAAGTCACTTAACCCCAACGTCTAGTCCTTACTGCTCTTCTGCCCTATACCTATTACAGAATAGATATTCAGTATCAATTCTAAGACAGAAGGTAAGGGTTTAAAAAAACAACCACAACCTACTCCATGCCAGGCACTGTGCTAACTAAGCACCTGGAATATTAAAAGAGGCAAAAGAGAGTCTCTGTTCTTTGTCCTCATAGTCGAATAGAAGTATATAATGAGTATATATGTACGAACAAACTAGATACTAGATAAAAGGAAATAATTAAGAAAGGGAAGACCCCAGAAGTAAGAAGAGCTGGGAAATGCTTCCTGTGGCAAGTAAGATTTTGATTCAACACATCTGTGGCTGGCTAGTCCCCTAAAACCTTTCTCCATTTCATAGCTTTTCCATAGACCTAAGGTTAATGATACCAAAATGTAGCCTGGAGGGGAAATAGCAGAGGCTAAACCTCCAGCCTAGGAGGCAGGTAGGTGGTGCAGTGGATAGAGTTAGGAAAATTCAACTTAGTTCAAATCTAGCTTCAATACTTATTAGCTGTGAGACTTTGGGCAAGTCATTTAATCTGTTTGTTTCAGTTTCTTCATCTGTAAAATGAGCTGGAGGAAGAAATGGCAAACCACTCCAATATGTCAAGAAAACCCCAAATGGAGTCACAATGAGTCAGACACGACTGAACAAAAGCAGAACTCTCCTTGTTGTTGTCTCTAACCCAGTGATATACTATTGCTTGAGGGAAAGTATCTACTTCTCCTTTATTATAATGAACACTGAAACAAAGAACAAGTATTTATTTTACTATGAGTCAGGCATGGGGGCTAAGGACCATAGATACAAAGAAGGGAAAAAATATGGTCTCTGTCCTCAAAGAACTTACATTCTAAAGAATTGTCTTTTTTTTTTTTTTTCAGCTCCTGTCATTTCATCAGGAATGCCTGGAAATCTTCTATTTCATTAGATGTTCATTTCTCCCCCTGGAGTATTATGTTCAGTTTTGTTGGGTTAGTGATTCTTGGTTGTAGTCCTAGATCCTATGCCTGGTGAGTTTTTTCTTTTTTTGTTTATCTTCTTATACTTTTCTTGAGTGTCAAATTTGATCATCAGTTTTTCTTTTTATATTCTAAATAAGGAGACTACATGCAAACTATATATCTAAAATATATTTAAATGTAAATGAAAGGCAAAGCAAGTACATCATCTTAATCTTCACAAAACTATATAGTATCATTCTTTCATATCTTCATTCATTTATCAATTCATTCATTAATGGAAATAATCTATTCTTTTGAATATTATAGTAAGACCTAGGAAATGGCTGACTCACACAGAGGCATTAGATGACAATATATCCATCTTCCTTGAGAAATTTATATTAGTTTTGCAACCCCTTTCTCTATGGGTCAAGGTCTCTATGGGTCACTAATTATGAAAGGTCTACAAGGTTTATATGGTTTGCAATTTGTCTCTCTCTGAGATGCAGAAATAACTGTTCACTTCCCTGATATAGAGCAAAACAGGTCAGGATAGGACAAAGATAGAGACTTTGTGTTAAGAAGCTAGCAATGAATTGGGACGGGTCAGGATATGAGTGACTCAGAGAAGGTAAATTAATAAAAGAAAAAAACAGATAAATAAATCAAATGAGTCAAGTGAGTTATGGTCTATTTGTCTAAAAGTACTTACTTTGAAACCACTGTGAACCTTCCTTCATGGCACGCAAATATGGCTCCAGCTGGGGTGGCACAGGTTTGGCTTCCAATTCAACTCAATAAGCATTTCATTAAATGTGTCAGGCATTGTGCCAGGCATTGGGGATGCAAAGATAAAATAGCCCTGTGGACTATGGTAAGGCCAGGAAAGAGACTCCATAATTCTGCTGCCTCACTCCAAATTGGGCCTAAGAGGGGAGAGTTGGAGGATTTAGCCCTGGGTAGTTCACTAAATTTCCATATATCTGCTTCTTCTTCTGAAAAGAAATGTAAAAGCAAGCATTTTCTTGCCTCAAAACTTGGGAGGATTAATCACTGTTTGCTAAGTTCTTTAGGATTTACTGATGAAAGGTACTGTCTCAGTACAAAGTATGTACTCACTATTATTCTATGCTAGAGGGATTCTGGAAAACCCCCAATATAATATTAACTTTTCAGATACCCCACCGAGGGGATGTAGAAGGAAGGTGTGGTGGAGACAATGAATGATTTCTTATTAACTCAGAGGAAAGAAAGCCCATTGTGCCCAGAGACTGGCCTACAAGCTGTGCATCTGATAAGTGGACTAGGGGCTTTCCTTTCTTTGTTTCTGATGGAGTTTGTCCCCCCCCTTTGTCAACCTTTCCCAGAGGTGGCATCTGTTGACTTTTAGGGCTAGTCTATTTGCAATAGGCTTTCCTGATTAGCATAAGATTTGGGATTACCACTGAGATAAAAACTCTCTCTTAGAGCACTCAAGGGTTGTATCTAGAATTGCTCCAGGGATTTGTTATTAAGTCATTTCAGTCACTGTCTGACTCTTCAGGACCCCATTTGGAGTTTTCTTGGTAGAGATTCTATAGGCATTTGTCATTTCCTTCTTCAGCTCATTTGACAGATGAGGAAACTGAAACAAACAAGGTTAAGTGACTTGCCCAGGGTCATCCAGCTGGCAAGTGTCTGAGACCAGATTTGAATTTAGGAATATAAGTCTTCTTGACTTCAGGTTAGCACTCTATCCATTGTGCCACCTAGCTGTCCTATGATATTATAATTATTTTATATGGCTAGAGCACTGGATGCATGTAATTGTCATTCAGTTGTTTAAATTGTCGTTACTTCCCTAGACTGGAGAGCAATACTCTTTGGAAGGGCTCAAAACTCTTTAAAACAATAGTGCTTATTTGGAAACTTTGTTCAATTAATCATGCATTTATTAAATACCTACTCTGTGCCAGCCACTGTACTAGGTTTGGGGAATCTAAGGGCAAAAACAAAATAACTCCTGCCTTAAAAGAGTTTACTTTCTATTCGGAGAAATAAAGTGTGCTTGGAGTATTTAGTAGAAAACATATGCAAAGAAAATACAAAGTAATGGGGGGGGGATTGCTATACCACTATTCGTTTTGTTTGTTTTTTTAAAGACTGGATCTCTCTGAATCTCATTCAGACTGTAAGTAAAGGAGCTACTAACAGGCTATTCCCACTCTGGCAGAGGGCCTTTGATTAATTCCTTTTCTCACCTGGGTGGTTTACCCCTTCTTAGATAACCTGGTGCCCAACCTCTTGGTGCTACATTCAATGAGGATAATTGGTAGCTTTAGTTTCCACTTTTGCTCAGAGCTCCCAAGCTTAACCCATATGCCAACCTCAGCTTTCCAAGTGGCAGGGACACTTTCAATGTACTTAGCTTTTTTAATGTTTGCACAGCCTGGAAAAGAATTATTAAAAAAAAACTCCTTTGGTGGCTGCTTGAAAGGTAGTCACTGATGGAAATAGATTTCATAGTTGTGTAGAGGACTTGAACCAGACAAAATTGTGAGGAGGCTGCCATTGGCAGCCTTTTCCTAGGTCCCATCCCTTTTTGTAGCAGTCCTCTTCCCTTCCATTCTTCTCTAATTCTTTGTCCTATTCCCAAGACCTTAGTTTCAATGTTCTGTTAAAAGTGATTCATAGAATTGTACAATATAAAAGCTGGAAGGGAAGCTAAAGATCTAGCTGTGACCCAGTGGTTAATGGTCTGTGCCTGGAGTCAGGAAGACCCAAGTTCAAATCTGTTCTGAGATACTTAGCAGCTGTGTGACCCTGGGCAAATCACTTAACCTCAGTTTGCTCAAGTTCTACCTCTTAGATATCTATATCTATCTATCTATCTATCTATCTATCTATCTATCTATCTATCTAGCTATATCTATATATAGATCTCTATCTCTCTAGGTACAGAGTGTATATATATATGTATATACAGGTGTGTATGTATGTATATATCTATATTTGGGTTGCATATATCTCTATATATATACTCATCTACATATAGATTTATCTACATAGAGAGATAGATCTATATATAGATGCAAGGGGGTCTATCTATATAGAAAGAAATATGGATATCTGTAGCTATATATCTAGAGATATATATATATAAATATCTATCTATTTGTGTAGATATATATCTAGAGAGAGAGATATAGATACCCATGTAGATATCTATATCTAGAGGGATATATAGATACATATCTATTTGGGTAGATATATATCTAGAGAGATATATAGATATTTATTTGTGTAGATATATCTAGAGGGAGATATAGATATCTATCTATATACAGAAAGAGAGATGCAGATATTTATTTGTGTGGATATATCTAGAAAGATATATAGATATCTATTTGTGTAGATATATCTAGATCAATATATAGATATTTATTTATTTAGATATATATCTAGAGAGAGAAGATATCTATTTGTGTAGATATATCTAGAGATATAGATATCTATCTATTTGTATAGATATATAACTAGAGAGAGATATAACTATTTGTATAGACACATATCTAGAGAGATAATGTAGATATCTATTTGTATAGATATAGATATATCTAGAGGGAGACATAGATATATATCTATCTATATACAGATAAAGAGATATAGATATATACTGGCTGTGACCTTGTACAAATCACTTATCATTTTATCTCTCCAAAATTGTTGCAGAACAATAGCTATTTCTGAACTGGTAGAAGTTTTCTCACCACGAGCTCCTTTAAAGGGTGAAACACTAGTTCCTGGGGGACTAAGAAGGAAAGAATTTGGGAGCCTTTTCCTCTCCTCTTTGTTCTTTTCTTTTTTCTTTCATTCTGAGAGTCACACAAAGAGAATCTTAGCTAGGATCCTTTGATTGCTCTGGTCTTCCTGAACAAAGAACAGATAGACTTATCTATCAGAACTCTCCAAGGTTCTGATATTACAACCAAATGACCACAGTAACTGGAGGGGTTGGTTTAAATAAAGTATCTTTGTGGTTCAAATAATAAATTGAAGAAAGCACACAAATAATAAATTTCATGAACTCACTTTGATATCTTTAGTGGGCATTAAATGATGGACATTTAGATGAACCAGCAGAATCTACCTGTGAAGGAACAAAGTCCTCAGCAATAAGTGATATTTAATGCTCATCTTCAATTTTGTCCATTAACAAAATTATTTTTTCTGCTTAGGGAAATTTAACCTGGCAGGAGGAGAAAGGAGATGAGTATAGGTAGATAAAAGTGAAAAGAAAAAAATACATGAAAAATGGGTGGATCTATCAGAGTTTCTAAAACAAACTTTTTCATCATTGATAACTATGGAATTTCCACACTTTAGTACTCCAACATGAAGAAGTAGAAGTACTGCTAAAGAAGAAAATATGGGGGAAACAACTGTACTATATGAAGAATACTCAGAAGAAACTCATGATGGAGAAAGCATAATGTTAAAGGCATCTTGGGATAGATTTTTCAGATATCTGAAGGTGGGAATGATTCAAAACAAATATAAAAAAATTATAGACAGAATTATTTACAAAAAGGAAATAAGCTAAAGGATACATTTCTAGATCATATATTTGTTTTGTTTTTTGTAGTTTTATTAATTTTTTTCCTTATACTGCAAACATTAACAGATTATTGCCCACTTCTTGGGAAATTTCTTATAACAAAGTAAAACAATTAGTAAAACTAACAACATAAGTCTCAATTAATAAAAATTTCAACTAATAATCTTATCTGAAAGTGCATACATTTCAGATCTAGAGTACCTCTCTATTTAAAAATTTTAAAACAGAAATATATTTTCTTCCCCATCTACTCCCACTTTATTGACAAACAGTAGAAGAGGAAAAAAATTTGTTGGGACAAACATGTATGGTAAAGCAAGACAAATCTCCTCAGTGGTTGTATACAAATAGTATGTGTATGCATGTGTGTGTGTGTAATTTTGCAACATAAATATATGACATCTCTCATAGATAAAGGTTTTATCATTGCTCCTCTGAGATCATGAATTGTCATTGTATTGATCATATTTATTAAAGTTTTCAAAGTTGTTTTTATAATATTGTTCTAATCTTACAAATTGTTTTGGTTCTACTAATTTCCTTTTTCATTAGTGCATAAAAGTCCCCCAAATAATTTTTATAATATTTATCATATAGTATAAATTGTTCTTCTTATTCTGCTCACTTCACTTTGCACCAGTTCATCTAAGTCTTTTTCATATCTCTGAAATTTCCCAGTTTCTCACAGTACAAAAGTACTCCATTATATTCCTATACCCCATCTTATTCAGCCATTCACCAATACATGGGCATCCCTTTTGCTTCTAATTTTTTTTGCAGGAATAAAAAGAGTTGCCATAAATATTTTTACATATAGGACCTTTCCCTCCCCCATGTTTATTTTTCTTTCTTTTGTCATATTTGACAATTTTATAGGTATGCCATAGAAACTAGAGTTACTTAAATTTGCAACTGTCTAATTAGTAGTTATTGGAAGCATTTTTTCATATGGCTATAAATAGCCTGGGGCTTTCCCCTGGAGAACTGCCTATTAGTATCATTATACTGTTTATCAATTGGGAAATGACTTCTGTTCTCAACAGTTTTGATCATTCCTGTAAATATCTTAGAAAGGAGGCTTTTATCAGAGAAACTTGACACAAAGATTCCTCCCCCTCTAGCTTTTCCCTCTGAATCTGTTTTATCTAATTACTTTGTAAAAAAGCTTTAATTTATATAATCAAAATGTCTTCTCTTGTTTTATTTTCTATGATCCTCATTATTTCTTGTTTGTTCATGAATTTTTCTTCTGTTCATAGATCTCATAAGTAATTTTTCCCTTGTTTCCTTAATTTGTTTATGATTTGACCTTTTATATCTAGGTCATGTACCTATTTGGAGCTAATCTTTGTATTAGGTATAAATGATGGAATAAATCTAATTTCCTCCATTTTGTTATCTAATTTTTCTCAGAACTTTCTGTGAAATAATGAATGCTTATTTCAGTAGTAAAGGTATTTGTGTTTGTCAAGTTCTGGGCTACTAAATGCATTTACTCTGGCATGTTGCATATCTAATCTGTCCTACTGATAAATCTATTTTTAAAATAGCACCAAATTATTTTTAAAATTACTACTTTGGAACAAAGTTTGAAATCTAGCACTGGTAGGCCCTTTTCATTCTAATTTCTTTTCATTATTATTCAAGAAATTCTTAATTTTTTATCCCTCCACATGAATTTTTATTATTATTTCTTCTAATTTTATGAATGATCAAGTCAATAAACACATATTAAATGTCTATTATGTTCCAGGCACTGTGCTAAATGCTGAAAATAGCAATACATATTCAAATAAAAAGAATGAGAGTCTCCTCCTCTCAAGGAGGTTACAATTTAAAGTATTCCTTGGGGGAGGGGAGGGGCAGCTGGGTAGCTCAGTGGATTGAAAGCCAGGCCTCTGACACTTCCCAGCTGTGTGACCCCCATTGCCTATCCTTACCACTCTTCTGCTTTGGAGCCAATACACAGTATTGACTCCAAGACAGAAAGTAAGGGTTTAATTAAAAAAAAAAAGTATTCCTTGGTAGTTTGATTGGTATGAAATTAAGTAAGCAAATTAAGTTACAGAATATTGTCATTTTTATTATATCAATTCATCCAGTCTTTGAACAATTAAAATCTTCCTAATTATTTAGATTTCTTTATTTCTGTAAACAATTGTAGGTATTTTATATAGTTCTTGTGTATATCTTAAAAGGTAAACTTTCTAGTATTTTATACATTCTATAGTCATTTTAAATACGATGTCTCTCAAGTAGTTTATACATTCTGTAGTAATTTTGGATAAATCTCTTTTCAGCTTTTCTTTCTGTTTTTTTTTTTTCTAAGCCTTACCTTTTGTTTTAGAACTGATACAAACTATCAGTTCAAAGGTAGAAGAGAGGTAAGGGTTAGGCAACTGGAGTTAAGTGACTTGCCCAGGGTCATATGGCTAGGAAGTAATTGAGGCCAGATTCAAACTCAGGTCTTCCCTAGTCCAGGCCAGGCTCTCTATCCACTGAGCCACCTAGCTGCCTCTTTTAGGGTTTTATTGGTATATAGAATTGCTGATGACTTGTGTGGATTTATTTTATTTTCTGAAGGTTTGTTGATCCCAGGCAAAGATGAAATAATCCTTGACCTTAAGGAATTTCCATTCTTCTGGAGGTGGTAGGGTGGTGGCATGCAATATAATTAATCAGTAAGAAATTATTAAGTGTCTACTATATTCCAGGTAAAGACAAAACTAAAAACCACTTCATTAAATATCTGCCACTTAGTGGGATGTTAGAGAGTAACCTGGCACTTAGAAATAATTGTTTTTTTAATGATATTGATTGATGAATGAGTGATTGATTGAATGAGTGAATGAATAGCATTTAAGTATTCACTACATGCCAGGCCAGGAACTGTGCTAAGCACTTGGGGATATAATTATAAAATATAAAATAGTCTTCACTTTCAAGGAGATTACCTTCTAATAGGAGAAGATAACACATATAGAGGAGTGGTGGCCATAGAGGTGTGTTTTGGACTGAGAAGTCATAGGGATGTTGAATGGAATCAAAAGGGAATTGATTGAGATTTCTTTTCTAGGGATGGCAGTGTTGGATTTATTATTATTCCCAGAGGTACAATGTAAGTAGTGAGAGCATGAGGGAGATGATTAAATGTCCTGAGACATGATGTGAAGAAGGGAAAAGAGCAGATGTCTACTAGTTGAACTAGCAATGGAGTTTCCCCAATCAGAAGACCAACACTAAAGGGTTAGTGTTGGGGTATCCAAAATAAAATGTAAATTTAAATTCATCTTCATTCATTTTCCATGAGTCCTGTTTGCATCATCTTCAGAAATCAATTTTATTTTGTGATGTCTTATTTGCTAGCTCCTAACCCACTTGAGAAAGTTGAAAGCTTATGAGTAGGGCAAGCTGTCCCTTAATCAATACACAACCACCATTAAAGTTCTTTGATTTTCAAAGCAAATCAATGGTTCATCATAAGTTTTATCTTCTTTGGTAAATTAGAGATGTCAATTCATTTGTATTTGTTGAGCAACTATATGAATCAATTTCAAACCTGATACCTCTGGAAATATCACTGAAAGCCAAATAGAAGTACAATTCACCCAATAAATAAATACTTGTTTCCATGACTTCTTCTGGGTTGAAAAGGCCTTAATTAATATTGAGCTCAAAGGCATTTACCTAACCAACGATAACTCTTAACCTGTAAAGAGTAGGAGGTCAAGTTTTTCTAAACCAGTTAATAAAGTTCAAGGTGAAGCCATTCCAAAACTTTTTGATAAATTGCCTTTGGGGTTTACATTCTACTTTCTCTTAAGGATCATTAAGCCCCCACCTCCAGAAGAAAAATAAAAAATGGGAGGCTCTGGAAAATGAAAGCATGAAATCAGTTTTGAACCCAGAAAAATGTGTCTGAATGGTTTAGGAATTGTGACATTCTAAAGGAAACCCACCAAATTGGACCTTACTTAACTGTAGTAAATAAAATACCCTTTACAGAAAACACAAAACCATTTAAATTAATTTTCTTCAGGATGCATAAGGGTAGAGTTTCTGTGATAAAAGTGGAAAACCCAAAAGGAAATGGGGAAAGTTCTTTTCCATTCTGTACCTGGGGGATATATAAAGGAAAGAAACGAATCCATTCACTCTGTGCTTATTTTGTTGACTTCTTTATTGCTTCTTTCTTCTAAAAATCCCACTCATGTCTTCCTGCCAGCTGATAAACACAGCTGGTTCCTATGAAAGAAGGATAGGATCACTAGCATCAGGCTAGTCAAATTAGAAAAGAATTTTGGGTATAAGCTCAGGCTTTTTTAGATGAACAATTTTTTGGAACTATTGTCTGACCCGAAAAGCAATTTTTCTGTTTTTTGCCCATCCGGATCTTAACATTACCACAGGGTTAACAGGTACTTCCAGGTCTGTTGCAAAGTCTTGCTTGCCAGTTTGGTTCCCATTATTGGCAGTAATCATGGACTCTGCTACTTCAAACTGCAACCCAAATAAGCTCTGAGGTATCTGGGTACTAATTCACATTCACAGATGAATGGTTTGGGCCCCACACCTTAGCTGTACCTCCCTCTGAGGATGCTCAGGAAAGGTCTAAAGAGTGTGGTATGATTCTCCAATTCTATCTGCTTGGCTCTCCAAAATTGTGCTTCCCCCCAACATAATGAGTTGTGAATCAATTTAGTCAGCTAGTCTTAAGTAGCTTTTGGAGCTAATTTTGCAGGCAAATATATAATACCAAGGGAGTAAGAATGCTTGGGTTCACATCATGTACTCACTAGCTGTGGGATCCAAGGAAAGTCACTTAACCTTTCTCAGCCTCAATTTGTTCATCTGTTGAAGGGAGATAATTATAGTACCTGTTTCCTATGGTTACTGTGAGGATCAAATGAGATAACCTTTGTACAGCATTTTGCAAACTTTTAAACACCTCCATATAAAAACTATCTGTTATTATTTTAGAACAAGATATTTATTAAGATAGTACAGTCTGATACAAAACATCCCCTGAAGTTTTGGGACTCATTCCCTCATAAGTACAAAGTCCAGGAGAAAGGGAACTCTTCTTGAGAGAGCACACATGGCAAAGTGATCATTCACAACTCTTAGTTGCCGGAAGTACTTTTCTTTCACTTTGGGGGTAATCCTTAAGCAAGAAGTTGCCTTATGCAAAATAAATTTGAGTCCAATGTGTCATTAACTCTCATTCCAGATACTGTCATCCATTGTCCTAAGAATATCAATAAGACATCAATGGGAATATGGAAAGTTCAATAGCTACAGAAACCTTCAAATCTAGAAAAGTTCTCCTTGTCAAAATTGAAGGAGGGATGGTGAGAAGGCAAGAGAAGAAGGAGACCTGCCCAACACTGGTGTTGGAGCCCCAGGCTTTCCCTCTAGACAATTTATGGATATATCCCAAAGCTGTAGTTAGTCCAATTTCTCAAATTCTCCAATTCCAACTAACTCCATGCTTTTATACAGCATTGGGAGGGAGTGCCAATTGGGATAGACTTCCTGTCCATTATCAGCTTCACTTCTGGAATGACTTTTCAAAACTTTTTATGCTTAATCTAAGACTTATGATAAAAATTGATTGATTGGGCACTTTTTTTTTTTTTTTTACATTTTCATTTACTTCCAAATAGGTTTGAGTCAGACAATCCCATCCTTACACAACCATTTTTTGCTTCTGGACTTTTCATAAACTGAGATATTACTCCTACAGATTGACTACAACAAGTGGTTCTACCACCTGCATCCTATGTAGGGGAGGACTTGAGGATACATAGAGGATGAGATAATTAAAACATAATTGCTTCTCTTCCTCTTGCCTCTGTTTATCTTTTAGAAATGTTCTAATCATATCTCCTATCTTCAAGGTGGCATGGTATAATGGATAGAGTATTGGAATTGTAGTCAGGAAAACCTGGGTTTGAATCTTGGTTCTACCACCAGAATGTTGCATTAGGAAAGTTGCTTCAGTTCTCTGGGTCTCATTTTCCTCATCTGTCAAATTGGAGATGACTTCTATCTACCATGGCCATGATCCCAAATTTATATTTCAGGAAGCAAGCAAAGAGATCTTCTGGATACAATGCAATTTTATAAGGATAAAAGCAGCAGAAAGGAAAAAAGAAATCCGTAAGTCTCTCATGTTGTTCAGTGGATGGACTCGTGTTAGCTAAGCGGTAGTGCCATTAGCTGGATTCACTTCTCATTGAATAATAAGACCAATAATAGTCCCTGATGGTTTCATATCACCTTGTGAGGAGATATTCAGTCCAGTGTCCAAGGAAATCTATGCTTGGTTCTGTTCTATTTAACATTTTTTACAATAATTTGGATAAAGACAAAAATAGCATGCTTATCAAATTTGCAAATGTGAACCAAACGATAAGTCTTTATTGAATACCCTTAATGTGACAGGCACTGAGCCAAGTACTGGAAACAGAAATACTAAAAAGATAGACCTTGCACTCGGGGACCTTACATTCTAATTGAAAGACAACAGATATAGAGTAATGTTGGACCAGGAAAAAAAGGTTTAGTGTAAAATGATGTGATTGAACTCAGACTTTATTGTCCCTTCTATCTCTAAATTTACAATACTATGATAGTCTCAAGATATTCTGCCCTAGTCAGATCACATTGTTTTAGTTGTCTTCATTTCTAGCCATTACATTTTTAGGAAATTGTAAAAGGACATAATAGATTGGTTGAAGAACTCTGGGATGTTTAGCTGGAAAAGAAAGACTTAGATGGAACATGATGGAAGTGGTATCATGTGGAAGAGAATTAGGCTCTTTAAAAGATCTGGCCACCCACCTTCCCTGTAGCTGATGCACAATTCCACTGGGTTTTATATGTATTATTGATGAAGACCTATTTCCATATTATTGATAGTTGCACTGGGGTGGTCATTTTGTGTTCAAGCAATTGTTTTTCTTCTGTGTTTCTACTCCCCCAGTTCTTCCCTTGAAGGTGGATAGCATTCTTCAGGGTTTGGGGAGGAGGGAAAGAACATGAATCATGTAACCATGGAAAAATATTCTATAAATAAGTAAATAAATAAGTGCTATCAGATTAGACCCTATCAAGTTAGATCCAGAAATATAAAGTCATTGTTAAGGAATAAAAAAAAAATTAAAAATTAAAAAAATTAAAGGGATGACTCCATGGTTGAAAGGAGGAATATATTTGAAAAATAAATAAACAGACAAACAAATAAAAGAGGGAGAAAAGTTCATTTTGTTTTGGTGGCAGAAAAAAAGTTTCTAACAATTGTAGTGATTCAACTATGGAATGGGTTGCTTGGAGAAGTAATGAGTTCCCTCAGTAAGATCTTTAGGGAAAATCCACAAGCTGCCATGTTGGGTATTTGTAGAAAACATTCTTGCTCAGGTTTGTTGGATTAGATGGTTTATGAGGTCTCAGGGGGAGATTATTAGAGTCTGTGATTGGCTCCTTCTCACTATTATTTTATGTTATAAGCCTGTTTAGGCTACTGAAAACAAGAATGCATAAACATTTCAAAGATGCCTTGGATTGAGGAGATAGAAGAAGGCTCTGTAGACATTTCTCAAGTAATGTGCCTCAAGGTGGCTCAGAATATGTGACGCTTCACCGCAGAATTAGAGAAGAATGGAAATAGAAAGACATACCAACTTTTTAAGTGAACAAAGTGACATTGACTTGCATTTCTGGGTCAGCAGGATTTCAACTTCATTTAGCATTTGTATTTACATTTTTTTAAGATATTGGCACTTCCTGTTATTTCCGAGAACCAGACTACTCTAGGAACAACCCCCCAGACCAAGAAAGGTTCCCCTAGCAACTGGAAGCATGTAAAACTGCTTAAACCCCAACTAATTCAAGTTTTCCTTCATTGTTTATGGGTCTTTCGTGAAGGAATTGGCCAACACTTTAAATTAAGGGTTTTTAACTGCAGATTTTTATTCACATTTAATAAGGCAGTTTTGTATGTTAATTAAATACCAAATGAGTATTAAAAATCACATATTCAGATGCACTAAAGCTGCCAAAGTTCTGAGCCACTTGCATGGTTGTTAATCCTTAATATAATGAGAATAATAATGGAATGCAAAGAATGATCTATTCCTTTCAAGCCTCCCTCCTTCCCCTTTATTCTCTTAGCTAGAATGAATCATTTTGGGAGTGGGTCAGATATGATGGCATGACAGTGATCATGTCAGAACTAATTTGTTCTTTCTATCTTCCTTATGGTGATAATAAGGACATTTTCAGTTTATATAGAATAAATAGAAATATACAGTTGTGTCTTCCTCCCCATCTTCTGATTCAATTACCCAATGTTAACCACAGATGAAAAAACTGGAAAATTTGGAAATTTCCAGAACAAAGAAAAATGGTTCAGAAGTTTCAAACTGTCTGCCAAGGAAGGACAGGCATGTTGAAGTCCACCAGCCCAGCACAGGACTCATCCCTCTTTGTCCCTTGCTCACATGCGAAACTTTTCACCAGCCTGCCTCTAGTGTTTTCATTGATCCCATTTGCTGAAGCCTTCTCACAGTGCCTTTGTTTAAGAAAGCCCTTATTTACTGCAATAAGAGCCCCAAAGCAGAAGGGTAGTGGTGCCAGTAGTACAGTTGTGCCGTCGTACTTACTGATTTGGTAATCTGCAGGTTCAGTTACCCACAGTAAACAGTAGGTGTTTGCTTATATCCAAGGTTTCAGCCATCCACAGTAGGTCTTAGAATATATCCCTGTGCATACAGGGCCTATTATATATCAATAAGATAAAGCCAGTTGGACAGCTACGCTGAGTATAGGTCATTACAGTTCTATTTGTCCACATTGATCAATCAGAAAGTATTCAATAAGTTCCCACTGTGAACCAGGCACTATGATAAAACAGAAAAAAGAAATAGACCCTGCCCTTAAGGAGCTTACATTCCATTAAGACAAACCACATATACATTATAAATAAATAGAAATATATGTATGTATATATATATATATTCTGAATTAAATATAATATATATAGGAGGCAATGAAGGCAGAGGCACTAGCAGTTGGGGCATCAAGTAAGCATCTCATATAGGATGAGACACATAAACAGAGTTTTAAGGGGTTCTAGGGATTCTAAGAATTAAGAGTAAGGAAAGAATAATAACAAGTGGGCTAGCAAAATGTAGAGGGAGTACATCTAGTCCATTTACCTCAGCCTGTCCTTGTGGTGATAATTTTTTGATAGTACCAAATTCTTTTTTTTAGAAGGGCAGCAGAGTGAATGACTGTAAATGAATTAGAGAAGGAAAGTCTCACCCCTCACTTTAGAGCATCTGTTTGAGGTTGTTGACTTACAATCTCATTTATTTTTTGGCAAATATTCATAAATTGAAAGCAAAGAAACACCATCTTTGTAAATAATTGTGCTTTCCTGATTATACTAAATTAGCTAAAAAAAGGTAAATTGCTCACAGTTTTATTTTTCCACAGAAATGTTCAGGATTTTAAATTTGTAATATCTTTTATGCAATATATGGATATGGAATATCATTTCCTAAAGTGTTTTAAGTCAAATTTTGTCCAGATATCAATTAATTTTTATTTTTTTGCTACCACACCAAGTGTAGAATAAATTTCTCCATATTTAACCATTTACTAATATGGATTTTTCCATTTTAGTAGTGAGATCAAGCTGGGGTTTATGGGGTATTCTGGAAAGACTAGCCTCTCTTGTGGGAGGGCTTGCCAAGACCTTTTCAGCACTGCTTACCCACCTTCAGTGTCCACGTTTCACCCAACTATCCGCTGTAGTTCCAAGAGGCTGTAGTATGCACAGTGGCCACACTCCAGTAAAACTGTCCAGGAAGACAGGTTAAACCATTGAAGGTAACTAGCAGGAGTCAAATCCCTTCATCTGCTTTGAGTATACAAAGACTTCACCTGATGGAATGGACAGTTGAGAACAATTTGTTCCAACAGTTATGAAGGCAGCTGAAGCAGATGCTGTGGAGCACTTAGAACTTGATCAGACATCAAGGATGCCAAGATCATATGCTGCATTCTGAGCCATTGACAGTCATCTTGACTTTTGTCTTGCCATTGGACTTGGATGACTTTCGAAGAGAGAGCGAAGCTGACAACCTTGTGCAACTCTAATGGGTTGTCTACCAAACTGAACACTGAAGATGCTGGATCTCAATTTTGTCTCTCCTTTAAATTAGTTGCATGAACTCCATTGAATTTCTTGTTCTTCCTAGAGCCCCCATCTTTTTTATAATGCAGTGGGAAAGGAGGAAATGTGGGAGAGCTGGTGCTAGGAAAGAGGAGATGTCCTATATGAATGAAGGTGGGTTCTTTGAAGCAATGCTTTCCCCCCCAAAAGAAAGGTGTTTTATCATTGCAAAGAATAATTTATTTCAGTTTTTTAAAAATGCAAATATGCTTGGATTTTTTGTTTGTTTGTATACCATTTTGTTACTATTTATAATCTCTCATCATTAACAGCTTTTTAGTTTTTCTTCCAAAATGCCAATGTACATGTTTTGTTAAAAATAAATGGTGGGGGCAGCTGGGTAGCTCAGTGGATGGAGAGCCAGGCCTAGAGACAGGAGGTCCTAGGTTCAAGTCTGGCCTCAGACACTTCCCAGCTGTGTGACCCTGGGCAAGTCACTTGACCCCCATTGCCTACCCTTACGTCTCTTCTGCCTTAGAGCCAATACATAGTATTGACTCCAAGATGGAAGGTAAGGATTTAAAAAAAATGAATGAATGAATGAATAAACAAATGAATGAATGAATGAATGAATGGTAACAAGTATTTACATTTTTTTAATTTAATGGCAGTAGGACTCTAGTCCAAGGAAATAGCAACATCTCATTGTTCATGATACTATAGGAATACTATGGGGAAAAATAAATGGTTAAGCCAGAACACTGCTATTCAGAACACTGCTTAATTCAGATTAAGTCTTATGTCTCCAAAGTAAACTGCGATGGTACTTGCTTTCCATGCCATTTGATGAGAGAGAGTAGGGATGTACTTCTAAGAGTGAAGAAGTTGGCATTTACCATCTGCTATACCTCAAACATTATACTTCCCTCTATCAACCACAAATAGAACTATGAAAACATTTGACCATCCATATCTCCCATCATGTAGGAAGGAGAGTATCAACCAACACTGTTCAATTGTTTTAGGCATATATAGCTTTTCATGATGCCAGGTGGGGGATTTCTTGGCAAAGGTAGTAGAGTGACTTGCCATTTCTTTCTCCAGCTCATTTGACAGATGGTGAACTGAGGCAAACAGAGCTAAATGACTCATTTAGGGCCACTCAGCTAATAAGTGTCTCAGGCTAGATTTGAATTCAAGAAGATGAGTCTTCCTGACTTCAGGACTAGTATTCTATCAACTGTGCCACCTAGCTACCCAATGATTTTCTATATCCTTTTTAACTATAAATACTTTTCTTTTCCTTGGCCCTCCCTCACCTTTAAAAATAAAAATGTAACAGTTTCTTTACTATTACTTCCTTTTAGTAAGGTCATTACTAGGAAGATAGCTGTGAGCAGTAGTATTAAAGAAGTCCAATATTTTAAATTGTATGTCTAATTTTAATTGCAATGTTTACTTGCCCTGTCTGACTTCTTTCAGGAAGCCAAATGTCTTACTTGTCCCTAGATTGCACAATTTAAGGCAAAGAGGGACCTTAGTGATTATCTAATATAATCCCTTCCAGATTTTAAGGAATTTAAAACTGAGACCCAGAGAAGTTAAATGAGTCGGTCAAGGTCACATAGGTGGTAAGTAAAAGCACTCAGGTTTGAACCCAGGTTCTCCTTTTGCAAAGTCAGTATTTTTTCTATTGCTCTATGATGCCTCCCACAAGATTATAAAAGTATGAGAGTCTTGCTCATTTGACTCTACACATCCAATATCCATTTTTGGTTACACCATTATTTACATTAAAGCTTTAATAATTTATAACTTTTGTGAATACCACTTTGAATTTGCCTTTTTAGAAAATTTGTGACATTATTCTGAATTACTACTAAGTTTTCATCCTACAGAGCTATTTCCATGTATAGTGATCTAAACTAACAATCCTGAACTTCGCATCTAAATGTTTACCAAAATGCTGTTTCCTTTTTTCATTGGTCACTATTGAGAGCTGAAATTCTACTATTTTTGTTGTTTACTAATTTCTAAAAGGTTTATCAGATAAGACTTTAGATTTTGGTTTCTTTGTAGATTCTATCAGTTTTAACTGGATACAGCAATCACCTCTCCTCAAACTAGTTTGCTATTTAGAATTACTGGGTTCCATTGACAAGCTGCTATATTCCAGTGCAGAGTAGACCATATTTTGGAGAAATATGATCAATTTTATTTCTTTAAGTATTGCATACTTGAATGTCCCCCCGAATAAAAGATGCTATTGAAACCAGAGCTATCATTACTTCTTCAAGAGCAGTTGATAGGGAATGGTCATTTAGATCCCTAAAATCTAGGTAAACTAAAATATCTGAAACAAATCTGCAGCATTCCCTTGAGGTACTACTCTACTAACAGAAAGGAAACAAGGTCATTCTGGCATGACTTGTTGTTAATAAAAATATGTTGTCTTTTTGTGTTCACTGCTTCTCTTTCTAAATGTACACTAGCCATCCCTTTGACAGTATGTTCTATTATTCTGCCAGTAACTTGTCAAACTCACTAACTTGTGGTTTACAAGCTCTTTTCTATTCCTTTTTTCAGGAAAATCAAGACTTTACCCTTTTCTAATACTGTGAGTACCCTCCCCATTCAGTTCTCAGTAATCACTGCTGCCAGTATTCCTCCTCCCATACTTTAGAATGTAATTCATTTAGACCAGGTGACTCAAACTTACTAAGGGCAATAAGGTACTATCTATCTTCTTATCTTACATATCCCCTCCCTATTAGCCATTTTGTTCCAGTCTTTCCAGTACAAGGTCATTTTCCCTCATTAAGAAAACAGAAACAAAATGAGTTGAATAACCTTACCTTCTTTTGTTATCAGTTATCACCACTCCTCCACCTATCCTTTCTTTAATAATCCTCTTTTCCCCAAAATAGCAACAACAATAAAGTGTTTTATTTTCCATAGTTGTCCTTTCCCAGCCTTGGTTTATTTTGGATTTTATTACTCCAGAGAATATTCTTAAAGGATGTGCCATGGTTTTGTATTAATCATTATTTTAGTCTTTGCTTCCATGTTTTGCATATATATAAATGCATATATTTAAATATGTGCATATATGTTTATATATATATCTGTGTCTATATATAAAGATATAGCTATAGATATGTGTTTGTGTGTGTTATGTCTTCTAGAACTCTTATTTGTCCAGTGAATTCTGTCTATCCATATCACTTTCTTTCCTTGACATAGTGGGAATTTAATATAAATTGTATTCCCTTATTCCAAATCAAAACCCATTTTGATCAGCCCCATTCTTTGACTGCGTATCCATACTTACTATGGGAGGATGCCAGAGGTCTCTTGGAAGAGCTGATCCCAACTGCCACATGACTCCTGGCATCCAGAAAACTGGGCTCTGACCTGGACTGAAGTCAAGTCTATCTTACCAGAAAGACACAGGAGTGACATCATTGGCTTCATAAGAAAGGGAATGGAGTAGGCTAGAGAGTCTGGCAAACAGAGCTGGGTAGCTTAGTGTACGGATTAATTAGGAGTGGTCAAGTTATCATGTGATTTTCTCTCTTCCTCTCTCTAACTTTTACTAACAATTAATGATAAATTAATATTCAGACTCCAGAGAATTTTAAACATAATGTTTAGTCATTTTGTCCACCTAAATTCATTGGTAGGATTACAATATATAATATGAGGCTTGTTCAAGCCAGAATTATAGAGCCTGCTAAGCTTATGCATGCCCTTGACTGCTTTCTAAATAATCTTTTGTAAGAGAGTAATGAAGGGAGTCAGTGGTCAGTTTGATAGTTTCTGCAGACATCATGTTGAAACTAAGGAAAGTGACCCTTTGTTTGCAGACACCTGAGTGGAATATAATCTGTGTCTTTCTCATAAGTGTTTCACCCCAATATTTTCAAGAACCTAGATAGAAGTTAGTATTTTCCCTTCTTTTGGGAACCCACCCTCCTTCTCTAAAAACAAAGCCCTTGAATGTCCACTTCAAATTTCAAAGACCTTGAGGGGTAAAGTAGTTAATTCACTTATCTTTTAAAGATGTCAAAGAAGATTCCTGTTATGACCTGAGTCAGGCCAGAACAAAGGAAGGGAGGTGGGAGGGGGGAGTTTCTATGATTAGAAGACCCCATGTATTGGGTCTTTAAACTCAATACTTTGACATTCTTCAAGCATCCAAAGCAGAGAATGTCCCTTTCGTGAAAGAAGAAACTTCTGTTTTATATTTTGGTTTCTCAACTCCAGGTTCACGAATTTATTGTAGTGATGGAGTCCACCATTCATGACCCTCTCCTATTCATACCTAAAGGCTACACTGTGAACACGTTACACTACTCATCAAGTTTTAAAAAGGACAAATGACTACCAAAACAGTCATAGAGGACTTTGGACTTTCCTCTTTCACTCATTTAAATCTGGAAGAGACCTCGGAGATCATCTCAACCATATTCTTCATTGTACAGATGAGGAAACAGCCTTAGAGACATTTGGTTCTTTGCCTAAGGTTGAATTCTTTGACACTAAAGCTCAGGCTTGTTGAAACACACTCAGTGCTCAATATAAAGCAAATGTGAAAAGAGGAATTCATCTGCTTGAGTTTCATGGAGTACCATGGTCTTCAGGTTTACTTCCTTAATGGGGGAGGAAGAGGCTGTGGGTGGAGAAACAGTGACTATTAGGTAATTGCTAGTGTGGAAACTAGACATTTCCCACGTACACATTCCACAATATAGGAAGTAGTTCTTGGTTTACACCACTGGGAGAACTGGGTCCCTTTGCCCACTCACTGCAGATACATTGCTTAATACTTAAGTCCAAATGAACAATACACTAATCATACTTATCCTTACGGGTGATTTTAAATAGAAAAACAAGATTGAATTCACTTGAATTCCAAAAGAAAGAGCTACATAGCAATTATGCAATAGAATTCTATCATAGAATTTCTAAAATAGAAACAAGGAGATGATTTTCTTTTCTTTTTTGCATGACTGAGAAACCATCCCTAGTGCCACCTTTGTTTTATAGCATTCCTTTTGAAATGGAATTTAAAAAATATTAATTCAAAAGAGATTTGTGAAGGGTCCTAGATATAGTCTGAAATCCTACCCTTTCCTAAAGCAGCCTATTTCATTTCTTTATACATTAGGATTTAGAGCAGGAAGAGACCTTAGTCCTTGGAAGACCCAAGTTCAAATCCAGCCTCAGATTCTTATTAGCTATGTAAATCTGGACAAGTCACTTAACTGCTCTTTATCTCAGTTCTTTCATCAGTAAAATGGTAGTAATAATAGCATCTATCTCCCAAGGCTGATTTGAGGATTGAATGTGATAATAATTGTAAAATGTTTAGCACAGTACTTGACACATAGTATATACCATATAAAGGTTTGTTATTATTAATATCACTTCATCCAATTCCTCATTTTGAAAATATGGGAAATGAAGTTGGAAACTGTTCATTTCCAGGGCATATGTATATCTATATAGGATTTAAAACCGGGCCCATCCTCATTTCATTGTCCTTTCTGCTCCAAACTTTAGACTTCTTTATAGTCAAAGGCATAGCTGGTTCAGTTTAAAACAAATCATAACTGTAAGATATATGATGTATGAGAAAATAAAACAGCATATTGATACAAAAAGTTAGGATTTGAGTTCTAGTTCCATTTCTATTTACCATATTTAATTCTGGGCAAAATAAGCTCTGTGGGTTCCAATTTTCCTTTTGAGCTTTCGAATGAAGAGCTTGGGTTTCACCCCTAATGTTTATTTTAGCTCTGCTCCTCTGATCACTAATAACAAGACACATTTCATAAGTCTTTTGAAGAAAATGAGGCTGCAAAGTCTGAGCAAGAGACTGGAGAGAAGGGAATTAAACAAGTAAAACAAAAGGAAATAACTTGCAAAGCAGAGTTCATTCAAATTATAGTAGCCTAACCATTTAACTTTTCGAAGGCTCTCTGCCATCTAGATGTAATGATAGAGGTCACCAAGCACGTGACTCAGTTAAAATAAGATGCTATACTCTAATACCTTAACCAGGTGTGAATAGGTCTCAATGAGAGACTTTAAACTAAGTGAGAAGAGTCATTGGATGAACTAAGTGTCATTGCACAGGAAATGTTTTCAGATTGGCCAAGAAAACCTGGCTACAGTTCTGGAATGTTCTCTCCTAGCTTACCAGTCATTTGAAGCTCTTGGTTCTTGAATTATTAGTTCTATGTCTCATAAATAAACCACAAGAAGTACTCAGATTTCTTCAGTCAATTAAAACATACTCCCTGGGTGACACTGCTCCAATTCATCCAATGACATTCAAAGACTGGGGGGCACAGAAGTGGTGCAGTGGATAGTTAGGAAGTTAGGAAGACTCATCTTCTTGAGTTCAAATCTGGCTTTAGACACTAGCTCTGTGACACTGGGCAAGTTACTTAACAGTTTGTCTTAGTTTCTTCAACTGTCCAATGAGCTTGAGAAGGAAATGATAAATTACTCCAGAATCTTCGCACAGAAAACCTCAAATGGGGTTGCAAAGAGCCTGAAACAACTGAGCAACAAAAAAAGTCTTCGAGTGATATATACCATTGCTTGTTTAAGACATAGGGCAAGAGATGGCATAACATCTTGTCACTTACTTTAAATGAAATGGGGTCATTCATAGACTCATTCAGTGACCCCTCTTTTTATACTAGTAGCCTCTATTTTTTTTTCTAGGCATAAGCAAACTGACATGAGATAATCTAAAGGTGAGTTCTCTAGGGATATAATAGATTTGTAGCAGACCCTAGATCTGGAGAAAGAGGAACTGATTTGAAATGTCAACTCTGCTACTTATCACATGTGTGACCTTGAGCAAGTCATCTATCCTTGGCATCCTCAATTTTTTCCCAAATAAGACTTTGGACTAGATTGTCTCTAAGGTTCCTTCCAACTCTAAACCTCTGTTCAGTGTGATATGGTAGAAAATCCATTGATTCTGGAGTCAATTTGGATTCATATCCCTGCTCTGCTGCTCACTAACCATGTGATCTTGGTCAAGTAATTTAAGTTCCTCAGACCAACCTTTCCTCATGTGTTCAATGAATGAGACATCAGGTACATGGGATGTTGCAAGTGCTTGCCAGGACCTTTTCAGGGCTGCTCATTTATCTTAGGTGTCTGCTTGTCCCCCAGTTCTCACCTGTGACTCCAAGAAGTTGCAGTATGCATAGCAGCATATCTTGGTAAAACCATCTGAAAGACAGATTGAAGGTAACTAAGAGTCCTCAAACCCATCAATGAGTGAGGAGGATGTTTACCACCAGTATGTGAAGACTTCCTCTGGTGGAACAGGTGGATGAGAACAATTTATTCCAATAGCATGAAGGTGGTTAAATCTGGCACTGTGGAGTGCTTGGAGCTGGGGCAGACAATTAAGATGCCACGGTCATCCATTTCAACCTGAGCCATCTCCAGTCATCTTAATTTTTGTTTTACCACTACTGGATTTAGATGACTCTGGAAGAGAGAGCAAGGGTGACAACTTTGTGCAACTCTGCCTCATTTAAATCCAATTCACAAGCAAGTCAAGCCATTACCCTGTGATATTCCTGGTCCTTTTCAAAAAACGAAGGATGAACAACAATAGAGTCAGACATGCCCATTCATTCCTAGCTCTGATGTTCACTAACCATATGACCATAGCCAATCAATCAACAAGAATTTATTAACCACTTTCTATGCTCCAGGCACTGTACAAGGTGCTAAAAATGTAAATTCAATTAATTTTTAAATAGCTCCTCCCAAGGAGCTCATTTTCTCCCAGGAGAGTACTAGTCCTTTTTCCCTCCCTGGACCTTTGTTTCCTTATCCTTTAAATGAAGAGCTTGGAATAAATGGCCTCTGACGTCTCTTCCAGATCTAGAACTACAATCCTAGGTCTTCCTGTTAAATATCCAATTTAGCAAAACTTTGATTAAATGTAACCTGCATGCCTTAGTACACATGTGCCTCCTCCTTGAAAGGAAATCGCTTTTCACCTTTGTCTTTTTAACCTTCATACAAGACTAATTGCTCCCTGTCTCACCATATTCCCCCAATTTCTTGGTGTGCTTCCTTTTCACAAATTAGCTTATTTTTTAACTTGTGTAAATGCTATCTATATTAATTTTCTCTTCCTTTCCCAAGTCTTCCAAAGAGTACAAAGAAAGGCAAAAAAGACCCCTGATTTCAAGGAGCTCACAATCTAGTGGAGGAGGCAACATGCAAAAATTATATATGAGATTTGCTATGTATATAGAAGGTTATCTCAGATTAGAAAGGGAGGAAGACCAGATTGTAAAGAATTCTAAAAGTCAATCAGAAGATTTTTTTTGTATTTGGATCCTGAAAGTAATAAGGAACATCTAAAGATTAATGATATTTAATATCATTATCTATTTTGGTAATTTATGACATATTTATATCACATGGAAATGCAATTTATATACATTTAGCTTACGTGATAATAATATTAGTGATATCAAATTAGAGCAGGGCAGCAAAGTGGCATAGGTGATAGTGTCAAGTCTTGAATCAGGAAGGCTTGAGTTCAAATCTGGCCTCAGACACTTACTAGCCATATGACCCTGGACAAATCACTTAACCCTATTTGCTTCAGTCTTCTCATTTGTAAAGTGATTTGGAAAAGGAAATGGCAAACCACTGTAGTGGCTTTGCCAAGAAAACCCCAAATAGGATCACAAAGTATTAAACAGGTCTGAAAATAACTAAAAACAACAACAAAAACACATTAGAATAGATGCTTAAAAATGCTTATTGATTTACTGATGAGAGGGTAAGCTAGAGATGCAGAGGCTCACACTGAGAGACTGCATATGGTAATGGCTATTCATGAATGAGACTGTCCCATTTAGATTCCATATGTCAAAAACATATTGGGATGTGAATAATTCGTGTTGTGTGGTCTTCTGCTTTTCAATAACAGGGCGTATTTTTCTCACTTTTTCCCAACCAGTAGCTTCTTCTCCATCCCCTCGGCTGTTGTCAGACCTCTTTGCTGCTATATCTTCAGTGGTGAGTGATCTCATCTTTGGCATTTCATGGATGAGGACTTCATGCTGGGTTTCTGTTCTGCTTTATAAAAATCTTACTCACTAGGAACACATTGTTCTCCAGAACTGGAACGGCCAAGTTAAGACCACTGAAGAATATGAAGATGTGATTTTCCTCTAGAAGGTTGAGACTTTGCAGAAAGTCCTAGAGTGAAAGCAGAAGCTATCAAAAGGTTATGGAAGTAGATTAGAACATAGACCAGTGATGGTGAACCTATGGTACAGGTACCAAAGATGGCAGGAGGAGTGCTCTCTGTGGTCACACAGCTGCCCCTCCCCCCACCCCGAGAATTCCTTACTAGAGTAAAGGGACATGGGCGGAGCATGCCTAATGACATTTTCACATGCCCCGCCCCTCTTCTCAGCAGCCAATGGGAGCACACAGGGCAAAGGTGGGCAGCTCACAAGTGGCAGAGTTGAATGTGAGTGGAGCGTTCGGGCCACTCCCCTCCCCCTCTCTACACTCACTGAGGACATTCCTTACTTCACCCCCCTCTCTCAATGGGAGTGCTGCTTCCCTCCCCTGTGTGAAGTAAGGGGGAGGGGGCACGGCACCCAGTCTCTAGGGGTGGGGCACGGCACGCAGTCTCTAAAAGGTTCGCCATCACTGACCTAGATGGAACCAGACCCAACTCTGGGAGCTCCCTTTCAGCATGGGAAATATTAGGGCTCTATTGTTGTTGTTTAACCATTTTCAATTGTGTCCAGTTCTTGATGACCCCAATTAGGATTTTCTTGGCAAAGATACAGAAGTCGTTTGCCATTTCCTTCTCCAGCTTATGTTACAGATGAAGAAACTGATGCAAACAGAGTTAAATGACTTGCTCAGGGTCACATTTATTTAGTCACTCTTTCTGTCCTCTTTTGGGATTTTCTTGACCAACGCACTGGAGTGGTTTGCCATTTCCTTCTTCAGCTTACATTATAGATGAGAAAACTGAGGTAATCAAATTCAATGACTTGCCCAGGACACACAACTAATAAATGCTAGAGGCCATATTTGAACTCAAGAAGCTGCATCTTCCTGACTCCAGGCCCTATACTCTAACCATTGTACCACCTAGCTGCCCATAGGGCCATATATCTTTTTTTTAAAAACCCTTACTTTCTCTCCTAGAACTGTGTGTTAGTTCTGGGGCAGAAGAGCAGTAAGGGCTAAACAATGAGGGTTAAGTGACTTGCTTAAAGTCACACAAGTAGGAAATGTCTGGGGCCAGCTTTGAACCCTGGACCTCCCGTCTCAAGGCCTGGTGTTCTATTCCCTGAGTCACCTCACTGCTCCTCCAAAACACTTCTAAGAATTAAGAATTCCAAAGACTGGACTGGATCCAAAGAGCCCATTGGGCTCCCTACCTTTGTTCTCTGAGGTTGGTGAAAGCTAAACTGCCTTGTGGGGAGAGAGAAATGGAATGAAGCTCACAAAGGAATTTCCTCCACAGCCATCACTGTGGAATGGAATGGGACCAGCATTTATTAAGCACAACTACATGCCCAACACTCTGCTGAGTACTTGACAAATATCTCTCCTTTCATCCTGTCCCTTTGCTATGGAATTTCCTTTTGAGTTTTGAGCTCTCCCAGACATTGTGCTTTCCGGAGCAGAAAAATTCACCAAGCAAGAAAGATCCCAGACGAAGGGAAGAGATCTCTGGTTTCAGAGGCCCCTCCTCGAGCTGAGAGACATCCAGAGACTTGAGGCAATAAGAAAATTCAGGTCTTGGATTTCAACGACAGTATATGTGGGTGACCCCAAAGTCTTAAGCTTAAAAATCTAAAACCGCTCTAAGATTTGGGGGAGGCCCCATAGAACATTTTATACCCACAGCATCCCACCTCAGCAAAGAAGGGAAGGAGGTGCCTTTCCCCAAATGCTCTCCGGGCCAGAACTGGTCATTATAATTACACATCTCCATAATGTTCTGAGCAAATGTAGAAGGAGTCCCCCAAGTATAGTAGTTTCCTTATGATGAGAGCGCCTGCAGACACTATTTGCATGTACCAGTGCTATTAAGGCCTCGCTATAAATTACTGGATAAAGGTTAATAGTGTTGAGCTGTATGCTAGGGAGGGCCTTACTCACAAAATTGCCTCATTTATTAACAGATGATGATAGAAATAAACATTGGAGAGAACAAGGGGTGTGGAGAGGATAAAAGAGCAAAGTTCTCTGAATATCGCAGGAAGCCCATATCAATATGACCTTAGAAACGATAGGGCAGCCGTGCTAATTTCTAGTGCACTCTTTTACCTGGCAGAAAATTAGCCTTTGTTTCCTATTACCCTTTCATGGTGTGGTTGGTAAAGCTGTCAATTAAAAAGTACTGAGGCAGCTTGAACGGTTTTCCAGTGGCAATGACAATTTTAAAGAGATGAGAACTTCATGCAAAGACAGAGGTGGGCAAGATTCTTTTAAAAAATAATAATAATAACTAGTATTTATTCAATGCCTTATGGTTTGCAAAACACTTTACATTCTTTCATTTGATACTTAGAACAATCCTGTGCTATTATTATCCCCATTTTACAGATGAGGAAACTAGGGCAGGCAAGGATTAAGTGATTTGTCCAGGCACGTGTGTGTGCACACACACAAGTAGAATTTCTTCATTTTTAGATTTTTAAAAAGTAAATATCAAATTAATATTAATATAATTGGGAAAATAAAATATATTTTTAAAGTAAATTTCAGTTTTCCTTCATATACTCGAATGTACCCTAATGTAGCAAAGTGAGTTTCTACCTAAATCAGCATGCATATATTAAATGTACAATCCAGATCAGATTGTTTACCATATCCAAAGGGTGGGGGGAAGGGAAGAGAGGGAGGGAGACAATTTGGATCTTATAATTTCAGAAAACATATGTTGAAAATTATTGCACGTGATTGGGAAAATAAAATATCTTTGAATACAATTTTAAAATAAAATTTAAAAAAACAAAGCATGTTTTAAGAGCTAGCAATTTGCCAGACACTGAACTAGGTGCTATAATCACAGAATCTGTAAAGAGATGGTTTGGTGCCATAGAGCATTTGTGACAAATGGAAACAGGACCACCAAAACCATCTATAAAGATCACTGTGGGCTGCAAAATGACTTAAAAAACCACATGTTAACATCTGTTTAATTTCTTATCTACTTTTTATCTAATAATATTATTAGATTTTTATCTAATAATAATTTATTAAATATTTTTCTCTATTAAAAATTTTATTATTAAATATTTTTCTCTATTAAAAATTTTTCTCTAAACATTCTCTAAATGTTTTTTCTTTCTTAAATATTTACTAATTACATTTTTTTCAATCCTTATCTTCTGTCTTAATAGCAATTCTAAGACAGAAAAGCAGCAAAAAACTAGGCAATCAAGGTTAAGTGACTTGCCCAGAGTCACACAATTAGGAAGTATCTGAGATTAGATTTGAACCCATGTCCTCCTGACTCCAGGCAGGTGCTCTATTCACTGTGTTACTTAGCTGTACCCCCTCCCCCCCAAACACACACACAATTGCATTTTAATTTGAGTCATCAGGCTTTTCTTGTGATACCTCTGCTATGAAGAATTGAGTGCTGGACTTGGAATCAGGGAGATACAAATATAAGTTCTACCTAAAATATTAGCTATAAGTCACTTAACTCTCAGCTCAATTTAATGAACCTCAAAGGATTATAGGGCTTTAATGGGATGGTCTACATGAAATGCCTTGAAAACATTAAATGTATATAAATATAAGCAATGATGATGGACCTCAAAATCCAACTAGCCCAATTTGTGAATTCTCTTTGTATAATTTCTGACAAGTGATCATCCAGCCTTTACTCAAAGACCCCTTTATGGGGGACAATCAAGTACTTCCTAAAGCAACTCATTCCACTTTTGCATTTGTGTTTAATTCTGATTCTTTGCTATTTGCACCCATTGCTTTTTGTAAGTGAGGAATGACCAGGCTGTCATGATTGTGGAGATGGGCAGTGATAGGCTGTGCTCATTTACATATTATATATAAAATATTGTGTTAAGTATATTCATACTCATATATGTATGTGTGTGCGAAAAAATCCTGAATCCACAGACTCCTCTTTCCAGCCCATTCAGCTGACTCAGAGTGGATGTAGGACACTGAAAATGTAAGTAGTCTTCCCCTGGAGTCACACCATTAGTATGTGTCCAAGGCAGGATCTGAAGCCTTATTAGCAGGCAGGAGGGACAAAGGGAAGGGGGGCACACAGGAAGGAAGCATGTTTCCTCATCAGTCCTGTGGTGCCAAGATGAGCAATTATGCAAATTCTGAATTCTGAGACCTCTAAGTCTTGTTCTCCTGGATAATATGGTGATATTTATCTTGTATAAGATTGCTTTGTATATTTTTGTATGTAGATTGTCTCCCTCCCTTTAGATCTGAGCTCCTTGAGGGCAAACTTTGTCTTTTGCCTTTTTGTATCCCCAGTCCTTAGTCTAGTGCCAGGCACAACAGAATAGGTACTTAATAAATGTTGATTTGGTTTGGTCTATTATTCTCTAGGAACCATTTTCACAACATATCACTTTGTGCAAGTCTTCTCTTGCTCTAAGTGTCTCCTAGTAGCCATTTCTTATGTAGATCCACTAGTTTCTAAGAGTCTGGACGTTTGCTTGGGCTTGAAGTCCCTTGCCATTTATTTCCCAGTAGATAGCTGCTTAACAAGGATTGCAAATGAGGCAAGGGTTCCTTAGCTAAGTTCAGTTCTCTTCCTGACAGGTAGGCTTGTGAATGAACAGGAAGACTTCAAAGGGAGCCTGATACAGGTGAAGGAGACTTGGCCCTCCTCCCCTCTCCATATCAATAGCCCCAGCAGCAGCCCCCCAAGTTGGTGAATTCCTAAGGTACAATCACTTTAATGTAAGGGGCCAATCTGAATGCACCTTTTCTCCCACTGTGTATAATTGATAGGGAAGCCTGCAAGAATGTCTTTGCTTTAAGTGTCATAGGGATGAAGTCATGCCAGATACCACCTACAGGACTCTGTTTTCCAGCAAAGTAATATTTATCCCTCATAAACAATGAGTTTATACTACATTACCTGCAATAGTCTAGGGTTACTTTTTAAAATTAATCAGGTTTTTTAATGTGCCATTTTGAAAATGTCTAAGGCATATGCATTAAAGAAATCGACTGTTAAAAAAAATGTCTTTGCTTTAAGTTGAAACATTTTCTTCTTCTTATCTACTCTCTATAAAACAATGGAACTTCTAACAGCCCATTCTGGTCTTGTATCTGGCAATGCTAGGTGGGGATTGGAACAAGCACCAAAAGCCCTCCCATTTCCCAGGACTAGAATCAGTCATCTGAAACCCAAGGTGGCATTGGGGCCAAAGGGCATGGGTGTATTCATCTTTATCCAACAGATGGGCCTATATACTGTCAATAAACCAAGGCCATCGATAAAATTAAAAACAATCTTGACTGTTCCTTGGAAATCCCCAACAAAAATGTTCTAGAATTCGTTGATTCTAGAAGAAAAAAAAACATTTTGGTTTCTTTCTTTTTCAGGGTGGGGAAGGGGGAATAAGAAGGGGTCCCACCAAACAGCTGCCTTTTATACAGGGATTTAGAGTTTATAAGAGAAAGGGCTTTAAAGAATTTATTTCTTTGGTCCTATGCAGAGATCCTATGTGATAAATATGGTTGCAATCTCCATTTTGCAAATGAGGAAATGAGGGTCCTGTGACTAGTCAGCCAATTTATGAGAGCAGGAGGTAGGATTTGAATCCATCTGTCTGGACCAGGAATAAGGAGTCCTGAACTCAAGGCTTGGCTCTCCCACAAAAGATTCTGAACATCTTTGGGCTTTATATTCTTCACCCAAAAATGAGACAACTGAACTAAATGACCTCTGAGGGCCATTTTCCTTCTGCAACAGGTCCAAACCAATCCAGGCATGGCTCCATTCATGCAAAAGAGGGCTGTGGCCCTGGGAGAGGCCAGGAGTCTGCAGGGCCAGGCCTCTTTTTATGGGTGCCACTTCATCCTCCATTAACTTGCAGCCCCCTGGGAATGGAATGCTGCTTAAGAGCTTCCAGGAAGACAGCCCAGCAGGAAGTGGAGAACAGAGCCAATAGACTGGGAGAAAGAAAGAAAGAATCATTACCTGTTCACATCAAAAGTGAATATCAAGAGGATTGGTACATCTATGATTATGATAGACTTTAACATGGCCAAAACCCCCAACAGATTTTGTCTGTAAAACAAAGACTTTTTTTTTCATTATGGATTTCATTTCTGACAATGAATATAATTTAGAAAGAAGAGGGGCAATGTAGAGTAGTGGTAGAAAGAGTACTGGACCAGGAATAAGGAGTCCTGAACTCAAGGCTTGGCTCTCCCACAAAAGATTCTGAACATCTTTGGGCTTTATATTCTTCACCCAAAAATGAGACAACTGAACTAAATGACCTCTGAGGTTTCTTTCAGCTCTATGCTTCTAGGACTATCCCTCAAGAAATTGTCATTTTCTAAATAATCCTCCCAAGTTTTGGTCTTATAAGATTACTCTCTTACAAAAATGAATAATAGGGAAATAGGTTTTGAGTGATAACACAGGTACAGCCCAGTGGAATTGCTTGTCAACTGCAGGAGAGGGGAGGGAAGAGGGGAGAGAGACAACATAACCATTTTCCAAGGAGTTAGTTGACTAACTATAGTTCTCCAGAGCCAACATTGGCACTATAAGTGCTTGCCAGTAGGATGCCTAAAACTAACTCTTTCTTGGGCTTGATGTTGACCTGTTTCAGTCCAACAATAAAAGTCCAAGTAAAGCCTGACATCTTGGAATTGATCACTTCCAATATAATTTTAGAGTAGAATTACTTTGTCTTGCACCTGTAAAACACTGTCATGTATTGTATATTATAATCATTTGTGTATATGTTTTCTTATCCCTCAGTAAAGACACTATGAGTCTCCAGTGCAATGCTTAGCATACAGTAACCTACGAGTAGATTTGTTATTGGAATAAAATGAAGAAAAAATTATATTAAAAAATAATAAAATAAATAATCCCCCAAGACAAATTATACTTATATGATTTATGTGATGCAAATTACATTTATACAACGCTTTAAGGTTTGTGAAAAATTTCCTTCATAACTACACTGTGAGGTAAGAGTTGTCATATTTTTCTACCTTTGGCCCTGTAGAATTTGTGGTTACAGAGAGAGACATTGCCACAGGGACCAACAGAATCAACGTTGGCTCTGGAGAACTATAGTTAGTCAACTAACTCCTTGGAAAATGGTTATTAAATAGCTGTTATATACTGTTCACTGTATATATATTTTTTAAGAATGAGTATGTACCCTACCTTCAAGCAGTTTGCAATCTAATTGAGGAGAGGTATATATTATATAGAATATGTATTGCAAAAAAGTTTTCATTTCTCTTATCATATATTATATATATACATATATGTGTGTGTGTGTGTGCCCTGAGGGCACTTTTCTATATAATGGTAGGTAGGTAGGTAGATATACAGATAGATAGCAGAAATACAGGCATAAATAGATATCTATTAAAAAGGTACTATATCTATCTATATCTATAAATCTATATCTATTTATCTATAAAATGGTGAATGGAAATGAATATATTACATGTAATTATATGTCATATATAATTATATGATATAGGTATGTACACACATCTATATGTATGTGTGCCCCTAGCTACACTTTTCATTTCTTTGTCACCACTTTGACTAGGACTCATTTTTATGATCTCCATTTTACAGAACAGAAAAAGTGTGGCTCTGAGAATTTGTTACTCACCCAGAATTGCAAAACTATGAAGTAATAGGAGGGAGAACTGGGGATTCAAACCCACATCTCTTGTCTCTAAGGTGTAGTATTGTTTCCATTCTACCAGATGGTGTCTCATTGGAACAATAAGAACTGAAATGAGTTTTAGGATTTAGAATTCATAAAGTCCAATAGCGGTAGCAAGGCATGTCTTGATCACTTGACAGTGGTACCAAGGAATACGTTCTGCAAGAACATGAGTATTCTCCTTGATGATTAGAGACCCAAGAATTACTTTGTCTTGCACCTGTAAAACACTGTCATGTATTGTATATTATAATCATTTGTGTATATGTTTTCTTATCCCTCAGTAAAGACACTATGAGTCTCCAGTGCAATGCTTAGCATACAGTAAGTGTTTAATAAGTGTTTACTGAGTTCTATTTGTTTAAAAAAACTATAGTGGGCAAGTAAGCTCTATGAGGGCAAGGATTGTTTCATTCTTGTCTTTTTTTTTCTCTTTGTATCCCTAGCACTTAGCAGACCAATTGGCACATTTTGTTTTATTGTTCAGTCATTTCAGCTGTGTTCAACTCTTTCTGACTCTATTTGGGATTTTCTTGGCAAAGGTACTAGTTTGCTAATTTTTTTCTCCAATTCATTTTACAGATGAGAAAGCTGAGGCAAAAAAGATTAAGTGACTGGCTTATAATAGGTGCTTAATAAATTTTTACTGACTTAGTACTCAATCATATTATTCCATTTAGCTTTATCTTATATACTAGCTTATTTCATTTATTATGCACCTACTATGTGCCCATGGTGCTAGTCATTGGTGATGTTGTTATTATTCAGTCATGTCCAACTCTTCAAGATCCCATTTAGGCTTTTCTTGGCAAAGATACTGAAATGGTTTACCGTTTTCTCCTTTGGTGTCCACCTTTTCAGCTGTGGCTCCAAAAAGTGGCAATACCCACAGTGGCCATACCCCAGTGAGCCATCTTGGCAGAAGGGATAGATCAAGTCGAGGGTAACAAACAGACCTCAGATCCATTGGTGAATAAGGGGAGTGTCTACCCCAGGTATATAAAGACTTTCTTCAAGGAAGGATCAAGTGAGAATGATTTGTTCCAACAGTGATGAAGGTGGCTAAAACAGGCACTGTGAAGTACTTAGAGCTTGGATAGACACTGAAGAAGCCAAAGTCTCCCATTACAACCTAAGCCAAATCCAGTTGTCTTTTTTGTCCTGTCACTAGACTTGGATGACTGGAAGAAGAGAAGGAGGATAATGAATTTGTATCTCACTTAAATCCAAATCCAATTTATGCATGAGTTAAAAGAGATCACCAGGGTTGTTATTTTGCTTTTCTTCAACAAGACAACAACCAACCAATCAATTGACCAATCTTACTTCAGAAGATCATAGGATCATCATTTGTGAACTAAAAAGGGACCTAAAAGAATGTCTAGTTCAACCACCTTCTCATTTTACAAGTGAGGAAGCTAAGGGCTAAAGAAATGGAGTAAATAGTAGTAAATACTAATAAAAACTAGTAAATAGCAGAGTCCTCTAGGATGGAAATTTTGTTCCTCATGCCAGATTGTAAACCTTGTGAAGTCTATGCTTCACAATATAACTTCACAACTATAAACGTCTTCGTAACCTTTATATTACTCAATGAGGTCCTCCATAAGTATTTGTTTAAGTGAAGTTTTTTAAAAAAAAAACATTACCTTCTACCTTAGAATCAATACAACATATTGGTTCCAAGGCAGAAGGATGGAAAGGGCTGGGCAATGGGGAGTGGGGTGGGGGGGCAGGACTTGGTTAAGTGACTTGCCCACAGTCACACAGCTATGAAGTATCTGAATTGTAATGGAGGGTTACCAGGGGTGTTAACTATTACTATTTGTGGGTTCACACTGGGGTGAGAGAGACAGGAATGACAGATGAACAGGACCCAACAAGGTAGGGAGACCAAGTTTAACTACTAGGAGGTTATAGTTACTGGAAATGGCAGTTAGGCTCCAACAGTCACTCAGCCCACCTAGGCAAGGGCCTATGGAACCAGCAGGCAAAAGGCAAAGGTTTATAACAGTTTTTAATCAGGGACTACAAGATAAAGGATGAGAATTGGGATTCTACACTTACAAGCTAAGGGCAAACCACAGGGACAGGGGAAGGACCTGACTACACTAAATTAAGACCTAAGCAAAAAGGGCCCAGGGAAAAGCAGGACAGGAGTGAATATCTTCACAACAGAAGTGTTCAGCCTCACTCCAGTGATGTTTCTGCTCCTCCTGGACCACCAGCTGCACTCTTCCAGGTGGGTAGATTCTGGGAGCTGACCCAGCCCAAGTTGACCTGCAACTCGGGTTGGGATTTAGCAGTCTCTACCAAAATCTCCCACCAGCAGGTGACGGTCTTTCCACAGGATAAATCTGGTGTCTCCTAGTTGTCAGTTGCTGCTTGCCCCAACCACCATGGAGTCTCTCTCAGTGAGCAAGAAACACACTTCCTGCTTCTTCATTCCATCTTGGAATTCTCCAGCCCTTCCTGCTACGTCCATATTAACTATATATAAACTAATACCTAAATAATCCTCACAACAGAATCCAGATTTTAATGCAGGACCTCCTTACTTCAGGCCTGGCTCTCTATCCACTAAGTTACCTCACTGCCCCCCAGGTAAAATTTTAATCTATCATCCGAACCCCTCTCTTAAAGTATTTTATTGATGCCCTTTAAAAAAATTATAATATTTTTTTTCAACCATCCAGGAATTCAACCATCCTTTGTAACAAAGAAAAACAGTTTTGCAAAGACAGTTAGATGAGGGAAATGACTAATACTATCTTTATTCTATCCTTGTAATACCCTACCTTTCTTCTTATGGGCTGGGGGTGGGGTACATTCTTAGTGATTATCATCAAAAATGCCATCTCTTTGACAACTTTTTTTTTAATCCTCTCGCCATTCTCCAGTTCCATTATGTCTCCATGAGCTAGTGAATTGGGACTACACATAGGTCAACCAACAAGCATTAAGAACTTACTTCATGCCAGACATTGCCCTTAGTGTTGGGAATACAAAGAAATACACTCCTCAAGGAGCTCACATTCTAATAGGGAGACAGCATGGAACTGACAACTATGAATGTATGAAATATATGTGGGAAGTAATTTCAGAAGAAAGACAATAGCAGGGGAGTATGTGTGAAGGAATGAAGGAAACTTGGAAGGGTTTCATGGACAAGGTGGGATTAGCATTGGGTCCTAAAGGAAGCCAGAAGGTGAAGGTGAAAAGGGAGAATATTCCAGGCATGGAGCATAGTCAATGAAAAGGCAGGCAGGTAGGAGGTGCAGTGTCATGCATGAGAACAGTTAAGAAGACCATGGTTTCAGTTAGCTCATAGAGCACATGATGAGGAGTAAAGTCCAAAGAAGACTGGAAATATAGGAAGGGATCAACTTCCAAAAGGCTGTAAAAGTCAAGTAGAACATTTTATACTTAATCCTGGAGGTAATAGGGAGCCACTGGTTTTTATTGGGTAGGGTGGTGATATGGTCAGACCCCAGCTTCAGGAAGCTCACTCTGAAGTAGCATGGAAGATAGATTGGAGGGGGAGAGACTTGAGGCTGGGAGATCAAGAGTACAGTCTTAAGGAAATGGGGACCTTCTTCAAGGTGACCATCAAGGTCTCTAGAAGGAAGTCAATAGGTGTACATATTGGCATACAAAATGCCGGTAACAGTTAATGTACAAGTTGTTGCCACTGATGACCATCGGGTTCTTAACACAGATGACATTGCATTTATTTTTTATTTTTATTTTTTCAAACCAATACCTTCCATCTTAGAATCAATACTGTGTATTGGTTCTAAGGCAGAAGAGTGGTAAGGGCTAGACAGAAGAGTGGTAAGTGACTTGCCCAGAGTCACATAGCTAGGAAGTGAATGAGGCCAGATTTGAACCCAGGACTTCTTGTCTCTGAGCCTAGCTCTCAATCCACTGAGCCACCCAGCTGCCCCCTGTTGTTGCATGGTTCCTGGAAGAGTCTTTCTTGTCTTCAAGCAGAGACTGGTTATGTTGGGGATATGGTGGAGGGAACTCTCGTGCAGTTATAGATTGGGAGGATTGGTCTCAGGGATCCCTTCCAGATCTGAGATCCTTGAAATGTCATACAAGGCTAAAAAATAAAATGTGTGCCTACACAGGTGCATACATACACATATGATTAAAAAGACAATGGCTTTCAGTCGTGGAGTATATGTACATACACGTGTTTTTATATGTTATACATATGTAATATTCACACATATATAAATGCACATATACATACATATGTTTTCCTGAATTGATAAATAGGTTCCAGTAAATTCTGGGAAGATAACCTGTGATTGAGAACTGTTGCCTTTTTTACTCTTCTTTTTCAGGACCCTAGAGATAATCCCTAGATTCCTAGATTTAATTCTGCTTCTAATAGCCATTAAATTTTATATATATATATATATACCAAATTTGTATATTGAAGTCCTACCTCTAGGTACTGACTTCTGACTGTATGACCCCAGGAAAAGCCACTTAACCTGTTGGTGCTTTACCTAACTCTCCAAGACCATAAATGTCAGAGAAGGTACCTGTCTGCATTGATAGAGGAAGTTCCCTATGCTAATGAAATCACAAGTTAAATCCCTATTTCCCTATACTGGATGAAAAGGCCAACCTAGTCATCAGGAACAAGACAGGAAGGCAATTTGGTGTATAACTTTTGTTCTTGTATTTCTGGGACACTCCCATCTTTTTGTTTCTTTCTTATGCCTGGTTGCAGATCAGGTTAAATCCTTTCAGAAAGCTTCTGCTACTGGAGAGCTCCTCTGGCCTCCTTATCAAGAGTCAATTATGAAGGAAGGTATAAACTCTCTCCTATTTTGTTATCTCGGCTCTACACCCACACATTTGCTACCCCCTGCTAGTATGGAATGGGGTAAGAATGTCACACCTTATTTACAAGACCAAAGAATGACTTCCAACAAGGAGGAAATGTTCAAAGATAAGGCAGTGGATCTTTTCCCAGAATCTGCTAAATCTTTCTTCACCTTTTGGCATTGTAACACTTGTGGCTGCAGAGATAGACATGGCCATAGGCTGAATCAACACTGGCTTTAAGTGTCTGCCAACCAATCAATTAACTCATTGGCAAATAGTTATGAAGCATTTTTTATGTGCAATTCACTTTGCCCTAGATGCTATTTCAGAATCTTTTTTTATTAAATAAAATAGGAGTATTTACCTCAAGGAGCTCATAATCTACTTGAAAAGGCAGAACACACACACATACACACACAGATAGAATATACACACAGTTAAATACATGCAATATACACTTATACATGGGCATGTAGAGGGCACAGTGGATAGATAGAATACTGCATTTGAGATCAAGAAGATGAGTTCAAATGCAGTTTCAAATGTTTACTACAGTATAACCCTTGGCAGATTGCTTAATTCCTGTCTCTTGTTTCCTTATCTTCTCTTATCTATAAAATGGGGATAATAAAAGCATCTACCTCCTAGGGTTGTTGTAAGGATCAAATGAAATAATATTTGTAAGGTGCTTTGTAAACTTTAAAACACCATATAAATACTAGTTATCATTGTTGTTGTTTTTATTATTAGATAGCCAAGCCCAGTAAGGTGACTAGTAAAAGACAAATGATTCATATAGATGATAATTATCACTAAGAATTTTCCATTTCTCTTGTCTCCACTTTGGTTGAGCATCATTTTTTCCTGTTCTGTTGATGCTGCTAAATCCTTTGGTGAAAATCCTGTCAGTGAGGGATCATGTAGTTGCATGTGTGTATGTGTGTGTTTGTGCATATATATCTATGTATTTATGTGCATGTATGTGTGCATATTTAAAAGGAAGGTTAAGAATTTGTTTCTCATCAAAATCAGGACCTTAAGGACTTTATGCCATTCCCTAACTTGAAATATTACCATGTAGGTAACTCCTTCTGTTATACACAGTTTTCTATCCCTGTGACAATGGTCTGCTAAAAATCAATTTTAACTATTTCCCAATATTCCACAAAGCCTCGAACTTAGGTTTCAAATCAATATTATTATTTAATTTCATTTAAAATTTTTTATTCTGTACCTATGATTTCATCGGTATAAAGAACTTGTAGTATATCGATTGCTACTACTAATGCAAATAGGCAATTCCTGGGACCATTGGGTTTTAAAAAGTTGCCTTGGGGGCACTGAAGAGTTAAATGGATTGTTCATGGTCCTATAGCTAGTGAGTTTCAGAGGCTGGATTTTAATACTCATCTTCCTGACTTGACATTTTGCCATGTTATCTAATTCTACAATTGATAATTCAGTAAATCTCTTAGATTTTACTATTATATTTCTTTTGGTTGAACAATGAATTCAATTCAGTTCAACATATATCTATCTATCTATCTATCTACCTATCTATCTATCTATCCATACACGCATTTATTTATTTGTTTGTTTGTTTGTTTGTTTGTTTGTTTGTTTGTTTATCTAGAACTGTGGCACATTTCTAGAACGCCATTCTGAAATCAGAAGATATGAGTTTAAATCTTACCTCTGATATTCACTTCCTTGTGATCGTGAGCAGCATCTGACTTCCCGAAGCTTCAGTTTCCTTATCTGTAAAATGAGAGTGTCAGACTAGGCATTTTAGTACAGATGTGACTCTTCTACCTAACCAATTCCAATGGCTTCTTCTTGCCTTCAGAATAAAATATAAATGTCCCCTTTAAAGTCCTATACCAACTGACCGCAGCTTTCTTTTCTAGTCTCATTGGATATTATTGCCCCTCTGAGATCTAGCTAAAGTAACTTTCCCCTTTTCCTCACTCAAAACACTCTATTTTTCATTTCCATGACTTTGTACTGGCTGTTCTTTGTGCCTGAAACATACCCCACTCCCCTGCCCATTGTGCCTTGTATTTAACTATTTTCTCCTTTCTCTATGTGTGCATATAGTTGTTGATTTTACATTTATGCTTTATGTGTTTTAATATGTGCTTATTCTTTCCTGCCTTAGAATGTAGGCTCAATGCAGTAGTAATTATTTCATTCTTTATACTTATAGCCTTAGTGCCAGCAGAGTGCCTGACAGATGAGTAGGCACTTAATAAATATTGATTGATTAATGACTTCCTTCCAAATCTAAATTTATGATTCTAGTACTCTGTATTTGCTAGATGCATAGAAATACAAAAAGGAAACAGTTCTCACCCACAAGAAATTGTATTCTACTGGAAGGATACAATAGGGTAGGGTTCACCAGGATGGCTCAGAGGTCCCTGTCACCTCCATATTTGTAGACTCTCCTGGTTAGAAAGTTCTTTCTTGTATGTAGATAAAATCTGATGTTCAGAGATTTTTACCCATTGCTAGCACTTCTGGCCTCTAGAGCATTCCAGGATAAATCCAACCTCTCTTTTAATGGCTCTCTTAATGTGAAAAGACATGTCATATCTCTTCCAAGATGAACCTCCATGGTTCATTCAGTCATTTCTCAAATGACTTATGTTACATCATCTTTCTGTTTTGGTTCTTCCTGAGAGTGGCCTCTAGTTTATGAAAATCTGTCTTAAAATGTGGCATTCAGAGCTAAAAGCAATACTTACGATATAGTCTAGACCAGTGATGGGCAAACTATGGCTCATGGGCCAGATGGGGCCCCCTGAAATGTTGTATCTGGCCTCACGACATTATTCCTAATCTGACAAATACAATGAGTAGGATAAAATACAATGAAACTTTGAAAGAGTTGCCTTAGAAACAGACTGACAGATGAGCATTTTCTTTCCTTTAGCCCCCTCTTTAAAAAGTTTGCCCATCACTGGTACAGTAAAATTATTTTGTTCCTTTGTCTGTATGGTCTCTATAACTATTAATGCAATCTAAGTTTCTTTGATATCTATGTACCAATGGTGAATTTTATTGAGCCATTGACTATACTCTTCCATTATACATAGCTTATTTAGACAAAGAAGGGATGCTTTAACATCTCTTTCCTTTTTATAATATAATATTTAATTTTCTCAATTACATGTAAAATCCATTTTTAACATTCATTTTCTAAAATTTTAAGTTCCAAATTCTCTCCATCTAAGAGGATGAGCAATTTGATCTAGATTATATTTGTGAGATCATTTAACTTCTCTCTTTAAAAATAAATTTGTCAATTTTGGGGGTTTTTAAATCATCAGAATTTCTCCCAATATGTCTCTCTCTACTCCCTCCCAGAGAGCCATCCCATATAACAAATATTTTTTAAAGAAAAGAGGAAGAAGAAAAAAATCAGCAAAACTGATCAATGCACAGAAAAAGATTGAAAATATATTCAATGTATCTTGCTCATTGACCTTCCATCTCTTCATAGGATTAGAGTAGGAATATGTTCTCATATCTCTTCTTTCAGACGTGTTAGCAACTTTTGTTAAATTTGATCTATGGGGGGCACCTGGGTGGCTCAGTGGATTGAGAGCCAGACCTAGAGATGGGAGGTGCTAAGTTCAAATCTGGCCTCAGAAACTTCCCAGCTGTGTGACTCTGGGCAAGTCACTTGACCCCCATTGCCTATCCTTACCACTCTTCTGCCTTGGAGCCAATACACAGTATTGACTCCAAGACAGAAGGTAAGGGTTTAAAAAAAATTTTTTTTTAATCTATGATCCATTGTGGGAGATATAAAGGATGCATCAAACAGCATCCTAACTTCAAGGAGTTTGCAGTATCATTAGCTTTTCATATGCTTTCTTATTTATCCTGATTTCTCCTCTCTGCCCTCTCTGTTTAGTTTCAGGTATGTCTAGGTCTATACCATTCTTTGGATCACTTCTGCATAGCTCAGTAGATGCTGGACTCCTCCTTTGGACTAGAAGAATCTCTTTAATACAAACAATTTATATTTCCTTACAAATACTCCAGACATAAGAGTAAGTGATTAAATGCTAACAACTTTCCTTACTTGATAAGACTTTCTTTCCCAATGGATAAAAGGTAAGGAACCTAAATGATATATGAGGTTCCACAACTCATTTGTCATCCTCTCATTTTGCAGCTCAGGAGCTAATATTGGAGATTAAATAATGTACTTTGTCGACTTCAGTGTATCTGGTGTGGAATTTGTAAATCCATCTTCTCTCTCACAGTCAGACATGACTGGCTAAGCAACCTCTAAAGTAAAAGAAGTGACATGAATAATTCTGCCTGGAAATAAGGTCAATGGTGTTCTCATGGGACCTGCACTGTATGGAAGGAACAAAGAACTACATAAGCCTCATTCCTGCAATAAATGAAGTGTTGGTAGGCATTTTTTTCCCAGGGACTAGTAAGTAGAGCATAGGACTGAGAACCAGAAGGTCTGAGTCTTAGCTCCCATTCATTCACTGACTCAACTGAAATGTCTACATGGTTGCAAAACATCTGGATGAAAAGTGAACCGTTTAGGTGGGAAGTTGGGCTGGGCAGTTTCTGAGATCCTTGTAAATGCTAAGACTATGATTCACTTGAGTCAATCATAGAGATGCCCTAGAATAAAGGATCACATCTATTTCCAATGGAGTATCATTATAGAATCAAAAAATCTTTGAACTGGAAGGGACCTGAGAAAACATCTGGACATAACTCTTGATCCTTGTGTCAATTCCCAACAAATAATCATCTGGTTTGGGACTGACCTGATAATGAATTTCTCCTACCTTTGAAACTGTGCTGATCTTCTTAGGATAAGCATCAAATCTTTTGCCAGGTTCAGTTAGCATCACAAAATAGACCATTATTGTCATTCAAAATGAAGATCCTGAATAATGATAAGGTTAAATTATGTGCTAAATACTTTAAAAAAAACCAAATTAATCAATTTATATATTTATTTTTAATGGAATTTATTCCCAGGTATCTCAGCTCCTCTCTCCTCTCCCTACACCATAGAAGACATCACTCAATAAATATATATATACATATATATATACAAACACACACACACACATATATATATAAATTAATGCCTTTAATGTTTCTGTTTATCAGTTAATTCTTTAGAGGTGTACTAAATACTTTTAAATAGATAGGGAAATATCTGTTACTGTGCTATAGAAAGACTTCCTTCCTGTATGTCAACATTAAAAAAAAAATGCTTTGGCACTTCAAGAGGTAAGCTTCATTTTACTGGAAAATATACTTATTTGGAAATACAAGGTATCCCTACTACATGCAGGGGCTAGTGGTGTGGTGCCCCCATGATCTAGAAAATCTGCATAAAAATTTTTGGCCCTCCTTTTTTATCAGAGAAGGTCTGAATTTTTTCTTTTTCTTTGGAGCATTTATAGTAGTTTATTGTAAAATGATACACAATACTTACATTTTATGCATTTTAAAGATTTAAAGATTTCTCTACATTTAGAGTTTTTGATTTTCATCTTCTGTCTTTTGCATTGTTTTCACAAACTGTAATTTTTTAACTTATTTAAATTTTAAAAGAGAAATAATGTGTATTTGTGCTATTGGATGATAAAATATATTGATATTATACAATACTATATATATACTTTATGCATTTCTGAGTTTCTAAATTTTTCTGTGTCATCTGTTGGCCTTTGTGTGTTGTCTGTAGCTTCCAAAAAACTCCCTCCCAAATTCCCATTTAATTTCTTATGCTGACCCCTTGATATATGAAAATCATGATGGGGAAAGTCACGTGGCAAAGAATAGCTGTGGTGTACTTCCTAAAGGTGCCAGACAATGGAGATATCCCTATAGTCATATATTTAATGCCTTGTAAGTTAAACAGCTAAGTATTTTCATTTTTCATTTGATTCTTTTGATATTATTTTTCATAAACACTGCTGTTCAGTGGGGGGTCCAGGCAAGTCATTGACTTCTTTGTATCTCAGTATCTCAGTCTGGAAAATGGGATGGATGATTCCTACCAGATCATCCTGACAAAAACCTTGAATATGGGGGGCAGCTGGATTGAGAGTCAGGCCTGGAGACAGAAGGTCCTAGGTTCAAATCTGGCCTCAGACACTTCCCAGTTGTGTGACCCTGGGCAAGTCACTTGACCCCCATTGCCTACCCTTACCATTCTTCCATCAAGGAACCAATACACAGAAGTTAAGGGTTTAAAAAAAAAAAGAAATAAAAAAAAAAAACCTTGAATACATATGTTAAAGTATTTTGATTTCCTACAATATTTTTACTCATAAGGACCAGATGAAAATGTAGTCATCTCATCAAAATCAGTTTTTAGAAGAACCTCCCTTAAAGTAGGCAATCCCCCTCTGTATTAAGAGAAATTTGAAATCAAGTTAAATTTTTTTTCAATTTTTGGACTATGTGCTTTTGCTTTGAAGGATTAGATATTAGCTGGCATGAGGACTTTCCTTGGCCTTCTTCTCAAAGCTCCTATTTGTTATTTTGTGTTGTCTTAACATGAGGCTTTATTTAATTCTTTGTATCCTGTGCATAATTCAAAGGATGTCTTTGTTTAATGCATTGCAGCTGATTTAAATCACTTTTGCCAGTTCTTTTGACAGTGCATTTTATAATCTGGAAAGAAATTCAGCAGTGGCTAATACGAAAAAAGGTGGGGAGAGGAGGGGACTTCATTTCTTCAAATCACACCAAAGTGTGATTTATCAGCATGGATCCCATATCGTAAGTGTACCTCCAGCATTCGTATGTACCTTAGGAGAGAAAGAGTATCATACTTGAACTTCAGTGACATTTTTATTTCAAAATGTCTTTTTAAATTGTTTTCTTTTAAAAAGGTACCAAACATAGCAATGATTTTAAAAGTTGTTTCTTCTCAATTTAATGAACACCCCAAAAATGAACATTTCCATATACAAAGTAGTACTGAAAAATATACTTTTTATGTGAAACTATGAATTTCTATTAGGTGCCATTTGTTTTAAATATATACATAACAAATTCAACATGTTTCTTTCAAAGCTTACTTGTGTTTCTTTCTGAACTTCTATTGTCTTCTATGAGTTTTTAAAAAGGTTTCAATGACCTTACTTTGTTCTTCTTCTTCTTCTTCNATACATTTTCCCAAATTTCACTTTTACAGCTGTATGTCACATTCTGCTTCTTGAATATCACTCCTCTGTCAGGAGGTGCTTTCTGTCCTCTGAGGTAGTGGTTAGTCATTACAATGATTGGAGTTCTTAAATCTTTCTAATTTGTTTTTCTTCATGATGTTGTTACTGAATACATTGTTCTCTTGCTTGTGCACACTTTATTCTGCATCAATTCATATAAATCTTCCCAGTTTTTTCTGAAACTATCCCTTTCACCATTTCATATGTTACAATAATATTCTTTTATATTCATAAACATGTACTACAATTCCATTACATTCACAGAAATTTACTATAATTCATTCAATCCATTCCCCAGTTATTGGCCACCATCTTACATAATATATAATTTTTTATTTCTGTAATATAACTAATATAATGTAATGTAACATAATATAACATAATGCAACATAATATAATAAAATATAATAATTTAATGTAATATAATATGTAACATGATAAAATAAAGTCTAGCATTTATATAGCCCTTTAAGGTTTTAAAAAAGTATATATAGGGGCAGCTGGGTGGCTCAGTGGATTGAGAGCCAGACCTAGAGACAGGAGGTCCTAGGTTCAAATCCGGCCTCAGACACTTCCCAGCTGTGTGACCCTGGGCAAGTCACTTGACCCCCATTGCCTACCCTTATCAATCTTCCACCTATAAGTCAATACACAGAAGTTAAGGGTTTAAAAAAATTTTTTTTAAAAAGTATATATATATATGTGCATATATATATATATTATCTCATTTAATTTAGTTCATCTTTAAAACTACAAAAAGAGCTGCTATTATTTTTATATAGAAATGGGTATTTTTCTTCTCTTTGATATCTTTGGGTCAACAATATAAACATTTCTTAAGCACCTACTATGTGGCAGGTACTGCGCTAAGTGCTACAGATACAAAAAGAGACAAAACAGATACAAAAAGATAGTCCTTGCCCTTAAAGAGCTTATATTCTAATGGGGGAAACAATATTCTAAAAAATATATACAAAACAAGCTATAAACAATTATATACAGGATAAACAGGAAATAGTTAACAGAAGAAAGCACTGAAATTAAGAGAGTTTGGGGAAAGCTTCTGTAGAAGGTAAAATTTTAGTTGAGACTATGTGTTTGGAATTCAGGGAGGTCAAAGTATCTTCCTGTGGACATATGGGGAACTTTGAAACTACATTCCCCGTGATCCAATGGGTTTCCGGTTTCTGACATGATAACGTCAGACAACGAGAATCAACGTAGAGCGCAGCTTAAATTCGGAGGGCTCTTTTGCTACCTGAGCAGGCTCATTGGCATACAAGAGAAAAGAGATGGAAGGAGATAGGTACTGGAGGGCATTTTGAATAGTTGTTTTACAGGCACGGGGTAGATTTATCTCTATCAGCATGGCTTTAATTAAAATACTATTTTCCCTTATAATATCTGCCTTCGTCATTTTTAAAAATAACAAGACTTAAAGGAAGAGAGGGAAGTGGCTAATACAAAATTTGAAATTTACTCATAAGGTCCAGATGAAAATGTAGTCATCTCATCAAAATCAGTTTTTAGAAGAACCTCTAAGAAGAACCAGTTTTTAGAAGTTGGAGTGGAGGAGGAAGAGCATTCCAGGTGTGGGGGATAGCCAGAGATAATGCCAAGGGAGGAGAAATGGAGTGTCTTGTTTGTGTAATAGCGAGGAGGCCAGCCTTGAAGGGCACACGTTGGAGAATAAGGTATAAAAAGACTGGGAAGGCAGTCAGGAGCTAGGTTGTAAAGGACTTTGAGTACCAAACAGAGCATTTTGTATTTGCTCCTAGAGGTAACAGTTTATTGCAGTTTATTGAGAAGGGGAAATGACATAATCACAGTTTTGATTTAGGAATGTCTCTTTATTGAAGGAGGATGGGTTGAAGTGGGAACAGATTTGAGGCAGGCTGACCCACCAGCAAGCTGGTACAATAATCAAGGCAAGAGGTCATGAGGGCTTACACCAGAGGTTTGGCAGTGTCAGAGGAGAGAAGGGGGGGGCATATATTTGACAGCAGTTACAAAGATGAAATTGACAGACCTTGGAAATGGCTTGGACATTGGGGTTGGGGGGAGCAGTGAGAGTGAGGAATCCAAAGTGACTCTCAAGTTGTGAACCTCAGGAACAGGAAAGATGATGCTAACTTCCAAAGTAATAGAAAAAGTAGGAGTGGGGAGGGTTTAGGGGGAAAGAAAATTAATTCTGTTTTGAGCATATTGAGATATTGAATTTAAGATATTGAATTTAAGATCCAGTTCAAAATATCTGAAAAGCAGTTGAAGATTCTAGATTAGAGGTTAGCAGAGAAATTGGGGTAGGATATAAAGATTTGAGATTCATCAGCATAAAGATAGTAATTTAATCCATGGGAACTGATGAGATCACCAAGTGAAATAATATAGAGGGAGAAGAGCAGAGGACCTAGGATGGAACTCTCAAGGACACCAGTGTTTAAAAGTCATGATTTCAATGAGGATCCAGCAAAGGAGACAGATGGCTATAAGGATAACCAGAAGAGATTGGTTTCCCAAAAACCTAGAGAGAAGAGAGTTTCAAGGAGGAGAAAGTGATCAATTGTGTCAAAGGCTGCAAAGAGGTTAAGGAGAAGGAGGTTGAGAAAAAGACTTTGGATTTGGTAATTAATCATTTCTTGGGAGAGAGAAGTTTTGATGGAATGATAAGGTTGGAATGATTAAGAAGACTGTGAAAGGAGAGAAAGTGGAGACATCTATTGTAGAAAGCCTTTTCAAAGTTTTGCTACAAAAGGCAGGAGATATAGGACAATAGTGAGTTGGAATGGAGGGATTAAATGAGGATGGTATTTTGTTTTTGTTTTTTATGGATAAGGAGACCTGGGCCTGTTTAAAGCTGGCCTCAGAAACTTACTAGCAGTGTAACCTTGGGCAAATCACTTAACCCTGTCTCCCTCAGTTTTCTCATTTGAAAGATGAGCTGGAAAAGAAATTAATTGGCAAACTACTCCAGTATCTCTATCAAGAAAAACCCAAGGGGACAACTGGGTAGCTCAGTGGATTGAGAGTCAGGCCTAGAGACGGGAGGTCCTAGGTTCAAATCCGGCCTCAGACACTTCCCAGCTGTGTGACCCTGGGCAAGTCACTTGACCCCCATTGCTTATCCTTACCACTATTCCACCTAGGAGCCAAAGCACAGAAGTTAAGGGTTTAAAAAAAAAAAAAAAAAGAAAAAAAAAAAGAAAGAAAAACCCAAGCAGGGTCACAAAGTGTTAGACATGACTAAAAAAATGACAGTACAACAAATTTGACCACTTATAGCTATTGGGTAAAGGTTGCCATTCCCATATATTTGAATCAGTTACTTCTATATCTTGGAAATTAGATCTTTACTAGAGACACTTTGGAGTGGTAATTTTTCATGGTGCTATGTGTAGCCCTTAGAGGAGATAAAGCTAATTAAAAGCCTCTTCTGCTCACAACCATATCCAACCTGAGACTGAATACAACTGTCTGAATAAAATAAGCCTGCAAGGATTTGCCTTGACAGCAAAAAGTTCCTGTGATCAAATAGCAATTAATGTCTTTTGAGACACCATTTTTGGTTACCTAAGCTGCTTAGCTCCCAGGTAAAATATCTCAACAGTTGTCCTAAGGTCAGAGTTCAGATCTTCAACAATCTCTACAATGTCTCTAGTGAAGATACCACATGTTCAATGTGATGCTCCAGTCATCCAGCATTCTTCCATCATTACACATGGTAGAGATCCTCATTCAGTGTACCAACTCTGTGATTCCACAGGTCACCTAAATATTCTCACTGTGAAAAAAAATCACAATGAAAATCTGCCTCACAGATTTTGGACATGGATTTCTAATAATATTTTTTTTCCTAGTCTTATACAAAGATGTGGCCTGGATGAATTGATTCGCCAACTATTTTGAAGGTTGGATCCTGTGGTAGATTTGCTTTCCTAATCCCACCACCTTCCCCCTCCTCAAAAGTGTTAAAGGTATAAATACATTCTTAAATTTTATTTCAATTGTGTTGCTACTTTTAAGTTTTACATGACTTTTATTTCTAAATATATATTTATATATTTCTATCCAGTACACCATTCCTTACAACAAAATTTTCTAATAAAAGAGAGAGGGAAAAAAAAGCCACTGGTTCCCCTTTAGTGGTTCATGAATCCCATGGGGTTCTGAGATGATGATCTAAATGGCTTGCACTAAAAATTCTTTAATGGCACCTTAAGAATTAAAGAGTGGGCAGCTGGGTAGCTCAGTGGATTGAGAGCCAGGCCTAGAGACAGGGGGTCCTAGGTTCAAATGTGGCCTTAGACACTTCCTAGCTGTATAACCCTGGGCAAGTTACTTGACCCCCCACTGCCTACCCTTACCACTCTTCTGCCTTGGAGCCAATACACAGTATTGACTCCAAGACGGAAGGTAAGGGTTTAAAAAAAAAAAAAAAAGAATTAAATGAAGACCCAATTATGTTTCAGTGTTTTTGTTTAATCATTTTTCAGTCATGTTGGACTCTTTATTACCCCATTTGGGGTTTTCTTGGCAAAGATACTAGAGTGGTTTGCCATTTCCTTCTCTAGTTCATTTTACAGATGAGGAAGTGACTTGCCTACAGTCACACAGATAATGAAGTCTGAGGCCAGATTTGAACTCAGGAAGACGAGTCTTCCTGACTCTGGGCCTAGAACTTCATCCACTGAGCCACCTAGCTGTCATAATTATACAACTATATTTTTCCTCTATATCAACAAATATGTGCATGTCTGAAGCCTCATAAGTTAATTTCTACAGTTCAAAAACAACAAGTGTGATTGGGGGCAAAAGTTATCATTATAGTTATTGTAAGCAATTAAGGAATAAATCTAAAAGAATATTATGAGAAGTATGTCAAATTACCCTAGGAGTTTAAAACATTTTTGTTGTTTATATCATTGTAGAAAGGAATTCTAGAATATTGAGTTATACCAACAAATGTATCAGCCATGACTAATATTATATGTAATACTCCACACCTGGAGTCTCACTTCTGCAAAGAAAAAGAGCCACAATTTCTCAACTCTTCTCTGAGGTCGAGCTTGCCCATTATAATTATGCAGCATCCAGTTTTCATTTTCTTATTCTTTCCACTTACACAGCGGTAGTCACTGTATAGATGGTTTCTTGATTCTACTTGCTTTGTTAAGTATCAGGTGGTAGAAATCATCTTATGAGTTTCTGAATTTGTCATATTTGTCATTTCCTACCATACAACAATATACTATCACATTCTTGTAGTACGATTTGTTTAGCCTCTCTCTAGTGAATTCTTTCCAATTCTTTACTACTACATAAAGTGATGCTATTAAAATTTTGGCATATATAGGGCCTTTCTTTCTGACTTTTAGTACCTGCCAGCAAAAAGATCTCTAGGTCCAAAGGGTATAGATATTTTTAAGGCATACATATGCCTTAAAAATATCTATACCCTTTGGTATAAATATGAAGCATGTATATATGTATATATGTACATATATATATATATACACACACACACACATATATGCTTCATCTAGCTTCACCCTATCTTTTTCCTCCACCTTACCTTGTCTAGACCTCCATGTTTTGCTGATGATCTTTTCTTCTATCTCTAGTGTTTAGCATAGTGCCTGGCACATAGTAAGCCCTTAGTCAATACTTATTGACCAAATCTGGAATTCCTTTTCTTTACCAGTTACCTCCATCCCACATCTTGAAATCTAATTTATCCTTTCTAAAGTATTGTTTTTATTTAGAAGTTTTATTTGTGCTTCCCCCTTAAATCAAAATATTCTTCTCCCATCACCTACCCAAAGAGTTATCTCTTGTAACGAAGACTAAAAAAAGGAAGGTGAGGGGTGATGGGAGAAGCTGTTCAGCAAAATCAATAAACACATTCATCAATAAACACATGGCATATTTTTCTTACTGTTGTCCATTTTTTTCTGACTCTTCATTAGCCCATTTAGGGTATTCTTGACAAAGACACTCGAGTAGTTCTCCGTTTCCTCCTCCAGCTCAGTTTATAAATGAGGAAACGGAGGCAAACAGAGTCAAATGACTTGCCCAGGGTCTGTAATGCAGGAATGGTGCAAGATCATTACAGGTCACATAGCTAGTAAGTTCCTGAAGCCAGATTTTAACTCATGAAAATTAATCTTTTTTACTTTAGATCTGCCACTCTATGCACTGCATCCCCTAGCTGCCTGACAGCATATGAAATATTCCATACTCGACAGATACCACCTCTGCAAAGAAGGGAGGTATCCTCAGCTCTTCTCTTAGGCAAACCTTGATCATCATAATTATAGCGTTCAATTTTGGATTTTGGTTTTTTCCATTTATGTTGTTGTAGTTATTATGTATAAATGTTTTTTCTTGGTTCCTCACCCTTCATCAATTCCTATGCTTTTTCATGGTTCTCTGAATTTTTCATATTCATATTCATTTTTTTCTCACTGCACTGTAATTTCCTATTATATACATGTACCACCGTTCACGTGGCCACTTCTCAACAAGTAGATATCTGTTTTGTTTCCAGGTCTCTGCTTCCACAATAAGTGTTGAAATGAATCCTTTAGTATATATAGGACCTTTCTTTCAATATGACTTTCCCATTCTTGCCTAGCAATAGGATCTCTGAATCAATATGTATTGACATTTTAGGCACATTTATTTTTTTTCAGAGTAGACTCTTTTAAAAATTAATTTATTTGTTTATTGGTTACATCAAAATTCCCATGAATCTCTCTCCCTCTCTCTCTCCCCTTCCCACACTAGAGGAGATATCACTTGATAAAACAAGCAAACAAACATGCATATGAACTATGTCTTTTGTGTTTCTGTTTATCAGTTCTTTGGAGGTAGATATTCACAGGTTATTCTTCAAATATTAATTCTATAAGCTGTATATAATGTTCTCTTGGTTCTCTTAGTTTTGCTTTTCACAATTTCATGTAGGTCTTTCCATGTTGTCTTTTTAAATTAGCCTGATCATCATCTCTTATGACATTTTAGTCACTTTTTTTGTTGTTGTTTTTTAAACCTTTAACTTCTGTATATTGGCTCCTTGGTGGAAGAGTGGTAAGGGTGGACAATGGGGGTCAAGTGACTTGCCCAGGGTCACACAGCTGGGAAGTGTCTGAGGCCGGGTTTGAACCTAGGACCTCCCGTCTCTAGGCCTGACTCTCAATCCACTGAGCTACCCAGCTGCCCCTATTTTAGTCACTTTTAAAACATAATTCCAAATTACTTTCCAGAATGAACAGTAACGCCAGGTCAAAGCTTCATCAATAATATAATAAGGTATCTTTCTTTCTATAGTTCCCTCAAATGTTATATCTCTCCTTTTCTATCTCTGTCAGTTTGCTATCTATTAACTCTTTAAGTCACACTTCAAATAAAGCATTTTCATGAAGCCCTTCTTGACCTCATATCACATGTTACGTTGTGAAAAAAAGTTATTTAGTTAGGTGGCTTAATGGATTGAGAGCCAGACCCAGAGACCAGAGGTTCTGGGTTCAAACCTGGCCTCAGACACTTTCTACCTGTGTGACCCTGGGCAAGTCACTTAACCCTAGCCCTTACCACTCTTCTCCCTTGGAGCCAATTCACAGTATTGATTCTAAGATGGAAGGTAAGAGTTTAAAAAAATAACAACCTGTTATTTAAATGATAATTCTTCATATAAATGGAAACTATTCTTGTTATTACATTATTTTTTATAGAATCATTATAGTGTTATTATTTCACTACTATCATTAATTAGTTGCTTCAATCAATTAATGATGGTAGTTGAAAAAACTGAATTCAACTATCATAATAGTTAGGAAATAGTAGCGGATGGGGGTCCATTTTCAGTCAAAAAAACCTGGATACAGGTGTTACCTCAGACACATAAAGTAGCCAAGTGACCACGAGCAAGTACTTAATCTCTCAGTGTCTTCTGATAATAATAAATAACAATAATAAAATACAGCTGTTTTCCCCTGTGAATTGTCAGTGATTTTCCATTTTCGGTTTAGTCTTACAGGTTCAAAACTGTGTTCCACCCCCACCCCCAAAAGTCACTCTTGAACACTTAGCGTGTGCTCAGATATTCTAACGAATCCAGACAAGAATAAAAATAAAAGACAGAAGCCCCTAACCTCAAGGATTTTTAGTTTTTATGGAGAAGGAAATCAGTCTAAGGATATTAAGTAATCGAAGCAAGAGAAGCATTCTGGAATAAAACCCAGCGATAAAGTCCCAGAAAGCAGAAGAATGTTGCTAACTTATAGCTCTGACTAACTTATTGTTATGAAGATAGTAGTTACAAGACTTATTTCAAACAAATAAACAAATGAAAAGTCCCCAGCACACACAAACTAGTACTATGTCAGTGGATAAGTCTGTAAGCTGTGAAACAAATAAAAGTTTGGATCAGGAGAGATGACTGAATCGTGAACTCGGTTTTCTTTGCTCACCAGACTGATTCTGCCTTGTACAGTTCCCCATTTTGAAGTTTTCGTTTACAGTCTGGTCAGACGTCGGATTTTCCACTTTTCCCTGGAAGATAAGACTACTTCCTCATCTCTAAATATGCTGCTCACCCGCAACAAAATAGAGCATGTCAGAGTCATTAGTTGTTTGTGTCCTAAATGTGGATGTGCAGAATCCCCTGGATAATTTCTGAATTCCAGGGCAATTACCATATACGGTTTCAAGGGACAGAAGAAAGACTCAAACTGCCAAGCAACTATTAGTGATGGAATTGCTTGTGTGCTTCAGAGTGTATGCTGGATTAACTTCTAAAGTACTTAATTAGTTTTCAGAACATGTGGTGGTATCAGGATGACTCAAGAGGAAACCACAGTCAGCTAGCATTAAGGCTGTGGGAGGAAGGCATGTCAAGATTTCTGCTAACTTTTAGTTTGTGTCTAACATAAGTAACTTAAAAGTGAAAAACCCAATGACCCTTTTTTGCTTTTTGTCAGTATTCCCATAATTCACAGAGCTGTGATTTCCTCCGTAATTCTCCCCCTCACCAAAGCATAATGCTTGCTTTTCTTTTATTCCTTAGCAAATTCTTTTTTTTTTTTAAACCCTTAATTTCTGTGTATTGGCTCTAAGGCAGAAGAGTGGTAAAGGTAGGCAATGGGGGTCAAGTGACTTGCCCAGGGACATACAGCTGGGAAGTGTCTGAGGCCAGACTTGAACCTAGGACCTTCTGTCTTGAGGCCTGACTCTCAATCCACTGAGCTACCCAGCTGCCCCCACCTTAGCAAATTCTTAAACAAACAAACAAACATACCTTTCTTCTTAGAATCAATACTATATACTGGTTCCAAGGCAGAAGAACAATCAGGGCTAAGCAATAAGGGTTAGGTGACTTGTCCAGGGTCATGGAGTTAGGAAGTGTCTGAGGCCAGATTTGAACCTAAGACCCCCTGGCTCTGAATCCATTGAGTTTCCTAGCTGCCTCCTACCCCAGCAAATTATCTTCACACAACCATTGATCTCCCAAAAACTTTACTGCCTGGTAGCCCGTATTCTAGTCCTCCACTCTTCCATGCTTGGGCTTAGCCTCAGATGACTTGTTCTTAGTTCAACTTGCAAGAGCTTCTCTTCTGCCTTCATATCCTTGGAGGACTCGGGATGTCTCTCCACACTGTATGTGAGTCATTGGATTAAGGCTTAAGTGGATACTGACCTGTTGTGACATGACAGATCTCCAGTGGCCGTGCCCAAAAGAAGCTAAATCACTCCGAACTCCCGGTGAAGATACATCCTCCTCTTTTTATCTCCATTTTCTCACTCAGCCACCACATTTGGACTCCACCTCCCCAGTCTCCTACCTCTTGTTCTAAAAACTATAATTTTAGGGGGCAGATGGGTAGCTCAGTGGATTGAGAGCCAGGCCTAGAGATGGGAGGTCCTAGGTTCAAATCTGGCCTCAGACACTTCCCAGCTGTGTGACCCTGGGCAAGTCCCTTGACCCCCATTGCCTACCCTTATCACTCTTCTGCCTTGGAGCCAATGCACAGTATTGACTCCAAGACGGAAGGTAAGGGTTTAAGACAAACAAACAAAAAAAATACTATAATTTTATTATTACTACTGCTATTTATTATAACTAATAGTATTACTACTACCCCAAAAAAAGCTATTCTGATGTCTACTCAGCACCCCATCACTCTCTAGATTGAGACGCCCTTCTTCCTCCAGTGGTTCCCAAACTTTTTTGGCCTACCACCCCCTTTCCAGAAAAAATATTACTTAGCCCCCTGGAAATTAATTTTTTAAAAAAATTTAATAGCAATTAATAGGAAAGATAAATGCACCTGTGGTCATCACCGCTCCCCTGGATCGCTGCAGCACCCACCAGGGGGCGGTAGCACCCACTTTGGGAATATTGGGAGTCTATACCCAATATCTCTCAATATTAGAACATAAGTTTGTGAAAATGGGAACTGTTTCACTTTGGGTTTGTATCCTAAGCACTTAGCGCTATTCTTGATACATAGTAAGCTATACTTAAGAATTGGTTCCAAGGCAGAGGCGTAGTAAGGGCTAGGCAATAGGGGCTAAGTGACTTGTCCAAAGCCACACAGCTAGGAAGTGTCTGACATTAGATATGAACCCAGGACATCTCATCTCTAGGCCTGCTCTCTATCCACTGAGCCACCTCACTGCCCCCACATAATAAGTTCTCAATAAGTCCTTTTCATTCATTTTCCCCCCCATATAATAGCTAGGTTAGTTTTCTTTCATTAAATGTTGGACTAAATTGCTTGGTTATTTGCATATTAGTTGGAAACAGACTTAGTCAAAACTGTTTGATAAGGATCTGGTATAGAATTATTTGATTTAGTTACCAAATATTACTACTATGCTGTTATTTTATCCTTAATGAAAAACTACTATATAGAATTCTTTTATTTTTAAATCCTTACCTTCTATCTTAGAATTGATACTAAGTGGGGGCAGCTGGGTAGCTCAATTGATTGAGAGCCAGGCCTAGAAACAGGAGATCCTAGGTTCAAATCTGGCTTTCAGACACTTCCTAGCTGTGTGACCCTGGGCAAGTCTCTTAACTCCTATTGCCTAGCTCTTACCACTCTTCTGCTTTAGAACCAATATACAGTAGTGATTCTAAGACAGAAGGTAGGGTTTTTTAAAAAAAGAATTGATACTAAATATAGAACAATAAGGGTTAGGCAATAGGGGGTAAGTGACTTGCCCAAGGTCACACAGCTAGGCAGTATCTGAGGCTAAATTTGAACCCAGGTCCTCCCAACTCTAGGCCTGGCTCTCTTTCCATTGAGCCACCTCACCTAGCCCACTACAATATAGAATTCTAATTGTTTCACCTTAAAAGCAATCTAGTGATACAAAATGTGAATTTAACACTTGACTGACAAGATTTAGGCCAGAAGAGTAAAAGGGAAGAAAAAAGGTGGGTGGCTATAAAAGGGATAAAAGGAAAAGAACAAGCATTTTTTCAACTCTTCCTATGGGCCAGGTGTTGTGTTAAATGCTTTACAAAAATTATCTCATTTGATCCCCCAGTGGCACTGGATAGTAGATGCTTTTATGATCCCCATTTTACAGAAAAGGATACTGAGGCAAGAAGTTAAATGATTTGCCCAGGAACACACAACAAATATGTATCTGAACTCAGCTCTTTCTGACTACAAGCTCTACCCACTCTGATACCTAGGGTCCAAAGAAAGGTTTTTGAGGACTACTAAAAATTGGGAATATTTGTAGATAAAGTTGCATGAGCTTTCACAAATTTCCCTCTCCTCAAAACTTCCTGGCATAATCTTCTCTTGTCACAGAATGATAGGTCTTTTTTATTTGTCCTCAAGGAAAATCCCTCGACCTTAATCTCTTCTCTTAGATTTTATTCCAGAAGCAACCTTCATTTCTCATGAATTTTCAATCTCCCTTCGATAGTTCCCTATCACTCTTCTAACAAAAATGCTCATCACCCCAATCCTAAAAAACAAAGCACAACCAAAAAAACAAACAACTTCCTATCCTATCCAACCACTGTTCCGTGTCTTTCTTCATCAACATTTCACCGCCGACATTCTTATAAAAGTTGTCTGTGTGCAATTGGGAAAAAAATACAATAAAAAGAAAATACAAATTGTTTATGTCCAATCTTCTTCCACTTCCTCACCAACCAATTTCTTCAGCTTCTTATGATCTGGTGTCTACTGGCCCATCACTACTGAAAACGACTCTCAACAAAAACAATGGCCTTTTTACCCCAGACTTCATCTTCCTTGTTTTCTCTGAAACGTCTGTTCCCTATTCTATTTCTGTCCTTCTGTCAACTCTCTTCTTCCTAGTCTTCAGAGATATTTACCTCTTCTGCTTCTCCTCACATCCTTTGGCTATTCTTTTTCTGTTTTCTTGGATGGTCCCCCTTCACCTACCCAACTGCTTAAGGTGGGTGCTTCCCAGAGTTCTGACCGTGGCCCTCTTCCTTTCCCTCTCTAAGCTCTATCCCTTAGCCATCTCACTGACATCTATGGCTTCAACTACCACCTTTATAGGCAGGTAGGTGGCTCAGTAGATAGAAGACTTGGACTGAAGTCAGGAAGATTTGAGTTCAAAACTGACTTCAGACAAATACCAGCTGTCTGACAATGGGAAAGTCACAATCTCTGTTTGCCTTAATCTACTGGAGAAGGAAATGGCAAACTGCTCTAGTGTCTGCGGGGGAAAAAAAATTCCAAATGGGTTCATGAAAAGTTGGACATGACTGAACAACAGCCACCATCTTCTCTACACAGACAATTCTTTAGTCTTTAAATCTAGTCTTGATTCTTAGGGGCATCTGTCTCCATTTCCATCTTCACATAGGACTTGCCTACCTTGAAGGACCACCAGCATAATAAGCTCAATAAATGCATAGGATCTTGGGGTTAGCATGGGAAGAGACTTTAGAGATCATCAACTTCAATCCATCCTCCTATTTTGCAATTTAGACTGAGGCACGGAGAAGTTCAGTGAGTTATCTAGGACCACGTAGCTCTTAAGTGTCTGATGATTCAAATCTCAGTCCTTCTTATTCCAAGTCCAATAGCTCTGCCATGCAGTTTGCTTCCTCTTAAGTTTATTTTTAATTTTTTTAAAATTTCCCTTTCAGTTTTACTTCCCTATTTCTGCCAACATTTAGTCTCCATCCTAGGTGCCAAACATTGGGATTAGACATTTCCCTCTGACTCTCCACACAGAGTCAATTTTGTTTGTATCACATCTTCTGTATCTTTCTATTTCTATCTGTTCTTTCTATTCCTGCTATGAGCATTGGATCCTCATTTGGCCACCTTCTTGGGTTTTTCAAGAGTCTCCTTGGAGGAAGCAAGGTAGCACAGAGGATAGAAGGTCAAACCTAGAGTCAGGAGGACCTGGGTTCAAATCTGACCTACCTGTGTGTGATCCCAGGCAAGTCTCTTGACCCCATTTGCCTAGCCCTTGCCCATCTATCCTAAAGTTGATATTAAAACAGAAATTAGTTTTAAAAAATATAATTTCTGATGCAGAGTGAAAGGAGTAGAACCAGGAGAACTTTATACACAGAGATGGATACACTATGGCACAATCGAATGTAATGGACTTCTCTACTAGCAGCAGTGCAATGATCCAGGACATTTCTGAAGGACTTATGAGAAAGAGCACTATCCACATCCAGAGAAAGAACTGTGGGAGCAGAAACACAGAAGAAAAACAACTGCTTGATCACAGGAGTCAATGGGGATATGATTGGGGATGTAGACTCTAAACAATCACCCTAGTGCAAATATCAATAATATGGAAATAGGTCTTGATCAATGGTACATGTAAAACCCAGTGGAATTGCTCATTGGCTACAGGATGGAGGTGGGGAAAGGGGAGGGAAAGAACATGAATCAAGTAACCATGGAAAAATATTTTTAATTAATTAATTAAATAAAAATGTTCAAGTAAAAATATATATATATAATTTCCTACTAATTCTTTCTTCTTCCATTCTCCTTCTTCATTCCATCTGTCATTTCCTATCACTTCCAGAATAATATTTCTGGGGCATAGATCTAGATGTGAAACTCTTCTGCTAAAAAAAATAACAATAGTTAACATTTATAAAGTACTTAATATGTGACAGGTACTTCGCTTACCACTTTCTATTATTATCCCCATCGTATAGTAAGGAAACTGAGGCAAATAGTGGTTAAATGACTTGCCCAGGGTCTTAACTTAAACTTAACTAAGTTGAACTTAACTAAGATTAATGTCAAAAGGAGAAGGACATGGCGGAGGTTGACATGAATAGTGTTACTGAAACAACAAACGTTAATTTAGACAGATATCAAGATATAGTGAAGAATAGAAGGACGTGGTTGGTATGGTCCATGAGGTCATGAAGAGTCAGATGTGACTGAACAATTGAACAACAACAAAAACAACCCTCTGGTGCTCAAACCGCTGCACTATCCAGCTATTTGTTATAAACTAAATAAATCTCAAACTTATTTGCCTGACCTTCATGCTCCTCTACAATCTAGTCTGACCCTGGGTGGCAGTATCATAAAATGGACAGTGTACTGGCTTGGGTGGCTGAGGATCTCAATTTAAATCCCAGTTCTGCTTCTCCCACCTGTGTAACCTTGGGCAAGTGATTTTAGCCTCTCTGAGTCTCAGGTTCCTTATGAGTAAAATGAGGAGATTGGAATAGATGATCCTTAAAGTCCTTCTAGCTCTAAATCTATGCCTTAGGCATAAAGTCTTCTTTCTATTAAGCATTTGCTATGTATCAGGCACCATCCTAGGCATCAGAGGACACCACTTTCCTGATTTTTTCTCAGATTACTGCAAACCACATTGAATCATTAATTAATTTATGTAATTATGGAATGGGAACAATGCATCTGAGTCTTTGGGTACCCACCAAGAAAGTCCATGATGGCAATGGGAAGTAAGCCTTCTTTCACATTTTAATAAGGTGCAGAGGGTACAGGGACCACCAGCACAGAAAGTACAGACATAAGCAATAAGAAGAGGTGGGCTATGGAGGCAAACAGTGTGGAGATAGGGATGGAATAGCTCGGGAAGGCAAACAGCTTGGGGAAGAGTTGGGCAAGGGGGAGGGCACAGAGAATAACTTGTGTAACCATGAAATTAGAACCAAGTTGGGAGCATTGCACAGCGTGGGCCCAGATGAAGATCGAAGAGGCCTGGGGTTTGGGGTATCATTTCTATAGGGTTATGTGAGGGGACAGACAAATTCTTATCCACACCACCTTGGGGTTAGTTCATTAACATATCTAAATCATCTGCAAATTGTCAATAAAACTTAAAAGTTCATATATCCATCTCATCTCAAGTTATCAGTAACATTTGGCCTTCTGCTGGTTTTACTACAGATGTCTGGAACTCGTCTGAGATTTATATATCATAGAACCAAAAGGCCTTGACAGCAAGCCTGGATGGCTTCCTTTGACTCAGCACATATTACCAGGATGTGATTTTTGGTTAATAGATGATACAGTTTGCAAATTATGTTCCTTTGATCTTTGTGATAGTCTGTACGTGACTTCTTGGTTCCTCTTTGCAATCTTACTTCCTTCTATTGTTCCTTTTTACTGGCTACTTATAATAAACTTTCTATACTAACTAAAAGGGGCAGAGGAGGGCAGGTCAAATGGACCAGAGCAAGATATAATTTTAACACATACACATATTGCTATGTTCTATCCATAATGGACTTCTCTAATTCAGGGTTTGGGAGAACAATTTGGAATTACCCAAGAGAAGTTACAAAGCTTCCTTTGACCCCAAGATCCTACTATTGGGTTTTTCTCTCACAGAAATAGGCAGAAAAGACCTATCTGCTAACTCTGTGCGTGAGTGTGTACTCAAAGAAGTATAATTTCTAATATTAAAAAATTGGAAACCCTCTGTGTACCCAACAAATGGAGAATGACTGAACAAATTATGGTACTGGAATTTACATGTCAAGCATGTAATACTCCAAAAGGAACCACAAATATGAAAAATTCAAAGAAATATGGAAGACTCAGGTACAGAGTAAAGACAACAGAATTGAAAGAATAATATACACAATAACTACAACCAAATCAATGGGATAAATGAATACAGAAGCAAAAGTCAGGTTAAAAACAAAAAAAACATGGATATTAATTTTTTAAAAAATTTGGAGCACATAAAATGACAGCAAAGGAAAGTAATAAATGTTGGAAGGGATGTAGTAAAATTGGGATATTAATGCATTGCTGATGGAATTGGGAATTGATCCAACCATTCTGAATGGCAAAGGGCTTTAAAAGACTGCCTGCCCTTCGATCCAGCCATACCACTGCTGGGTTTATACTCCAAAGAGGTAATAAGGAAAAAGACTTGTAGAAAAATATTTATAGCTGCACTCTTTGTGGTGGCAAAAAATTGGAAAATGAGGGGATGTCCTTCAATTTGGGAATGGCTGGACAAATTGTGGTATCTGTTGGTGATGGAATACTATTGTGCTCAAAAGAATAATGAACTGGAAGAATTCCATGTGAACTGGAACGACCTCCAGGAATTCATGCAGAGTGAAAGGAGCAGAACTAGGAGAACATTATACACAGAGATGGATATACCGTGCTATAATCGAACATAACAGACTTCTCTACTAGTAGCAATGCAATGATCCAGGACAACTATGAGAAAGAACTCTATCCACATGCAGAGGAAGAACTGTGGGAATAGAAACACAGAAGAAAAACAACTTCCTGATCATATGGGAGGATGGGAATATAATTAGGATATTGACTCAAAATGAACACCCTAATGCAAATATCAATAATATGGAAATAGGTCTTAATCAATGACACATGTAAAACCCAGTGGAATTGCATGTCAGCTATGAGAGGTAGGAAGGGAGGGAAAGAACATGAATCTTGTAACCATGGAAAAATATTCTAAATTAATTAATTAGGCAAAAATCTTAAAATAAAAAAATAGATATACACATACACACAAAAAAATTTAGAGCACACATGCTTCTTTTTTGCAAATGATCAACTTATAAAATGGAAAGCAACTATTATCACACCCAATCTTTCAGGCTACTTATTTCTTTTCAGAGACTAGACACTGGGAAGGACTGAATTGTGAATTTGCTAGGGTTTCCATTATGTGCCCAAACTGAATTGATCATTTTTCAAAATGAAGTAAGGCAGATGATATGGGGGAAAAGGGGAGGGGGAAAGGCACAGAGAGTAACTCATTTAACCATGAATTAGAACTGAGTTGGGAACACTGGACAGCTTGAACCCAGATAGAGTTAGAAGAGGGCTGGGTTTTGGGGGTCTCATTTTTATAGGGTTGTGTGGGGTTCCTCTGCTTTCTTTCTTTATTGACTTTGTCCTACTACGTCCTATACCTTAAACATTCTTTTTTCTCTTTAGTTGTTGGATTTCTTTTGTTATTGTTGTTCAGCCATGACCCCATTTGGCAGAGATATTACAGTGTTTGTCATTTCTTTTTCCAGTTCATTTGACAGGTGAGAAAACTGAGGCAAACAGGATTAAGTGACTTGCTCAGGGTTATCCTAGTAAGTGTCTGAGGTGATATTTGAACTCACATATTCTTGACTCCAGGCCTGGCACTCCATCTCTTGTGCCACCTAGCTGCTGAATTTCTACCAGTTACTTAAATTCTAACCCCAATGCTTCCTGTTCTGTAATATCTTCCCTGGTTGTATGTACAGAAATGAAGAGACTGAAATCTAGTCAATTTAAGGAATGTATCCAATATCACACAGCAAATTAGTGGCAGAACCTCCAGTATCAGTGGGAGGGTTTACCTGCTTCTCAGGCCAGGGCTTATTCTTGCATATCTACCCCACCACTGAGCTAAGGACCGTAGGCTAAGTTTAAACAGCTCCTTTCTGGTCTTTACAGTCTTCTTGGAATAATTATAGGCCCTATGAATTACCTTATTTTCTCTCATCATTTCTATCTCAAATTTCTGTAGCATGAGAAATGATGCATTAGTAAGCTTCTATCAGCAGGTATAAATTGAGCATTATAATTTATTTTGTAGGTTATCTTAATGGCAGAAATATACAGAACACAGTTGTTTCTGAATTCCTGAACAAAATGAATTTTAATACCTGATTCTATAGAATATTTTGAATAAATGCAAACCAACTACAGCTAGAAGTAAGTTGACACAGATTTCACAATGAATAATATAGCATTTTATACAAATGTCAAAATATAACCTAGAGAGATGATTAAATCATGTAGCACTGTTCACAAGCATTTTACAGCACCTATTATTACTTATTTCCCTAAACACATAGATATTCAAAAGGAAAAAAATAAATATTAGTTATGATTTTTAAGAGTCCACTAACATAATATTTAGGATTCTTCTTGAGGTTTTCAAGTACTGATATTCCAAAGAGTTGCATATGTTGGCTCTGAACAATTTCTCTGAAAATTCTAAAATATTCCCTGGGATGACTGTTGGGCTTTTTAGCATGAATATAGCCATTTACTCGTAATTCAGTGTCCAATTTATAATGAATACACACTCTTCTCTTTGGCATTTAAAGTTTTTTTCACAAGCTGGCTCCCTCCCACCTTTCTAGGCTCTTATACTTTACTACCTTCTGTGTACTTTTACCATCTAGGTACACCAGCCCACCTCCTGATCCCAATAGGACACACTTTCTTCTATATTGGCACTTCGGTATTAGCTGGCCGCCATGCCTGGAACATTCTGCCCCTTTTCCTGTGCCTCCTAATTCCTCTGGCTTCCTTCAAAACTCATTTCAAATTTCACCTTCTGTAGGATGCCTATCCTGAAAAGGAAGTCTTTTCCCCTATTACTAGTGCCCTCTCCTTTTAGACTATATCCCATTAACTCTGCATAGAGCTTGTGGGTGTATGTACATACATATATACATATATGTGTGTAATTCTAGATAGATATATGTATATATGTATACACACACCTGAATAGATAGAGGAATATATATGTGTATGTATGGGTGTATATATATACACACATACCTAGGGATATATGAATGTGTGTGTATATAGATACGCCTAGATATATATGTATATATAAACCCAGAAATATATATAAGTATACATGTATAAATATAAATAAGTAGAAATGAATAAATAAGAAGATATCTATGTATGTATGTGTATATAGATATATATTATACCTAGATAGACAATTATATTTCTATGGTGATTATACATATATTTGCCTGTGTGGATTATATATGAACTTAGGTATTATGTTTATACTTACATAGATGTATATGTATATATATATAGACAAACATATGTATATGTATTTATTAGCTAATATCATAGTAGGTGCATGTTAATTTATCAAAAAAATTTTAAGTTAAAAAAACAAATCTTTATGTTTAATTTTTATGCATGTGTATAAAAGAAGATCCTTCTATCTTTTGTTTAATGTGGGGTCTGTGTTTTAAAATATTTTTGTAATTTAAAATTACAAATATGTGTTTCAGTATAATTTTTTTCCTTTGTAAATTTATGTATTTATTTCATGCATATAAAAGCAATTTTCCTATAAGGGGTTCATCAGATTGCCAAAGTGGTCCCATGACACCAAAAAAAGTTAAGAATCCCTGCTCTAAGGCATGAACAAATGCTAATCATAGAGTAAGTAAACTATCTGAATTTCTACTCTTTTCCTCTTTTGGGGCATCTTTCACATTATTGCCACATTAATTTTTTTATTTTTTAAAATTTTTAATTAAAAATATTTTTAAATGGAGAAGAAAAATTTTCTAGATGCCAATTGTTCTTACTTCACATTAATTTCTGGATATAATGAGCTTCCCTTCTCTACCCTACCCCTCAACAGCAGAACTATTCCTGTAACAAAGGAAAATAGCTAAACAAAAAGAAATGATATGGTGACCACCACACAACATATGTAAAATTTTGGACCCTTAGTCTTCTACTTCTCCATGGAAAGGAAAGAGCAATATTCATTATTGGTTTTAATCAATTAAAATTATTTTTACAGTTACATAGAATTCAACTTCCTTTTAGTGATACTTTTTTTTCCTTATCTATTGTTCAGTTCATTTTGCTTATTTCATTCTGTGATTATGTATGCAAAAATCATCTTGTTTCTCTGAATTTCTTATATTAGTCATTTTTTATCATGCAATAATATTTCATTATTCTATTAAATGATCACACTCAAAGCATTGCCTGTCTTTGTTTTTCTATTTCTGTTCTGTTTTCTAATTTCTAGTTCTTAGCTTTGCATATATGATGGTCTTGAGAAATGTTTTTTCATTCATTCATCATATTCTTATGCCATGTTTTATTCAGTCATTTCCCAATCAATGTCTTTCCACTTTGTTTCTAGGTCTTTCCTAGACCTAGATGAAGTGGTGCTTTTTATTAGATATTTCTTTCTGTCTTCAACCTCACTGGAGAATATGCCCTGTATTAGGATCTGTATGTCAAAGGGTATGAAGAGATTAGTCACTTTTTTCAAAAAATTCCAAAATGTTTTCCAGAACAGGAATAATGCAGAGTGGCTGGCTTCCAATAGCCCATCCAACACATGCGCGCACACACACACATACACCTTATCTTCTGTCTTAGTATCAGTCCTAAGAGAGAAGAGCAAGCAGCAAGGGCTAAGCAATTGGTATTAAGTGATTTGCCCAGGGTCACACAAATGGAAGTGTCTGAAGTCAGATTTGAACCCAGGCCCGATGCTCTCTCTATAGAGCTACCTAGTTCCCCTCTGCCCATCCATTATTGATACTTGCCATTTCATGTCATCTTTGACAATTTCCTGAGTGTGAGGAGATCCCTCAGAGCAACGGTCACGCCTGCAGAAGGAGGAGGATGGAGGCGGAAGGCGCTGAAATATGGGACAGGGGCTGAAGGTCCCCCTGGGGCACATCCTGGGGCTCTGCCCAGACTAGCAGGTCAGGAGGTGGAGCCAGATATGGCTTGAGAGCCATACGTTGCCGACCTCTGCCTCAGAGCTATTTTAATTTGCATGTTTCTCATTATGATTTGGAACATATTTTCATATAGTTGTTGATCTTTTGAAATTCTTTGGAAAAATCAGTTGTATCCCTTAGCCACTTATCCATTAAGGAATGTCTCTTGGTTTTAAATGGTTATGTAAATTCCCTAAGGACTTTGGATATCAGAATTGTTATCAGAGATGGTCAGTGAAGATTCTTTTTTTCACCTTTAACTTCTCTTCTTATTCTATCAGCATCACTTTTGTTTGCGCAAAAACTTTGTATTAGACCTGTAATTTACCTGTAATACCCATATTAAGGTATCTTCTTTTATACGCATGCATAAAAATTTCCCATTAAGGAAATTCCCTCTACCAATACAGATCAGTAACTTGAATAACTTAGTGTCCTTGCAGAGTTGCTTAGAGCAAAGCAGCCCTCTTATGCCCATCCTCCTCCCAATGTAGGGCAGGTAGGTGGCACAGTAGCTAGAGTGCTAGTCCTGGAATCAGGAAGCCTCATCTTCCTGAGTTCAAATCTGGCCTTAGACACTAACTAGCTGTGTGACCCTAGGCAAGCCATTTCATCTTGCCTCAGTTTCCTTTTCTATAAAATCAACCAGAGAAGGAAATAGTAAAACACTCCAGTATTTTTGCCAAGAAAACCCCAAATGGGATCACAAAGTTGTAATTCGGTACAAGATTCTCTCTCTCTATCCCTTAATATTATATATGTGTATACATACACATATGTATACACATATATATGAGGGGGGAGGGGAGGGAGAGGGAGAGAGCAAATGGCATTAGATGTTTTAAAAGAATATAATTTCTAAATCACAAAGGAAGCCAAGGATATTTATCTCAACATATGCCAAACAAGCCATAACATAGTCACTCAAAACAATAATCCCCATACCGCACAAGCAAATTATAAGTGAATGACAGAAATTGAAGTTTTACATTCAAAAGAATCAGAAGTAGGATAAAGACAGATAATTTGGGAAGATCTGATTTTATTGGAACACATTTCATCCTGAATTCATTTGCCATGAGATCCCTCTTCTCCCCTCTTCTTCATCTCCAAGCCCTTTGACATCATCTCCTACCCTCTCCTCATTTAGTTTCTTGTTAAGACCAACCACTCTATGTAACTCTGATTCCATTACCTCCTGATTTCTCCAGCAGATTGCCCTTCAATTATTCCTCTAATTCTAGTCTGGAACCTCTACCTGTATTATATACTTGCTCCTTTCCTACTAAATTTAAACATGCCCAAGTTACCCCATTAAAAAAGAAAAGAAAAACACAAACCTAGCCCCTATCAGCCCAAGCTTATAGCATTCTTTTTACTCTGATCCTACTCTCAACATACTCTGTTCCAAATTTTCTTTTCTTTCCTCAAATATCATCCTATATCATACTTCCCTTTCTCAGCCAACTCCAAGAAAAATAAGTTTACATTTATTATCACCACTTCCTCTTCTTTCACTCTTCAAAGACTTCTACAGACTGGCTTTCATCCTCATTTCTGAAATGACTGTCTCCAAAATCACCAATGATATTTTAATTGTCAATTTCTTCTTGACATCTCTGCACCACTTGACATTGTTGACCACACTTTCCTCCTGGATAAGAGATAATCTTGGATAATCTCTCCTCTAGACTTTTGTAACATCATCCTCTTGGTTTACTTCCCTCTTGTTTGACCTCTTCTTCTCTGTTTCCCTTCTGCATCTTGTGGGAAAAATGATTTATTATACTGTTTGGGAAAAAGATTATACCATTTAAATCCAACTGTATGTGATTAAAGGTTGCCCACTCCTAGAGTGTCACTTAACCCCAGTAACACTCTAAGAATGCCAGAGATGGCTACAAGATATTTCTGATTCCCCCAGCCCCACCCAAATCACTCCACTCAAAGTATTCTTGTTTAGAGTTACCATACCTAGGAACTCCTCATGCGTTTACTCCAAACTTCTGTTTTGGATTACTCATATCTATCACAGGCAATCTTGCTTTTAGTCCACCCTCTGAAAAACTGCTTAACTGTATATGTGGAACATGTGGGATTCCTATGTGGGAAACCTTTGTCAAAATCCTATATAATGTAAATCTTCCAAAATCTGAGGAGAGGGACCCTTATATCTCCTTTCTGGCTTGCTCTCCTCTACCAAATGACCTATAGATTTCTTTCTAGTACTATTTAAGATTTGAGGGTCTCTTCTCATGAACAACATCCAACCCAAATGATGATTGTTCTCCAAAGCTCTGTCCTGGGTCCTATTCTTTTTTCTCTTAATTTTCTCTCATTTTATATCTCATAGTCTTTGATATATTTAATTATCATCTCTATAATGAACTATGTTTTGTTGTTGTTCAATTGTTCAGTTATGTTTGATTCTTTGCGACCCAATAGACCATACGTAGCAAAGCAAGCTCTCTTGAAGTCTGTCAAGCTGATATTCATTGCTTCCCTGACACTATCTCATCCTCTGCCCTCTCCTTCTCCTTTTGCTCTCAATCTTTCTCAGCACCAGGGTCTTTTCCAGTGAGTCCTGTCTTCTCATTATTTGGCCAAAGTATTTAAGCTTCAGCTTCAGTATTTGATCTTCCAAAGAATAGTCTAAATTAATTTCTTTAAATATTGACTGATTTGATCTCTTAGTCCAAAGGGATTCTAAAAAGTCTTCTCCAGCACCACAATTCAAAAGAATTGATTCTGTAGCACTCAGCTTTCCTTATAATCTATGTATCAAGTTCCAGTCAGGACTCAGAGCTATATAGCCAGTTCCAATCTTTCTCCTGAGTTTTAGTCCCACATCAACAACTTGTCTATTGTACATTTTCAGGTACACATCACAGAAACATGTCAAGCTCAACATGTCCAAAATAGAACACAATATTTTTTCCTCAAAAACCACAACTCCTCTTCCAAATTAGATTATTCCTGCCAAAAGCACCAAAATCTTTGAAATCTCCAACTATGTGATTATAAGGAATCAAAATTAAGGGTCTGACAAAATATATGAGAATTCTAAGATAATAATGTGGTCACCAACTTAAAAATATTATAGCTCAAGTCAAAATGACTTTCAATAACTTTATTTACAAAGAGGTGGAAAGAGTGAAAGTGGAGAAATGTATAAGAGGGTAGAGTAAGAAGTCTAGTCTATCACTCTAAATGTTGCTCCAGTCCCCAGCTTAACCCAGGCAGGGCTTGTTAACCCCTCAGCTGGAGGACTCAGTGGTGAATTAAACAAGGGTTCAATCCATGTGGCCTCCTTCAAGAAGCAGAGGCCTCTCTGGAACTAATCTTTCCAGAAGCCAGGAAAGGAGGGTCAGTTTCTCTCTCACCCAAGCCAAAGCTCCAAAGGAAAAGATTCAGGAGCAGTCTTACCAGAAGCAGTCCAAGAGCCAGAGTCCCAGGTTGAAGTCCCAAGTCATAACTCCAAGCTGCAGTTCCAATCCAAGATCCTCCAAGCTGAAAATTCAGGCCAAAGACCACCTTGGACAGGAAGTTTAGGACTTTTATAGTCCTTTTTCCACATCACTTCCTGTCCCTTCCTCCACTTTACAGGAGCCAATTGCATTCTTTAAATTTGCTTAGCTCTGCCCAGGGGGTGGCCAGTCACTTCTGGAGTTGACACTCACTTTTAGCAAGTGGCTTGTGGACCTCCTCTACTTAATGTTAAGTAGGGGTGTTTTCAGTTTTTGTTGTTAATTTAAAAATAAACAAGGGGAGAGTTAATCCTATCTTCACAATCCCCCCTGTGATTCTTTGGGAGACTAGTCTCCCCAGTGAATCATTTAACATAACCAGCTTATACCTCTAAAGATCTTCTAGCTACAGGTGTATACAATATTGTATTTTCTAAGAAGAAACTACAATGGTTAGAGATAAGAGGGAAATAGAAGAGAAAGATGGCAAAACCAATGTTTGCTAGGCACATTGACAAAATCCAATTAGGGGGCAGTCCCCTTTGGCATAAGAATTTCCATTCAGAATAAATGTGTTCAACCCCTTTCAGTTCAACCATTTACATCACAAAGTTTATTCTGAATCTTCTGATGCAGCAGTGGTTTCTTCATGGCACTTTCTCCAAACAATTCATTTTCTAGATTCAAAGAGTGAGTGAGCTTCTTTTCCTAAAATTTTTCTTTTAAAAAAATTTTAAATCTTGGATTTTACAAAAATTACACAATCCCCTCTGAAAAGGGTATTGATCAATACCCAGATACAAGGGTGTATTCAGCCTGAATTTTTGGCTTGGAGGATCTTGGATTGGAACTGCAGCTTGGAGCTATGACTTGGGACTTCAACCTGGGACTCTGGCTCTTGGACTGCTTCTGGTAAGACTGCTCCTGGATCTTCTCCTTTGGAGCCTTGGCTTGGGTGAGAGAGAAACTGACCCTCCTTTCCTGGCTTCTGGAGAGATTAGTTCCAGAGAGGAACTTGAAGGAGGCCATGTGGATTGAACCCTTGTTTAATTCACCACTGAGTCCTCCAGCTGAGGGGTTAACAAGCCCTGCCTGGGTTAAGCTGGGGACTGGAGCAACATTTAGAGTGATAGACTAGACTTCTTACTCTACCCTCTTTTACATTTCTCTACTTTTACTCTTTCCACCTCTTTGTAAATAAAGCTACTGAAAGTCATTTTGACTTGAGCTATATTATTTTTAAATTGGTGACCACATTATTATCTTAGAATTCTCATATATTTAGTCAAACTCTTAATTTTAATTCCTTACAAGATTCAAATTCTTAATTTTAATTCCTTACAAGATACTCTCTCTATATATCCCTTAATATTATATATATATATATATATATATATATATATATATATATATATATATATATACAATAGAGAGACAGAGACAGAGACAGAGAGACAGAGAAAGAGAGAGAAAGAGGGAGAGAGCAAATGGCATTAGATGTTTTAAAAGAATATGGGATTCAGAGATATAATTTCCATCTAAATCACAAAGCAAGCCAATACAAGGATATTTATCTCAATATATACCAAACAAGCCATAACATAGTCACTCAAAACAATAATTCCCACACTGCACAAGCAAGTTATAAGTGAATGACAGAAATTGAAGTTTTACCTTCAAAAGAACCAGAAGTAGGATAAAAACAGATAATTTGGGAAGATGTGATTTTATTGGAACGTCAACAGTTTTCATGACACATATATTTAAATGACTCATTTTCAACATCTTCCTAAAAAGAAAAAGATGAAAAGGTTTTCTTTTAAAAAAAAAAAAGATAATTTGACAGATGGAGACTTTTTTATGGGTTCTGTGGAAGTGATAAAAGTAAATATATTACCAAGATTTTATCTTCAATTCTCTAATTCTCCCAGCAGATTTTAAAATGGCATATTGAATCAACTGGGAAATAGATTTGCAAGTTTAGAAGATGTCTAAAACTGGAATTAAAAATAAAGATCTAGATTTTTTTTAAGCAAGCTTTGTCTTGATCAGATCTATCATTATGAAATTAATCATCTTACAACCAAATAACACAAATACTGACATAAAAAAATAAAGAACATTAAATGAATTTGAATTATTCAAGTGCTGACAATGTAATTTCTTTGAATAGTCTACCTTTTATTAACATCACTCCCATCCCAGACTTTCTTGTTGTTGTTGTTGTTCAATCATTTCAGTCATGTCTAACTCTTTGTGACCCCATTTGGGATTTTCTTGGCAAAGATACTGGAATGGTTTACCATTTTCTCCTCCAACTTATTTTCCATATGAGAGAACTGAGGCAAACAAGGTGAAGTGACTTGCCCAGAGCCACACAACTAGTAATTGTCTGAGGTCATATTTGAACTTGTCTTCCTGACTCCAGGCCGGGCACTCTATCCATTACATTATCAAAAGAATTATGATGATCAAAAGAGAGGAAGCATGACCTAATAAAGATCTGACCCTCAACTTAGGGAAGCCTAGAATCCTGTCTTTGACTATGGTTGTGTGACCCTGAGCAAGTCACTGAACCTGTTGTCCCGAGTAACTCTAAAAGAATAAATTGCAGATTAATGCTAGGCACTTTGCTTCTGAAAGGCCTTTCTTCAATGATGAGTTCTTCCTGGATCATCTCTTTGGGGAAAAAGCCCAGGTCACTATACCTTCTATGCCAGTACCACTTTCCCCGTCTCTTCCTTTCTCCCCATTTTGCAGCTCCTAGTTTATGTGTTATATTTCTCCTATAGAATGTAAGCTCCTTGAGTTCAGGACTTCCTTTGTGCTTGTTGATTTGTAATCTCAAGGCTTGGCATAGTAGCTGGCACATAACAAGCCCTTATGAAATGTTTGTTGGGCAAATTAGGTGGCACAATGGATAGAACACTGGACTTGGAACCAGGAAGAATCATTTTCATGAATTCAAATGTGGCCTCAGACGCTTCCAAGCTCAGTGACCCTGGGAAAATCATTTAAATCTATTTTCTTCAGTTTCTTCATCTGGGAAATGAGCTGGAGAAGGAAATGGTGAACCATTCTAATATCTTTGCCTAGAAAACCCCAAAATGGGATCATAAAGAGTTGGATATCACTGAAACGACCCAACAACAACAACAAATACTTGGCCACTGACTGATTTGCAGTTTTCTTATTTGGTCTTCTTTGATGTCTTTGATTTCATTTTTTTAAGTCCATATTTATGATTTTATTATTTCCTTAGAAACTCCTTATAACAATAAAATCACAGATATAGACTTTTATGGCTTTCTTGGAAACTAAGTCTGGACTTTTATTGTTTCCTTGGAAACTCTCTATGCCCATAAAAATCACAGGTATGAATTTTTTAAAAATGAATTCAAAGTAGTTGTGGATAACAATGGAAGATCATCTATTCAGGCCCATCCCTCACCCTCCTCAAAGTGAGGAAGAGGAGTGGAATTGGAGAGACCCAGACAGGAGAGAGATCAGTTCTCTTCAGTCTCTTTGAGTTCTTCTTGTTTCCAGCTTTAAGAGAGAAGATGGGCAATATTTATCTCTCTTCACATATATCTAAAATGAGTCATTATTTATGAGATTTCATAGCTGGATTCAAGATTAACCTCCACAGAGTTTCCAAATTTTCATTCCTAAAGCACAGTTCTGATTATCTCACTGTCCTGCTCCAGAAGCTTCCAAGATAAAATACAAACTCCTCTATTGGTCAGTTAGAGCCCTTCATAGTCTGGCACCAACCTGTCTTTCTAGAATGGGTACACATGGCAATAGACTTCTGGTGGATCTAACCACCACAGGTTTCCCCCCACTTCAGTCCTTTTTTCACTCAAGTATCAAAGTAATCTTCCTAAATTCCAAGTCTGACCATTCATTAAACTCCAAGGACTCCCTATCACCTCAAATTAAACATAAAATTCTCTGGCATCTAAGTCCTTCACAATCTGGCATCACTCTTCCAAACTTCTTATACCTCTCCTCTTGGCTCTGGTTCTCTAATCCAGTGGCATTGGTTCCTTGTTGTTCCTAGAACAAGACACTCCATCTCCTGACTCCACACATTTTATTTTATTTTATTTTATTATTTTATTTTATTTTATTTTATTTTATTTTATTTTATTTTATTTTATTTTATTTTATACCCTTATCTTTGGTCTTAGAATCTATACTAAGTATTACTTCCAAGGCAGAAGAGCAGCAACTGGAGTTAAGTCCAGAATCACACAGCTAGGAGGTATCCAAATTCAAATTTGGATCCAGGACCTCCCTCCTCTAACCCTGGCTCTCAATCTTCTAAGAGACCTAATTGCCCCTCCAGGAATTTTCATTAGATGTCCTAAATGCCTGGAATGTTCTCCCTTCTCCTCTATGACTTCCTCTGAATCCCAGCTAAAATTCCACCTTTTACAGGAATCCTTTTGTCAAGGTGGAATCTAGAGATCCCAAATTTGTGGCCTAGTGAGATCTGATGAACCTCAAGTTTTAGAAATAGCTTGTAGAGGTTGGAGACTCCCAAAGCTTGTGCTTATTCCCTGTTCCCGTGAGAATCCTTTTGCCTTAGAAGCTTCTCCCATTGTACCACATCCCCCTTTCTGGGATCGAACTCAGGACCTTCAGCTTACAAGACTGACAAGCTGCGGACTGCGCCAAAGAGTCCCTTAGTTTTTACCCTAGTGTCCCTTATTCAGTCTGCAACTGCTAGTCTGAGATTTCCTTCAGGGTGGATTCTCAGGGGAACAGGGAAGGAGCACAAGCTTTGGGGGTCTCCAACCTACAAGCTATTTCTAAAACTTGGGGTTCATCAGACCTCACTAGGTCACAAATTTGGAATCTCTAGATTCCACATCCACACTTTCCTCTTCTTCCTCCTCCTGCAAAAAACAAAAACCAGCCCTTACTTAACATCTCAGAATCAGTACTGTGTATTAGTTCCAAGGCAGAAGAGAGGCACTGACTAGGCAATGGACTTACCCAGGGTCACACAGCTAGGAAGTATCTGAAACCAGATTTGAGTCTTGTCTCTAGGTCTGGCTCTCAATCCATGGAGCCTCCTAGCTGCCCCTTCCCCATCCTTTATTCTAGTGCCTTCCCTCTGTTGATTATTCCCTATTTATCCTCCATATAGTTTGTTTTTTGCAGAGTTATTTGCAAGTTGCCTTCCCTGTTAGATTTTGAGCACCTAAAGAAAAGGGACTGTCTTTTATCTTCCTTCGTATCTTCTTTCTTTAGCAGTGCTTAATATGTTTAACCGATTGACATTACTTCCCACCAGGTGCTCTGTATCCTGGCCCAAAAGGCCCACTTACTATTTCCCAGATGAGACATTTTATATCACTTGGGAAGTTCTACACTATGCCTGGAATGCTCTCGCTCCTCACCTCTCATCCTCTTGGAATCCTTCATTCCCTTCAGCTGGAAACCTGCCTCCATGGCAAGGTCCTTCCTGATCCATCCATCCAGGGGTGACGGCTCTTCCCAGTCCCCTAAGTCGTTCTGGATTTACTTTGCATAGATTTGGCTTTTTACCTCTCTTTGCCTATATTGTTTTTCCTACCCCTAGCAAAATGTAAACTCCTAGAGAATGGATTTCCATTTTTGTTTTTGTATTCTCAGCAGAAGCCATGAGAAATATCCATGGTAGAAAGCCAGCCTCAGAAGTGGGAAAAGCTGGGCTGGGGTCTCCCTGGTAGCCCTTGCACTCTGGCCATCTCTCTGCCAACAAACAGCAAAGAAAGTATTGAACTATTTGGGCAGAGGGAGTTGATGGCATGTTATCTCCCTCATTAAAAAGCAAACTCCTCCAGGTCAGGGACCATTTTAGCTTTAATCTGAATCTCCAGCACTTAGCATAGTACTATATACATAGTAGGAGCCTGATAAATCCCCATAGACTGTCTGAGAGCTCAAAAGACCAGTGATGTCAAACTCAAATAGAAATGCATCCCAGTATAGACTCTAAATCAGTGATTCCCAAAGTGGGTGCTACCGCCCCCTGGTGGGTGCTGCAGCGACCCAGGGAAGTGGTGATGGCCACAGTTGCATTTATCTTTCCTATTAATTGCTATTAAATTTTTTTAAAAATTAATTTCCAGGGGACTAAGTAATATTTTTTTCTGGAAAGGGGGCAGTAGGCCAAAAAAGTTTGGGAACCGCTACTGTAAATGATCACCCTAGTGCAAATATCAATAATATGGAAATAGGTCTTGATCAGTGGCACATGTAAAACCCAGTGGAATAGCGTGTTGGCTATGGAAGGGAGGTGGGGAGAGGGGAGGGAAAGAACATGAAATATGGAAACATGGAAAAATTTTCTTAATCAGAAAAATGAATTAATTAAAAAAAAAGAAATGCTTCTGGGAGGTCTGATTGACTTAGAAAAATTGCAGATTAGCATTTTTAAAGTTTAAATCTGGTCTGAGACACTTATTAGCTATGTGACCCTGGGTAAGTCACTTCACCCTAAGTTTCCCCACCTGTAAAATGAAATGGATAAGCATATGGCAAAGCAGTCCATATCTTTGCCAAGAAAACTCCAAATGAGGTCACAAATGAGTTGGACACAACTGAAACAACTCAACAAGTTTTATTATATTTGTATTGATTTTGTTAAACATTTTCCAATTATTTTTTTTTTCAAACCCTTACCTTCCATCTTAGAATCAATACTGTGTATTGGCTCCAAGGCAGAAGAGTGATAAGGGCTAGGCAACAGGGGTTAAATGACTTGCCCAGGGTCACACAGCTGGGAAGTGTCTGAGGTCAGATTTGAATTTAGGACCTCCCATCTCTAAGCCTGGCTCTCAATCCACTGAGCTACCCAGCTGCCCCCTCCAATTACCTTTTAGTCTGGCAGGGGTTAAAATCTTTTGCTCTTCATGAATCTGATACCTTTGATCTAGACCAATGAATTTACATGTCCACTCCCTATCCATATTCGTAGTACAGTGAAAGGCATATAGTAGACATCTAATAAATGCATGCTGAATGGATAAGATTTCTGAATGGAAACAAACTGTAGGGGCAGCTAAATAGCTTAGTGAATTGAGAGCAAGACTAGAGATGGGAAATCCTGGGTTCAAATTTGACCTCAGATACTTCTCAGCTGTGTGACCCTGGACAAGTCATTTAACCCTCATTGCCTAAGCCCTTACTGTTCTTCTGCCTTGGAAGCAATGTATAAAATTGATTCTAAGCCAGAAGGTAAGGATTAAATAAATAAACTGTAGTGTTTTATCACTTTAACACAGATGCCTTGAAAGGATGGGACTATAACAGTGCTTTGAAAAGAAATTTAGCCAAATGCCTCTTAGCACTGCAAGATTTCCATTTATTTTCTAATCTTTTTTTTTTTTGAGGTTCTGTTTGATAATATTAAGTGTTTGACAGAGATCAGAGTCCATTTGCTATCTGTTTGTTCCCTCTTAGTATCTGTCTCTCTCACTTCTCAATTATCTTATCAGTGGTTTTTAGTCCCTTAGAAAGTACAAACATCCTTTTGTTTCTTCTTTCACCCCCTCCTATCTAGGCACAACCTCTACCTCACTTCCACCCCACCAACGGAGACAGGAGCCTGGTTACTCTCCCTTAAGGTCCTGTGTTCTGACTCACAGACATCCTGGCTAAAAGTTTACTATTCAAATGCAAAATGCCCATTCCAAGGTCCAGAAATTGAGGTGAGACTCACCTTTTAGAAACTATCTTCTCTTCTCTTCCCCTTTTCTATGAGAGATTTGTAAAGAAATTTGGGAGAATTAGATGGTCTATATCTTTTAAGAGGAAGAGGATGCAGGGGGCAGCTAGGTGGCTCAGCGGATGGAGAGTCAGGCCTGGAGATGGAAAGTCATGGGTTCAAGACTGATCTCAGATACTTCCTATCTGTGTGACCCTGGGCAAGTCACTTGACCCATTACTGCTCTTTTGCCTTGGAATCAATATTTGATTCTAAGATGGAAGGTAAGGGTTAAAAAATAAAAGAGTATGATAGAAGAATGAACAAATCTTTTATAAAAAGTAGTTTGCATTGGAACCTTCCTACTCTTATCATTAAAAAAAAAAACACCAAATATTCATTAAGTACTTAATATGTCAGAGGCAAAATGGTAGGAAAAGAGACACTGTGAGGAGCAGGTAAGGACATCCTGAGAAGTCTGGCAGGGCAGAATGTGTGAGGTTTTTTTTGCCATTGCTATTTTTAATATATATCTCTCTCCTCTTTTAAACAACATGGACATCCTTTTTACCCACTATCACCATTGTGGAAGAGTTACCCCCATATTTGTAGGATGCCATATTTTGTTGCTATTTTACTTACTATATCATTTTCGTAAATTTTTTGGTTTGAACTAGTTGTGTTCTGTGCATATCGAAAAGTAAAGGGATTCCATAAGAAATGACAAACAGGATGAGTTTGGAAAAACCTGGAAAGACTTACATGAATTGATACAAAGTAAAGTGAGCAGAACCAGGAGAACAATGTATACAATAACAGAAATATTATATGATGATCAGTTGTGAAGGACTAAACTATCACCAGCAAAGCAAGTTCTCAAGTTATCCATAAGGAAACCAGGATGAAAAATGCTATCCACAGCCAAAGAAGGACCTGATGGAGTCTGAGTGTAGCTCAAAGCATGCGACCTTCTTCCCCTTTATTTCTTTCATAAGGTTTTTATTCTATGTGTTATGCTGACATGAGCAATATGGAAATATGCATTGCATGAAAGCACTGCTATAACCTATAACATACTATTTACTGTCTTGGGGAGATGGGAGAAAGGGAGGGAGGGAGAAAATCTGAATCCTAAAATGTCAGAAAACAATTGTCAAAAATTGTTTCTACATAGGGGCAGCTGGGTAGCTCAGTGGATTGAGAGTCAGGCCTAGAGACAGTAGGTCCTAGGTTCAAAGCTGGCCTCAGACACTTCCCAGCTGTATGACCCTGGGCAAGTCACTTGACCTCCATTGCCCACCCTTACCACTCTTCCACCTAGGAGCCAATACACAGAAGTTAAGGGTTTAAAAAAAATTAAAAAAATATTGTTTCTACATGTAACCAGAAAAAAATAAATATTTTTTAAAAAGTAAAGGGATCAGCAGACTCTTATATTATAGTTTTGGGGTTTGGGGGCCCAGGGATTACATTGAATCTAGGATAGTCATTCCCTGGAGGTGAAACCTGTAAGTACGAGTTTGACCTGAGGATCAAGAGAATTTATACTCATTCCCAATTCTATAGCTCACAAAATTCTGCTGATGTATTTACCTTTCTTGTTAGCCAGAGTTCAAAGCAAAAACATTTGCAGAACAAGATGGCCACTAAATTTGCTAGAAGCCATGCTCATCCTTGCTTTTTTTCTAACATTGTGAAGATATCAGTGGAGCATTCCAGCTGTTTCCCCTGTCATCTCTAGTCCTTGATGCACCGAGTACAATCCCTGGCACATGGTAGGGGCTTAAATAAATGTTTATTGGCTAATCAATATGTGACCAGGCCATATTCTTCCACTGTCATATATTTTCCTAATGACTTCTTTTATTCCTATTTTCAAATTGTTCATTGGTTATTGAAAGGTGATGGACCTGGTCCAGGTGTCTCAGTCCTTGCCCTGCCCACCCAGATTCCATCAGGATCTCTTTTTTCAAATAGGGCACCCTAAAAATTACAAGGCCTTGCCACCATCCTTACTATTGCACTGTACAAGCCTCCATGCCCTTCCATCTACTATACAGTGAACCCTTCTCTATAAGTACTTTCAACAAGTAAATTCTCTCCCACAATTCATATGTGAGCTCTTTTACAGGAGGGAGGGAGCCTGTGTCCCTTTTGTACATATATTTCCAGCACTTAGCATAGTGCTTGGCATGTTTTTTGTTGTTGAATTGATTCTTCATGACCTCATTTAGGTTTTTCTTGGCAGATACTGGAGTGCTTTGCCATTTCCTTTTCCAGCTCATTTGACAGATGAGGAAACTGAGGCAAACAAGACTAAGTGACTTGCCCAAGGTCACATGTCTGGTAAGTGTCTGGGGCTAGATTTGAACTTAGAAAGATGAGTCTACCAGACTCCAGGCCCAGTGATCTATTCACTGTTTCACATAGTTACCCAACTTGGCACTTAGTAAGAGCTTGATAAATGTTTTCTGTCTCTGCTTCCACATGTGTTTCATTCTCTCTACTCACAAGGCAACCATTCTAGTTTAGTCCCTCATCACCTTTTGCCTAGATTATTCCAATAACCTCTTAAAAAAAATTCCTTACCTTCTGTCTTAGAATCAATTGCAAGGCAAAAGAGTGTTAAGAGGTAAATATTTCACATGGCTAGGAAGTGTCTGAGGTCAAATTTGAACCCAGGAATGGCTCTCTATCCACTAACCCTCCTAACTTCCCCTCTAATAACTTCTTAATTGTCTTCTCTGTTTCTAGTCTCTGTCCTCTCTAATTTAGCCTCCACACAGTTGCCAAAATAAATTCCTGAAGTATAGAACTGAATGTGTCGTTTCCTCCTTTAAGAACCTCTAGCCAATCTCTGTGGTCTCTAGAATTAAATAAAAAACTTCTCCGTTTGACAATTTTAAAAGCTTTCCTTAGGGATATTGTTGCAAAAATATCCAAGAACAGGCATTATGATCGTTTCCCTTCAATACCTGCTGGCACACTCTTCCCTATACCACCTTCGTTTCTAGGAAGAGTAGGCTCAGATTTTACATGGTTTCTCTAAAGCATTCATCCCACCAGGTTTACTTCTAAATTTGACCTAACCACACCATGAGTCTTGGCTCAAATTTCAGGGCCTTAATGCTGAGTTGAGTCCCAAAGAGGATATCTCAGGGCCATGAAGGCTGTGGAAACCAATGCTACGAAACATCTAGCAGACATGGAAGATGCCGAGGTCATCCACTGAATCCCAGGCCAACCCCCATTTGACTTTTGTATGACCTGGTCTTTGATGGGTCTCTATGCTAGGTTGGTTGGCCACAAAATTCAGCATGGACTCCACTTCTGGGACTCAGGAATGTTCTTGTTCTCCTAAACTTTTGAAACTCACAAAGATATAGCCATCTTTAGACTTCTCCTAAAATCAGGAAAGGGGAGACAGAAGCAAGAGCTGTGTCATGCTCTCATGGGCCTCTCCTCCCTGAACCAAAGACAAGAGCCTGGCTCTGGCCCATTAAATGCATTCTAGTTCTGCCATTCAACAAATCCCCTCATCATGTGGTTATTGGATGGAACCAACTCTAGAATATCACTGCATCTTCCAAATCAGGGGTCAGGACACTTCCATTAACGTGTCATTATGCCTTTCTGGAAGCAGGCTCCCCAGTCCCTTCCCCACCTCCACAATCACTGCCACTATTACCTCTTCTCCTTTAAAAAAATTGTTTTTTCCTCTGGGGGTAGCTGGGTGGCCCAACGAATTGAGAGTAAGGCCCAGAGATGGGAGGTCCTGGGTTCAAATATGGCCTCAGATAATTCCTAGCTGTGTGACCCTGGGCAAATCCCTTAATCCCCATTGCCTAGCCTTTATCACTCTTCTGCCTTGGGACCAACATACAGTATTATGGATTCTAAGATGGAAGGTAGGGGAAGGTAGGGGTTACATTTTTTTTTCCTGTGCTTGGCAAATTGTCAGGAGTGAGTTTTGAACACATTGTCCATATCATCCATCCAGAGCAATCCCCTGGGGAACGAGTTCTGGGTAGGACTATTGTTTTTCCACTTATTGTTTTTCCTAGTATCAGACAGAAAATCATGTTGAAACAGTAAAAGCAGCACAGTCTAATAGAGTCCCACATTCAGGGCAAAAATCACCATCGTTTCCAAATACAGATCTGTGCAGGTTCAGTAAGCAAGGAACATTTTTAAAAGTTAACTAAAGATCATTTTTTTCTCAGTAGCCAACAAGAGTCTGTTTGGAGGCTCAAAGGGCCTTCTTTGAGGAAAAGATAATAAAGAAAACACAAAGACAAAGATAATTAGCTTCTTATCTCAAAAGAAAATCTGATCCCTTTAGAGCTTCCCAGGTCACATGATGCTTTCTCCAAAAGGATTTAGAATTTGGGGTCAACCAGCAGTCACAGGCTTACAAAATGGCTCTGATTCCTGATGGGGCTGGAGTACTTTTCCCAAAGGGCCTTTGTTCTGGATCTACTCTCATTGCAGGTTTAATCATAGTCTTAAAAAAAAAAAGTTTTGATACTTTTTCTTTTAAACTCTTACCTCCTGTCTTAGAATCAATATGATCAGTTCCCAGGCTGAAGACTAATAAGGTTTAGGCAAAAATGACTTCCCAAGGATCACACAGCTAGGAAATGCCTGATGCCTGATTTGACCCCAGGACTCTCCATGTCTAGGTCTAGTGTTCTATCCTCTGAGCCACCTAGCTGCCCCTCAGTGCTTTTATTTATTCATTCATTCATTAATTCGTTTATTTATTCATTCATTTATTTGTCTGTTTAGTTATTTATTTTTAAGTGGCTGTTATTTACCAATGACAATCTCAGCCTTTTAAAAACCTTTCTTAATAGTTAATGAGTAAGACTAAATCAAGTTAAATGAAACCATGGCCCATGTCTGACAATATGTGCTTCATTCTAACTTGGAGTAAGTACTATATAAATGAGATGATGATGAAAGAAGGGAGAGATGTTTTACTACGAATCCTCTAGAAACAAGGTTAATCACTACATTACATCCATCAGAATTCCAATTGTCAAAGGTTTATAGATTTGCAACTGGAAGGATCCTTAGAGGCCACAACTCCTTATATGGTCTTCTTTTCCATTAGTGTGATCATTGTATACACTGATCAATCTCCTGGTTGTCATTATTTTGCATCACATCAATTCAGACAAGTCTTTTCAGGTTTCTCGGAATTCTCCAAATTCTTCATTTCTTGACGAGCAATAATATACCATTTCATTATAATATCTGTTTGTTCATCCATTCTCCATTAGATGGACAACCACTTTGTCTAGTCTAACTCATGACATATGATTTCCCTTCATAATTCTTTTGTGTAATCAAACTATCCAACTTGTTCTTCCCGGAATTCAGCATTGTTTTCCATCTCTATGCCTTTATAGAAACTGTCCCTCATTCTTGGGATGAAAGAGATATGCTTGTTTTGTGCTCAGGGCTATTTCCAAGGAAGGATAACTGGAATGACACATCTAAGAACTGTGGAGGGCGGTCTCTGCCAGGGCCACTTCTGACATCCCTCATGTTCTTTGGTAGTCCTATCCACTGTCTTAGAGATTAATTTGGTACTTTAAGGATGAGAGAGAAACGTTGACTTTTGCTTTTGGAATTGTAAGAGGCTCCCACTTGGGAGCAGAGAGGGAGAAAGAGTCAAGGTTTTCCAGTTGCCTGAGGAGATTGCCTGTTAGCAATGGTTCTCAATTAGTGATTTCAGTGGTCCAAGTCACTCTAGATAAATAATGCCAATTATGTTACAAATACATTTTTCCTATGTGACAACAATCAAGTGTATGTTTAAATCATTATAGATTTGTTTCTGCAGCAATCTGAAATCTTTATGATCATGATCATAACGATTTTGGTTTTTGTGCAGCAATCACATCAAATGCTGGTCATTTCTGACTATTTGAAATGAATTCTTGCAGTTTCTCAACCTGTCATCAAATTGTTTCCAAATTGACACAATGGATCTTCATTCAAGTTCAAATCTATTCCCAGCAGATGATCAGAGATACCTATATGACCTGATTTGCATCCTATATTAAGACACTATAGTAGCTCTCTTATTCCTACTATCCTCTAATTCATATATGTATGAGTAACATCTTCATTTTATTCTTATTTTAAACCAAAACACAGACTTAAACTCTATGTGGAAGCAGATTTAAGATTGCTTATCTGGTATTGAGTCCAATATTGCAAACCTTTATTCAAATAAAAAAAGTGCAACATTGAAATTAATTTTATATGATTATTATATTACATTAAGCATCTTCAAAATTGTAAAAGGTTTCATTAAAAATGTCATTTATTTCAAACAAAATTTGTAAAATAAAGAAATTAAATACATGAAATCTTACAAATAGTAATCACAAGGCTTTGTGAGATTTCTTTTAATTTTTATACTGTCCTTTTCATTCATAATTATTTTATAATTAGGATTTTTAAGTTTTTAGAGTTTTAACAATTATAGGTAGAAAATGAACATTTTCTAATTATAATCATATGATGCAAATTTTAATTTACTCTTTGGGGACAAACGTTATTATAAGCATTTGATGAATAAATCTAGAAGAATATTATGAGTCATATGATAAATTATCATGGTAGTTCACAACACATTTTTTTTGAGTGGCATCCTCAGTAAAATAAAACTTTGGGAACCAATGGCTTATAAGGTGATTGTGATGACTGTAGGAGAGAGGAATAGCATTTAATTCTTTTTTTTTTAACTCTGGCAGCTATGGATTATTTGAATTTTCTTATCAATAAAGTTGAATAAATTATATTTTATGATCCATAGTGTCTTATAGCACATTAAACCTCAGGCCTGAATTGTGGGACTGGTCCACCATACCAAAATGAACTCTCTTTGTCAATCCCTGGCTTAAAACTTTGGAGATTTCAGTTCTATCTTCTATTGTAAGCCTTTTCTTATTCCCTTAGTTTTTGTTGCTCTTATCTCTCCACCAATTTTGTAGTGTTTCCTGTTTATACCCCCCAGTATCCACAATGAAATACAATCTTCTTGAGGGGAGAGGCTATTTTTGTTGTTGTTCATCCCTCTGTTCTTCCTTTCTCTCTCTCCCCCCTTTCTCCCCCTACCTCCCTCCCTTTCTTCCTTCATTTTTTTCTTTCTTCCTTTTTCTCTCCCTTTCTTCCTTTCTTCCTTCCTCTCTCTCTCTCTCTTTTTATTCCCCTTTCTTCCTTCCTTCCTTCCTTCCTTTCTTTCTTTCTTTCTTTCTTTCTTTCTTTCTTTCTTTCTTTCTTTCTCTTTTTTTCTTCCTTCCTTCCTTCCTTCCTTCCTTCCTTCCTTCCTTCCTTCCTTCCTTCCTTTCTTTCTTTCTTTCTTTCTTTCTTTCTTTCTTTCTTTCTTTCTTTCTCTTTTTTTCTTCCTTCCTTCCTTCCTTCCTTCCTTCCTTCCTTCCTTCCTTCCTTCCTTCCTTTCTTTCTTTCTTTCTTTCTTTCTTTCTTTCTTTCTTTCTTTCTTTC
>NC_058131.1:522233543-522246865 GCF_016433145.1 Gracilinanus agilis | reverse complement strand
AATATCCTTTACCTACTGTCTTAGAACCTATACTAACTATCTGTTCTAGATAGAAGAGCAATAAGGGCTAGGCTATTGGGGTCAAGTGACTTGCCCATGGTTGCACAGCTAAGAAATGTCTGACACCAGACTTGAAATCAAGACCTCCAATCTCCAGGCCTGGTTATCTATCCACTGAACTACCATGCTGCCCAGATACTTCTTTTCAAAGAAGACCAAAGACATCACAGTGTTAGGGTCAGGATACAGTGTGTTATCTGTGGTTCATCTGTCCAGCAGTTCAGAGTTTAGAAGGCTCTACCATAAGTTGGACAGACAGTCCATTATTACATTTGTGTTAGATATTTGTCTAGATTTGTTCATCTCACATTTCCTTTGTTCTACTGTGATTCTGTTTTTTCTCATGGAGGACTGCACTTTCTTTGTTGTGAGCATGCCATGATGAACAGTCCTGCGCTGGTATCTCCCATGTTTCACAATTGATACTAAAATTCTTCAGAGAGACTTCGAGAGTGTCATTGTACTGCTTTTTCTGACCACCATATGAGTGTTTGTCTTGTTGGAATTCTCCATAAAATAGCCTTTTAGATAATCATGACTTTGGCATCCAATGGAGTTGTGTTCTCTGCAGTAGAGTTTGAATCCCTGGAAGTTCAGCTCAAGAAAAGACTTGAGTGTCTGATACCTTATTTTGCCAGATAATCTTCAGAATCTTCCAAAGACAGTTCAAATGGAAAGTATTCAGTTTTCTGGCATGGCACTGGTAGACTCTCCAGGTTTCACAGGCATGAAACAATGAAGTCAGTACAATGGCTCTATAGGTCTTTGGTTTGGACTCTCTCCCACACTTTATTTTGGAGGTTCCCAAAGGCTGAGTTAGCTCTGACAACTTGAGATGTTGTCAGATGACAGCCACATCATCTATGTGGACATCTCTAGAAAGTATACTGCCAAAGTAAGTGAACTTATCCACAGCATTCAAAACTTCTATTTTTGTTTCCCTGGCCTCAAATACCATGTCTCGAATTCATTATATGCTTGTTGAATTGAATTAAGTCAATGGCACCCTTGAAGTAGAAAATAAATCTATAAAGGAGGGCCTGAGGGATGGGTGGGGAAGGAGCTGGGTTGGAGAATGAGCAGTCACACTCCTTTTCCTAGATATTTAAGATGGTGTTTTGGGCTAACTGGAAGTATACCAGTCTCAAGGCTTTTTAAACATTAAATGACAAAGCCATTCCCCTTTCTCACAGCTTCTTTGACTCACTGCCCAGAACCAGCTGATAAGTCATTGCCAGCATCTAGAATCCCTGCTGCAGAAATCATTGACTGGATTGAAAGGGTAGAAAGAAGTGATGAACAGATGATAATTAGACAGTCTGCAAGAAGAAAAATGATGAAACGCAAAGTGTTGAATATTGCTTATACTGCTTAGAATCTGTGGGCTGTCAGCCACACTTACTAAAGAGTTCCTTATATGTAATGCTCCCTCTTATAGGATCTGACTTATATGGGGAAATAATGTGGCTATAACTGTAAAGAGTCTATCCTTTTGTTGTTGTTGATGGTTCTTCCTCTCTTACACCAGTCTTGTGGATAATGATTTGCCAGTGTACCCAAGGATGATAAAAATAAAATAGATGGCAGTCTAGTAATCAAATAAATGGAAATTAACATTCAGTTTTGGTACACTCTGTAGACTGGGTGTCTTGAAGTGTGGAGAAGCTAGTGAAAGAGATAGTTGGGAGAATGAGAAGGAAGGAAGAAAATGGAAAGAAATGAGAGAAGAATGGGAAGAAGGGAGGGAGGAAGAGGCAGAGTAGTCAATAGTGGCCTGGCAAATTTGGGTATTTATATACAAAATGTTTTCTTTTTGAGCAATATTTAGAAACTTTCACACAAAAAAAAACCCCATAAAATTTGGGATTCACCAGTTTTTATAATGCTCCCACCTCTTGACCACTACCCTTAAAATTGCAGCTCAAATAAATTCTAGTTCTTATTTCTTTATGACATATCTCCCCTCTTTGTATAGACCTCCAAGCCTCTAGAATAGTGGAAGTCCTGTATAAGTAGAGGAGAGATATAAGTCCCCTGAGGAAACAGAGAGAAATCAACATATTCAAACTAAAGAAAAATAAATATTCTTGAGATAAAACCTATCTAAAGAGCAAACACATTCTTTGGATGGTAGAGGAAAAGAATCTCAGTTCTCTTACAACCTTCTCAATCCAAACCACAGTCAACCTGCCCTCACAGTTTCCCTAATTGCCATTACAACTTGTGGGTCCAGGACCACACATGCCCAGTGGTTAGCTGAGAAAGAAGTAAGAGAGTAATCATTTTAGGATTAACTGATGAAAGTAATTTAGATGCCTGGTTCTAGAACTGAACTGCCTGGCGCTCCCGATTTATGGACATTGGCCTTGCCTGTCTTGATCCTTGACACCTTCTCACTTCCAGACATATGGTTTTCTCCTGACTGTAATAATTTACTGATTATTCAACCCCTACCTTAATCTCCTGGCTTCCAGGTCTTTTGTTTTTTCTAATTTCTGATCCAAGTGAATCAACAGTGGGAAAACTACTACTTGATTCTGGATATACGTGGCTCTGGTCCAGGCCCACTCTCTGCTAGACCAGACCTGTCCTACTTCATTCATGCTCCAGTGTAACTGAGGAACCTTATCATATATTACCTGGAAACGACTCTACTCCTCTTTTTTAAAAAAAATTGTCACTTTCCATGTAGACTCCATCCATAGTCATGACTTTCCCTATTATCTCTAAGGAAGTGCCCCCCCCCCCAATTTTTCTAAAATGGAATTTTCTGGAAAATATCCATTTCCCTCTTATTTTATCTTTGTCTAACACTGTTCTTAATCCAATGTCCTCTTTTCAGAAGAATATGGAGATAAACTAATAACCTCCCACTGTGGTGGCTCATTAGTGACATTAGCTGAGCATTGCTAGTTCCATGTACCAAAACATGAAAACCTGCAGATACTCACAGTTCATTGAGCATGAAATATTATAGCAAGTTCTTTGAATAAGCTCGAGCCCTTCCTTTGACCTGCTAAATCATTGACTTGGCAGACCCCTCCTTTGGCCCAGACTTGATTTTATCTCTCCTCAAGAATCCCATTTCAATTGTAGAGAAAGGGCTATTATTTATTAATGTTGTTTGATCCTAGTTTTATGTGGCTAGGAAATTGTCTGACCTGAATCTATAGGTCATGCTGACCTCAGAGACTTTCTAGGGAAGCTGGAGTGCTTGTTTTGAGTCTAGGCAAATTGACCATTTGGTTCAATCCAAATATTTCTCCTATAGTTTGTGTTTTGGTTTTGCCCCAACTTATGGAATGTTTATACTTACCTTCTGATATACATCCAATTTACGTGCTTGATATTTCCAAAATTTAGGTGTAGCAAATTTATCCCTGGCAAATAGCTCAAAATAGTTTCTTCTATTTCTACCCACTCCTGTTGCCCACTTCGGAGTTATAACTACCCTGCTAACACTGCAGCTCAAACCAGGATGGGCTATCAACCAGAGCCCCTGGCCAGAGGACAATAGTTCCTATTGTACAGCTTCCCTTACTTAACTGCCTTCTGGGGTGTTCAGGGAGGACTACTGCCTCTGGTGAGAGGGTTTGCCAGGCCCTTTCAGGGTATACTCAACTCACCTTTGGGGTCCACCTGTCACCCAGCTCCCATCTGGGGCTTTAAGAAGCTGTAGCATATGCAGTGGCCACATTCCTGTAAAACTGTCTGGCAGAAGGGCTAATCCAAATTGAGGGTAGTCATTGGGCTTTAAACCTATGAGTGATCTGGGGTGATATCTGCCCCAGCCTGTGAAGCATTCCCCTGGCACTGAGGGGCACTGAGGGAGGCTGAGAACAATTTGTTTCAATGACCGTGAAGGTAGCCGAAGCAAGCATTGTAGAGTGCTTTAGAGTTTGGTCAGACCCTGAAGAGGCCAAGATCATACACTACATCCCAGGTCATTGCCAATCATCTTGATTTTTGTCTCACCACCGGACTTTGATGACTTTGGAAGAGAGAATGAGGCTGATGTTATTTTATATCTCTGCCTCACAAATCCAATTCATGCCCAAGTCAAAATATGCATCCATGGGGGGCAGCTGGGTAGCTCAGTGGATTGAGAGTCAGGCCTAGAGACTAGACGGGAAGTCCTAGGTTCAAATCTGGCCTCAGACACTTCCCAGCTGTGTGACCCTGGGCAGGTCACTTGACCCCCATTGCCCACCCTTACCACTCTTCCACCAAGGAGCCAATACACAGAAGTTAAGGGTTTAAAAAAAATCTTTAATAAAAAAAAAAGATATGCAGCCATGGTGCAAATTGGTCTCTGAAAACAAAGGACAAACAACTTAACTACCTATAGTTACTACAAAAGGTAGCATTTTCATGGGGGAGAAGGTAGTAGGGGAACATATTTTTACAATTTCCTCTTCATTTGCTTCTTTCCTTTCCTCTGAAGACAATAATTGTAGTACAACACACACATACACAAACATACACACGGATTCTATTCAAGTGTGCAATGTCTACTTACAGATGTTATATTTCAAGTATGTCACCCTAGTCTTATTTGATTTATTTAGAACAGCTTAAAAGCTTTAAACAGTCACTTCCAAATACACCCCTGTGTTCACTCTTCTATTTTGGCCGGTTCCTCTTTTTCCACCTTCAGAACCATAAGAGGCATCTCAGCTTAGTCTTGGAGCCTAGGTTCTTTCTGCCTGGGGCTTCCTTGGCTTTAGGTCAAAGCTACATTCCTCGCCTCTGTCCTCCTACCTCTTAGCCTAGTGTCTCCTAAGTTGTGCCAACAAAAATTCTATAACTACCCCATCCCCTTGGCTCTGGGCACTCAGTGTCTTACACAGTCTCTAAGAGCTGAGTCACTTTGATGATGCTTCCTGAGTTCACTCTTTGCTTTTAACACTTTTTCCAGCAGGCTGATTGAATATAACTCATTTATTCCTGATGGACCCCTTCTGGGTTCTTTCCTCTATCCTCTGAACCCATCATGATCACAAAAAGATCCTCTACTTCTTCACAATCCTTCTTCCTTCCTCTCCCTTTATTTGCTGAGAGATATCAGACTTAAAGATCTGGGTCACTATCTGTGTGACTTTGATCAAGTCACTTATTCTCTCTTTCTTTTCAGTTTACTTGTCTGTAAAATGGAGATAGACCTGGGAAGTCAAACACATTGATAAGGTAATAGGATGGAATTTCAAAATAATCACTGTGTTGGAGAAGTATCCTGGGCTATATCCAGATGAGAAGACCCCCAGTGGCTATGACTTCAGCCTGGAACTGCTGATAATTCCCTGGTGGTTTTTTCGATTCTAGACAAGCTTCTAATCAGCCAGACAAAAAAGACTTCTGCTAGAATCTAGATTTCCTGGAGCCTGTGTGGCTCAGTCAGGACATCTGCCTCTCTAGGTCTGCAAACATGAAAGCACGACATATATAATTCAGCAGTAGGCTTTGAGAGACAGTGAGGAGAGGGCTAGGCTTAGAGTAAGGAAGACCTATGTTTAAATACTGATTCAAATACAAGGTTATATGGAGTCCCTTTATTGATTAACTATTGGAATCCATGAAGCAAGGCATCTATCCCTCATTGAGAAAGAACACCGTGAACAACTTGTGAACATAGAATGCTGTCAAAAGGAAGGCAAAGAACCTTCCATAGAGGGGGGAGCTCAGGAGCCACGATGGCTTTGGAAGAGTTAAAGAAATATATTTCTTCAAAAAAAACCAGGGGTTTAGAGTTTGGGTTGTTTTCACTGATCTTGCTCACTGTTGATTTAGAATCATGGTCTCTTTGAGAAATACTTGAATTCAACAAATTCAGCTTTATTGATGTTTATGGATTTATTTATATTTAAGGGTTTTTTTTATGTTTAAGGATTATAAACATTTATGTTTAAGGATCTAGGCTAGGTGTGAGGCCATACCACCAAATTGAACACAATCAGTCTTATCTGAAGCTAAGCAGTGCCAGGCTTCGTTTGTAGTGGGACAGAAGACCAGAAATTCTGGCCTCTACAGGTTTTTGACACCTTAGTGAGGGGAGGAGATAAGTATTGGGGTTGGAGTCAGGAAGACCTAGGTTTACATCTTGACTCAACTACTTCCTAGCTATGTCTTGTTGTTGCTCAGTCTTTTCAGTTGTACCTGACTCTTCATGACCCCATTTCAGGTTTTCTTGGCAAAGATACTGGAATAATTTGCCATTTCCTAATGCAGCCCATTTTACAGAGGGTGAAACTGAGGCAAATAGAGTTAATTAACTTGCCCAGGGTCACACAGCTAGTTGGTATCTAAGACCAGATTTAAATTCAAGTCTTCCTGATTCCAGGCCAGGCATCCTCTGTGCCATCTAGCTGCTTTCTTAGCTCTGTGGCCCTTGGCAAATTACTTAACCTCCCTGGACCTCAGTTTCCTCATCTCAAAACTGAGGGGGTAAACTTGATGGCCTAAGGTCTCTTCTAGCTGTAAATCTATGATTCTACAAAATGATTTTTAAAAAGTAGAAAGAGACTGTGCAATTGGGGAGAGGCGAATGCAACATGTCCAGAGGTAATTGCAGTGAATATATCTAAACTTCAGGAGAAAGAGTATTAACAGATGAGAGGATTAGGAAAAACTTTTTGGAGGAGGTGACACCAGAGAATTGAGCCTTGAAAGAAAAGAAATATTCTGAGAGGTAGAGCTATGCTTTCCAGCTCTGAGGAATGGCTTATGCAAATGCATGGAAATGGAAAATGGAATGTGGAATTCCTGGAAGTCCAAGTTCTTTGGAACACAGAGTACATAGAGAGAACATAGATGCATAATGTTAAATAAAGCTGCAAAGGGTTGGAACTAGGTCAGGTTTAAGAACCTGGATTTTATCCTAGTGGTAATAGATAGCCACTAAAAGTTTTTGAACAGAGTTGTCACTTATTTAGACCTAATGCACTAGGGAAGTTATTTTGACAATTTATGAAGGACTGGGTGGAGAAGCAGAGAGACTTGGAAACAAAGGATCTAATGAAGAGCTTATTTCAGTACTCCAGCAGGAGAGAAGAGAAAACAGAGAGGAAAGAAGTAGGAGTTCATGAGACCTGGCCCTGTCATTAACTTGCCTTGTAATCTTTGGAAATTCATGCCATTGAATAATCACATCACTGCTCTGGTCTCAGTTTCCTCATCTGTAAAGAAGGAAAGGTGGTGGTAAGGCTAGGTAAAATCTAAGAACCCTCTCACCAATACAGCAGTTCCTTTTCTTCACTCAAATTTTATAGACTAGACTGTCTATAAAAGTAGATTGGAGGGGGCAACTGGGTAGCTCAGGGGATTGAGATCCAAGCCTAGAGACAGGAGGTCCTAGGTTCAAATCTGGCCTCAGACACTTCCCAGCTGTGTGACCCTGGGCAAGTCACTTGACCCCCATTGCCTAGCCCTTACCACTCTTCTGCCTTGGAGCCAATACACAGTAGTAAAAAAGTAGATTGGAGGCAGCCTCGATAGCTTAGTGGATAGAGAGCCAGGCTTAGAGATCAAAAGTCCTGGGTTTGAATCTAGACTCAGGCACTTCCTGGCTTTGTGACCCTTGGCAACTCACTTGGTCCCTAGCCCTTACTACCCATCTTCCTTACAACTGATATTTAGCATTGATTCTAAGATAGGATAAAGATTTTTTTTAAGTAACATTATTATTTATCACACAGTTTCATATTATAATTATTTTTGTGTTTGTATATTATGTATATATATATATATATACACACACACACATATGAGTAAGTATGGGTATATTTATCTTCCCCAATTAGCCTGCAATATATACATATTTATTACAGTGTGTATAAAAATATATATACATAAATTTATAAATAATAAATATAAGTTATTTATCATTCTTTCTTTTTTTTTTTTCTAAACCTCTACCTTCTGTCTTAGAATCAATACTGTGTATTGGTTCTAAGGCAGAAGAGCAGTAAGGGCTAGGTAATGACGGTTAAGTGACTGGCCCAGAGTCACACAACTAGGAAGCGTCTGAGGCCAGATTTGAACCCAGGTCCTCCCATCTCTGGGCCTGGTTCTCCATCCACTGAGCCACCCAGCTGCACCTTCATTATTTCTATATTTCAGGTCAGAAGCTAACAGTTGCACAGGGAAGATCAGGAAAGGTTTCATGTAGAAAGTTGTGCTTAAATTGAATCTTGAAGAAGTGAGAGATTCTACGAGATAGAAGTGGATAACAAATGAATTTCAGGCATGAGGATGGCTAATGCAAAAGCCCACAGTAGGAGATAGAATGAAATAGGATGTGTGAGGAATCCTAAATAGACTAATTTGGATGACACAAAGTATTTGGGAAGCAGACTAATGCCTAATGAGACTGGAAAAGCAGGTTGGGGCCAGGTTAAAAAGGACTTTAAAAACTAAACAAAAGTGTTTATATTTTATCCCAGAGGAAATAGGAAATTACTGGAATTTGTTGGAGAGAGTGATTTGTTAAGATCTGAGCTTAAGGAAAAAATCACTGTGGTGGGGGTAGAGCCAAGAAGGAAGGAGGAAAGACAAGACCTTGCCTGAGCTCTTCCAAATTCCTTTGTAAACAACTTAAAATTAATGCCTCAAATCTCTGGAGCAGTAGAATCAACAAAAGGATGGAGTAAAACAATTTTCCCACCCAAAACAACTTAGGTAAGCAGGGAAGGTCTATAGCATTGGTATGGGCACAGGTGTAAGTTGACTATGATGGAATGATAAAAAATATAAAATTAGGAATGTACTGGAAAAAGAAGGAAGGGATAAATTATTTCACATACAAGATGCAAAAGAACTTTTACATTGGAGAGAAAGATGAGAGGGGTAGATAGTACTCAAACTTTATTCTCATGGAATTGCCTCAAGATTGAATAACATACACATTCAGTTGAGTATAGAAATGTATCAACCTACAAAGAAGAAGGAAAAATAGTTAAGAGAAGAGGGGGCACTGATAGAAGTAAGGGCAGCCTGGGGGAGGTAGTGAAAAGAAGCAGGTGAAAGAGAGAAGGATAAACACAGGGGAAACAAGATGGAAGTAAATACATAGTAATCATAACTGTGAAAAAAATTTTAGAGAAAGTTTCTCTGATAAAGGCCTCATTTCTCAAATAGATAGAAAATTGAGCCAAATTTATATGAATACAAATCATTCTCCAATTGAAAAGTGGTCAAATGAAATAGACAGCTTTTGGAAGAAGAAATCAAAGTTATCCATCGTCATATAAAAATGCTCTAAATTACTATTGATTTGAGAAATGCAAATTCAAACAAGTCTGAAGTACCACCTCACATCTAATAGATTGGATAATATGATAGAAAAGCAAAATGAAAAATATTGGAGAGGGAAAATTGAAATACTAAAGCATTGTTAGTGGAGTTGGGAACTGATCCAACCATTCTAGAGAGCAATTTGAAATTATGCCCAAAGGGCTATAAAACTGTGCATACCTTTTGATCCAGCAATGCCACTACTAGGTCTGTATCCCAAAAAGATTTTTTTTTTAAAGTCAAAAGGATCCATGTTTACAAAGTATTTATAGCATTATTATTTTGTGGTAAAAACTTGGAATTGAGGGGATGCCCATCAATTGAATAACAGCTGAGCAAGTTATGGTATATGATTGTGATGAAATACTTTGTGGTATAAGAAATGATGAGCAGGATACTTTCAGAAAAACCTGGAAAGACTTCTATGAACTGCTGCAAAATGAAGTAGGCAGAACCAGAAGTACAGTGTACACAGTAACAACAATATTGTTAACAGGGATCAAATGTGAATGACTTAGCTATTCTCAGCCATACCATGATCCAAGCCAATTCCAGAGGACTTCTGATAAAAAATACCATCCTCTTCCAGAGAAAGACCTAACAAAGTCTGGATGCAGATCAAAACATACTTTAATTTTTTTTTCTTTATTTTTATTGTTGGGGGCAGGGGTTGGTCTGTTTTCTTTCACAACATGGCTAATATGGAAATATATTTTTCATGACTGTATAACCCATATCAAATTGCTTGCCTTTTCAATGTGGGGATGGGGAAGTAGAGAATTTAAAATTCAAAAATTTTAAAAACATGTTAAAAGTGTTTCATGCGTATTTGAAAAAAAGAAAAAATATCAAATATCTCCCAGAAAATTCCTTTGACAACTGTGAATTGTTAATACATCATAATCACTTCTGAATACTCATATAATGTTAAGGTCCAAATAGTCATTAGGAAATCTCTTATTTTTAACCAGGTAGTATAAAATGAAAATATTCCTCCTTCTTTCAGACATATTAAATAACAGAGAGTTGATAGTTCACGTTATTCCTGACTTTGCCTCTGAGTTGACAAGTAAGTAACCTTCTTTTATCTCATCTTATCCTACTCCTCACTTTCCATCTTGATCCTGTAACCCTTGGAATTTTTTTTTTTTAAACCCTTGTACTTCGGTGTATTGTCTCATAGGTGGAAGATTGGTAAGGGTGGGCAATAGGGGTCAAGTGACTTGCCCAGGGTCACACAGCTGGGAAGTGGCTGAGGCCGGGTTTGAACCTAGGACCTCCTGTCTCCAGGCCTGACTCTCACTCCACTGAGCTACCCAGCTGCCCCCAACCCTTGGAATTTTTAACAATGCTTGCCTGCCTTTTGTTGTGATTAGTGGTCAATAGGTTCTTTAAAAAAAAAAAAAAGGTGACTTCCTAGCTGTGTAAATTTAATATAAATCGTACCTCTTATTCCTTTTGAAAACCTCTTTTGGTCAGTATCAGCCCCACCCTTTGACTGGGCACGTCTGTGTACTACTGAAGATTCCCAGAAGCTTCGTGGTTCCCTCTGGTCCTGAAAGAAGCTGGCCCTTAGACTTGCTGATTCCTGGCATCTGGAAGACTGATCTCTGATAAGAACTTGAGGTCAAGCCCGACCATTCAGAGAGATCCAGAAAGAGTGACATCAATGCTTTATATGAGAGGGGAATTGAGGCAGTGAGAAGGTCTTTTGGAGTTTTTCAGCTCTTGGCTCTCTTGGAGTGGATACTCTTCCCAGTGCAGCTGCTTTTGGCTAGTTAACGGAGACAAGCTTCAAAAACTCAGCTTTGTTAGGCATGGTCAGGAGATTTTTGTGACTCTTTTTCTCCAACTTTTACTAAAAAAAAAACAACTTATAAATTAATATACAGTCTCTAGAGAATTTTAATCAAACATGGTCTAGTCCATGTAGAAAACCATTCGAAACTATACTCTCAAAGTCATCACATTGTTTCTATTCTTTGAAAGAGAGCTTAAATACTATTAAATCTAAAACCCAACAAGATAGGAAAAGGACATAAATGTATAAAAATATTCACGACATCTCTTTTTGTTTTGTCTGTATGGTAGCAAAGCACAGGAAACTAAAGAGGTGAAATTGATCAGGGAATTTCTAAATAAATTGTAAGTAAATGATAGAAGATGATTGTGCTATGAGAAATGAAAAAGGGGGCCATTTCAGAGAAGACTGGGAAAACTTGTTTGAACTGATAAAATTTGAAGTGAGTAGAACCAGAATAATTTATATAATTGTAAAAACAACATTGAAACATTAAGAATTCTAGCCAGTGCAGTGATATTCCAAAGAGCTCATGATGAAATATGCTGCCCACCTCTTGAAAGAGAGGAGATATCATGATGCATATGTTTATTTCTTTCTATTATAATCACTAAATTGCTAGCTCTATCTGTAGCACATATATGGTAGATATCTATCTAAATCAGTATATCTAAAGATATATCCTATAGATGAAATATATAGTGCTATAGAGCTAGAAGCTATAAACATATATTTATCTGTAGACATTTACAAATATACAAAGAGATATATAGTTTGATATAGAGATAGAAAATGGTCAATGTGGTTCTTGTTTGGCTTAACTATGGATATAGTGGGGAGGTGGTGAAGTGGAGAAACTAATTGGCTTTTTTTTTTTTTTTCCGGAAAGCAAGATTAAAAATGAAATCAGAGGGGTTAGAGGAAAAGGCAGGTTCTGACCTGCCCTATTAGAGGTAGTGTCCATATTGATGAGCATGGACCCATGGATCCACCAGAGTATTAGAATTTTGTGATTAAAATTATTTTGACTGATTTTGAGTAAGAATACCAGTTTCTTGATTAGACCAGAATCATAACCAATACAATGACATAGATCAATGGCCCTCTTGATGACCAGAGACCCTGAAGTTCCATCAGGCAAATCAATAAATACACCATTAGGAGCTCATTATTTTGCCCCTCCCTTGAACATTCCAGGACATCTCTAGTTGGTAAATAGCCAATTAGGAAGTGATCCACCAAACTATGTATCCCTCCCGATTCCCGTGTCCTGGGGATCACATATATAGAAAAAGAACTTATGTTCTTTTCATTTATTAACTAAGTTCTGTTAAAAGGAAAGGCATTCATTGGGATTCCTAAGGACAATGAAAAAGCAAAATGCATAAGATAGATGGTTAGAATCTCCGACCCAGAATTCAGACACAGGAATACACAGAAATTCTGACTCATATAGAAATTAATATAATATTTTAATTTTGCAATAATAAATTAATATCTTTATAGGTTCATAGAATCTTAAAGCTGGAAGAGAGCTCAAACTCTATCTAGCCCAGTGCCCTTGTTTGATAGAGAAGGATTCTGAGGGCTACAAAGGTTAAAGCATTTGCCTAAGGTTAGTCATTCATTGTAACTTTTAAATAACGATAAAAATAATTAAACCAAAGTAACCTTCAGCATACAAAGAATATTCTTTTAAAAATCCAATATTTAATAACAGACATGCATATTTTCATAAGCTGTGCTATGTTTTCCCTTGAGGCAAAGCAGGTAAAACTAATTTGTTGATCCTAATGTTGAGTTCAAAATAACCAACTATATAGGTATTTACATGTACCAGAATTATCACACAGATTTTAGGAAGAGAAAAATCTGAGAAAATTGCTTATTTTCTAGAAGAAACAATGGAAATTGATTTTGAAAGTGGCTTTCTTTGTCCATTTTACTAGAACTGGGAACAGGCAGGGAAGCTTTACTACAAGAAAGAATTATAACAAAATACTTTCCTTCCTTCCTTCCTTCCTTCTTTCCTTCCTTCCTTCCTTCCTTCCTTCCTTCCTTCCTTCCTTCCTTCCTTCTTTCCTTCCTTCCTTCCTTCCTTCCATCCTTCCCTCCCTCCCTCCTTCCTTCCCTCCTCCTTTTCACTCCTCCTCCTCCTCCTTCTTCTCCTCTC
>NC_058131.1:522076171-522225057 GCF_016433145.1 Gracilinanus agilis | reverse complement strand
CTGTCCAGCTGTTTTATTCACTATTCCAGTGAATTACTTGACTAAAGCTCCCTTCCCTGGCCACCACTTCCCTAGGTGTGTTGTTTTCCCCTATTAGAATGTAAGCTCCTTGAGGGTAGAGGCCATTTGTTTTTGTTTTAGTATCCCCAGCATATAACAAAGTGCTTGGTACATAGTAAGTGATTAACAAATGCTTTCCATTCATTTATTCAGTCAGTCAATCAACATTTATTAAGGCCTACTATGTGCCAGGCACAGCAGGCTGAGGCTGGGGATATAAGGAAAGGCAAAAGATAGTCCTTGGGGTCAGTGGATAAAGGGTTATCAAAGCTTGGGGAAGGGAAATACTGGGTTCAAATCTAACCTCAGACAGTTCCTAACTGTGTGACTGTGGGCAAGTAATTTAATTCCACTTACCTGGCCCTTACTACTCTTCTGCCTTAGAACCAATACTTAAGCATGGATTCTAAGACAGAACATAAAGGTTAGAGTCTAATGGGGGAAGCCAACACCCAAAAGGAAGCTGAAAAGGCAGAGAGGAAAGTACCTGGCCTGGGTCCACTCCATAAATGGAGGTTCTGGGAGAGTCATCTGCAATCAGAAGGAGGGAGAGGCCCAAGGGAAGAAGAATACTAATAAGGGGTGATCTTGACATGATCTTGCAAGATGAAGAGAGTGGCTAGAGGTATGATAGACAAGTCCTGAGGAGTGCAATTGGGTGGGGAAACAAGGAGATGGCTGGCTTGGGTGCCTTTTTTAAATGGAGATTTAATCATTTATTCATTTATTTTCACTGGACAAAATTGCTCCTGCTGTGATGCCTGGCCTTTAAACTCATGGAACACAGGAACCCTGGGGGTCAGGGTGTTGATTGCTGGCAGAGTTAACAGTATTTGATGATCTCCTCTAATTCTCTCTTTTCTCCCACTTAGTAAAAGTCTGTCTAAGTCATTCTAAAGCCCTTTTCTCCTTTGTCCTTATCTTCCACTAGATCCTTGGAATCTTTTTTTTTTTTTTAAATTCTAGAAGCTTCATTTTCTCTTAAATCTCTTTCCCTTATGTTTCTTCCATCTGATATCTAATGAAACAACTTTCTTCTGAAGATACCACCTCTCTTGGCATATCCTCTAAGGCTGGTTGCTCTTTCCTTCATACTCCCTGACACACAGGGCCAGCAGGAGGAATAGGCATACTCATACCCAACTTCTACTTGCATAACCTGCCTTTGCCTCCATCCATCAGTGCAAGGCAGCTGGATAGCTTAGTGGATAGAGAGCCAAACCTGGAGATGGGAGGTCCTGGGTTCAAATCTGTCCTCGAATTCTTTCTTTCTTTCTTTCTTTCTTTCTCTCTTTCTTTCTTTCTTTCTTTCTTTCTTTTCCTTTACCTTCTATCTTCAAATTAGTACTATGTATCGGGGGCTAAGCAATAGAGTTTAAGTGCCTTTCCCAGGGTCACAAAGCTATGAAGTGTCTGAGACCAAATCTGGACCCAAGATTTCCTGTCTCTAAGCCTGGCTCTCAATTTCCTGAGCCACCTCACCGTCCCCTGTTATGTCCTTTCAAGGAACTTTAGTGCTATTCAATTATTGTTCTCTAGAGCTGGAGGCAGAAAGCAAGGGAGGCACATAGTGTAAAGGTATAGGTGAATATGAAGTATAGGTGTACAGGAAAGAACCATAGTGTAGGGGCCAGATGAAGAAATGCTGAAAGTTCAGGGTCATTCAGGGAAAGTGGCTTCAGGAGAACAGGAGTATGGTCTGAAGATGGCTAGGAGATGGTCACTTAGTCATCCACACACTCACAAAGCCAATTTGGAACTTGTCATCTAGGCAAACGATTCTCTCTAGTAATAGATATCTCAGCCTTCATTGATTTAGCTATGGAAGTATCAAGTCAGTATTCTATTCAAGAAGTATATGTTTTCTAGGTATCTTACTTTCTGGCCCAATTTGCCCTTTTCCTTAATTTGTTTTCAGTGAAGTTATATGGGAAATCAACTAATTCAAAGTTCTTGACCTTTCCTTTTACCCCAAACATACATCAATGGACACCACCATTGTTAAATTTTCAGCATGAGGATTTACACCTCAAAAATCAGAAAGGCTAAAAATCAGGGCTTGATTTATGTTTTGTTAATTGTCTAGATTTAATAGTATAACTGAGAGAATGTTAATAATGCAGATTAAACTTATTTTGTCAGAGTAAGTTGTTACAATTACAAAGAAACCCTCTCAGTTCCTTGTGCTCCTCCTCATCCCCTTTGATTAGGCAACCCAAGGTCCCTTCATCTCCCTCTTCAGTACTCCTTCCAGTGTAGAAGGGGTAAGCAAGGTGAAGAGATGGTTCTTCAAAAACTGATTCCCACTCCCCACCTCCAGCCCAGTTTATAAATCATAGAGGAGAAGGAACGGAGAAGGAACAGAGAAGAGCCTATTCTACGCTATCCTTTTATAAAATGTGACATGTCCTGATGGAATGGAAGGGCATCTCCATTGCCTAGCATAAGAATACTACATCTGTGGTAACCTTTAAAAAGCTAAACTTTGCCCAGAAAGCAATAAAACTGTGTATATCCTTAGATCCAGCAATACCATTGTTGGGTCTTTCCCAAGGAGATCAGGGAAAAGGAAAAGAACCTCTATGTTCCAAAACATTCATAGCTGCTGTCTTTGTGGTAACAAAGAACTGGAAATCGAGGGGATATCCATCAATTGGGAATGACTAAACACATTGTACTATGTGGTTGTGGTGGAATGCTATTGTGCCATAAGAAATGAGCGGATTAATTTTTTTTAAACTTGGAAAGAACTACATGAGATAATGAAGAGAGAAATGAGTAAAATCAAGCAATTGTCTATAGCTACAGATATAATATTTGAAGAATAACTTGTGAATAACAGAGAACTAGAAACATTAAAGACAATCTATATACTTTGCCATATGATGCCTTCTATGATGTGAGGGGAATGGGGAAAGGGGCTAAATGAATAAGTACATAAAAGCTAAATCAGCCACCCTAAAAGCAGGAAAGGCACAAACGAATGTAAATGTAGTTTTATGGAATATGCCTTTATCAGAGGACAGCAATAGGGTGGGAAGACATTATCTTCTAATAGGCTAGAAGACCTGTCTGAAGACCCTAGAAGCCATTTTAGAAAATACCTCTAACTTTGAGCTAATTGTATCTACTTTTAATGATCAAAGTAAACAATTTGGTTGGAGTTTGTGGGTTACAGTTTTAGGAGTCCAGACCCAAAGAGTATCTTAGAATCTATGGAAGTAATCTCCCTCAGGGGAAAGAATCTATACATTTTTGATGACCAAATTAGGGAGAAAGCCAAAAAAGGGAATGATTCTTCAAGGGGTCTTGACCAATCAGGACTGGCTTCAAAACTGATTGATTTCCTCTGAAACCTACCAAATGTATTATCTTGAGGAAATGGAATGAATGAGATTTTTTGAGCTGTAAGAGGATCCATGAAGTCCAAACTTCCAATTTAACAGCTGAGAACACCGGGGAACAAAGAAGTTGAATAATTTACACACAGTCATAGAAGAGTTGGCATATGTTGGAGGCAAGATTCAGAACCAAATCTTCTTTTCTCAAGACCAGTACTGAGTCTTGGAAGAAATATGCTTTGGACATTGATCTTGGACCAAAGACGGATTAGGAAGAAGCCTGATTTGTGTTAATACCTTACCTTTGCACTACTTCTGCCCACCTCTCCCCTTCTCTTTTTGTTCCCTCTCAGATGCAACACTTTGGGGGCATTTTATCTTGCTCTTTAATCCACTATGAAACTAATTTCAGACACTAGTACTTTGCAGTAGTATCTAGGACTATAAACAATTTTTTAGTGGACAAGAACAGAACTCCCAAGACAGGTAGGGAGCACAATGGACAGAGTTCCAGACCTGAAGTCAGGAAGGCCTGAGTTCAAATGTGGCCACAGACTGGCTACATTACCCTGGGCAATTTACTTAACCCTGCTTGCCTCAGTTTCCTCATCTGTCAAATGAGCTGGAGAAGGAAATGGCAAACCCATTCCAGCATCTTTGCCAAGAAAACCCCCAAATGGGATCACAAAGAGTTGGACATGACTGGAAAATGACTGAATAACAAAACACAGAAGTCCCACAGAGAGTAATAACTAGGCAATTAAAAACCTTTAAAGTTGCTCAGTCCCATGTTGAGAAGGACTGACTTGTACTTCTGATGAGAAGATCAGAAGAACTTTTGAGGTTAGTTTCCCCTTTGGGTTGCAGGAGCTTGTTTCTTTATTTGGAGCAATAAAGTCTAGGCTCTCTGGAACATGTCTAAAGTTTGGAGCTGAGAGACCATTGTTAGTTGTGTCAATGAACTCATCAATACTATATGCAACACTCCCAAATAGGCTAGAACCAGATTAAAATGTAATTGGAGAATATTCAACAAAATAAGTACAACTTTTTGTTATTTAGTCATTTCAGTCATGTCTGACTCTTCATGATTCCTTTTGGGATTTTCTTGGCAAAGATGCTGGAGTGGTTTGCCATTTGCCTCTCCAACTCATTTGACAGATGAGAAAACTAAAGTAAACAGGCTTAAGTGACTTGCCCAGGGTCAAACAGCTAATAAGTATCTGAAGCCCAGATTTGAACTCAGGAAGATGAATTTTCCTGACTCCAGACTCTGTTATTCTATCTACTGGGCTACCCAGCCACCCCCAAATACAATAAAACAGAGATAATATTACATTTTAAAACTTAATCAATATACAGTCTGCAAGGATCCTTATGTATAGATTAGTGACCCTATTTCTATCTGAATTTGACCCAGGAACCTAGACCACTAAGGATTTAAGCAATTTATCCAAAGTCACATAGTCAGTAACAGAATTTGTACCCAAGTCTCCCTGTCCTGCTGCATCTTTCCACAATTTATTTAAAGATTGTATCATTAATCATCCCCTCTCACACCCAAGTTTCAGGTTTCTGTTGTATTTGCTTTCTTTTACCGCTACCAATTCCCACTCCCCATTTCCTTTAAAGTAGATAGAGCCAGTTTTCATTCCCCTTAAAGCAGGTACAGGGAATATTTCTCCTGTTGATTTTCAAGTTTTGGTGTTTGGCCTCATTCTTTTTTTCTGTCATCATCTTTCTTCTGGCAAGTGAAAAGAGAGCAAGGGTATATGATAAAGGAATGAGTAGTCAAATGTTAAATATATATCACATATATATTAAAATATATCCATAACTAACATTTACATAACGCTTTAAAATTTACAAAGTACTTTATAGAATCATAACCTATATAGCATTTAAACATGGAGTACTCATATATGTGTATATATGCAGAAATAATTAAAAAAAACTTACCTTCTGTTTTAGTAACAACTCTATGTCAGAAAGGCAAGGGCTATAGTGGAATTTCGTGTTGGCTATGGGAGGGGAGTGGGAGGAGGGGAGGGAAAGAACATGAATCATGTAACCATGGAAAAATGTTCTTAATAAAATAAATTTTTAAAAATTTTTAAAAATTAAAAAAAAAAAAAGGCAGGCAAGGACTAAGCAATCCAGTGCAAGTGACTTATCCAGGGTTACACAGCTAGGAAGTATCTAAGGCCAGTTTGAATGCAGGTCCTCTAGACTCCAGGCCTGGTTCTCTATCTACTGAGTCACTCAGTCTTCCCTAAAACTTAATTCTTACAGCAACTCTCTGAAAGACGTGATATAACTCTTATCAAGCCCAGGATACAAATGAGGAAACTAAAGCTTAGAGATTAAGTGACTTTCCCAATATCCACAATAGCCAGCATTTATGTAATGCTTTAGGGTTTGCAAAACACTTTACAAGTATTATTTCATTTTTATCCTCACAATGACCCTGGGAGGTAGGTACTATTATTATTCTGTTTTTACGGATAAAGAAACTGAGGCAAACAGTGGTTGAGTGGCTTGCCCAGGGTCATATAAGTAGTGCCTAAGTCTAGATTTTAACTCAGGTGTTCCCGACTCTACATCCAGCTTTCAGTCTTCTAATTGTACCTTTAAAAACTATAATTTTTTTCTGTTAAATTCAAATAGAAAAAAACATTGAATATCAATGCCTCTTATACAGCAAAATAATTATGCAAGTTATAATGCCTTTTTTGTCCCCTTTCAATTCTGGTCACTAGTGTAGAAAAGGAAGGAGAATGTGTAATAAGTTAAACTGGACTTTTATCTATAGATAACTGAAATTTTACTTGTTTGGTTAAGCCCATCCCTAGGGTATAGGGTATAGTTCATCGTACTATTAAGATACAGCCATAACAACAACAACAACAAAGCAGGAGTTGGGGTTTAATTACACTGACACATATGCCAAAGCAAACATTTTTCTGGCCCAAATCCTCTGGCCACCCAGCACATCTTGCAAATAATGGGCAGTCAAATATGCAGGTTATTATTGAAGAGACTTAAGACTTCCTCCCTTCTTCCTTGCTTCCTTCCATCCTCCTTCCCTCCCTTTCTCCTTTCCTCTCCCTCCTCCTTTCTTTCCTGTTTCCCTTCCTTCTCCCTTCCTCCTTCTCTCTTTCCCCGCCTCCTTCCCTTCAACTTCCTTCTTTCCCATTGTTTTAGTTTAATTTTTTTATTTTTAAAACGATCATACATTTATTTTCTCTCCTTCCCATCTCCCCCTTTCCCCCAACCAAAGAAGGATGGGAGGAATGAAATCCCTCTAACAAACATGCTTAGTCAAGTAAAAAATCACCCCAACTGGATGCCTCCAAAATACATGTGTGAGTTTGCAACCTGTGTACAATACCTCTCAGTAGGAAGTTAGCTTGCCTTGGGAATCTTAATTAGTCAATGCATTGATTAATTTATGTTTTCTAATAGAAGATATGATTTTTAAATTGCTCATATTTGTATAGTACTTTTAGGCTCTCAAAGCAGCTTACAAATATTATCTCATTTAATCCTTACAACCTTAGAAGGTAGATGCTATTATTGTCCCCACTTACAGATTAGTAAACTAAGGGTAGTTTTAGACTTGCCCAGGACTACTTCAGTGCCTAAGATGAGATTTCATCATTAGGTGAAATCTCTCTCTCCACTGGGACACCTACTCGATTAGTTTTTTTTAAATCCTGGTAGGCAATACACTAGGATTCAATATAGTTTCAGAAGTTGGTATAAGATAAGTTTCACCGAGTTTGGGTTCAGTAGCTCAAGTTTATGAAAAATGTATAGAAACACAAAAACAAGCAAATCAATGGTATCTTGAAATTTGGCTTTACCCCTGTCAAATTGGCCAGACACACAGATGGTTACCTCTCCTCCTAAACCTAAAGGAAAGAAAAGGAAAGAAAAAAAAAAAGAAAAGGAAAGAAAAGAAAGGAAAAGAAAAGAAAAGAAAAGAAAAGAAAAGAAAAGAAAAGAAAAGAAAAGAAAAGAAAAGAAAAGAAAAGAAAAGAAAAGAAAACCAAATTATCGAAAAAAAAACACTTGAATTCCGCCTAAGGAAAGCGAACCGTCCCCACTTTTATAAAGGGGCGAAGGGGGCGGGGTCCACTACCAAGCTGCCCGCTCTGCTTGCTTCAGCCAGGGGCGGGGCCTCCTGACGTCCTTAGAAGTGAGTGTTGCCCAGTTATGGGCGGGACCTGGTGACGTCCAGCGGAGTTTGGGTGGCCCGGTAAGGGGCGGGGCTGGGCGGGAGCGGATACTCAACCCCTAGGTCCCTGTCTGGGCCACAGAGGCTTGCGCTCGCGCTCCCAAACGGTCTCCATTCAGCTCTCTACCCTGGGCCAGTCCAGTGGTGGGTCAATGAGCCCCGCGCAAACTCCACAGAAGCGCGGACGGGCTTTTGTTAAGTGGACTCCACTCCAGGAGTTGTGAACGGCATCCCCTGGGACCTTGGAGTCCCTTTCGCAGCTGCTAGTGTGGCGCCGCCCACCGACTTCTAGGTATTGGAGCCCTGGGTCCACGGGGCCCCTACTCTGGGTATCTGTCTCCCCTAGTAGTGCACACGCCGCCTCCAACCACGCACGCTGGGGCCCCCGCGGCTCCTCTCCCCTCGGGAACCGCGATGCCCCTGGGTCACATCATGCACCTGGATCTGGAGAAGATCGCCCTCGAGTACATAGTGCCCTGCCTGCATGACATCGGCTTCTGCTACCTGGACAATTTCCTGGGGGACGTAGTGGGCGACTGCGTCCTGGAGCGCGTGAAGCAACTGCATTGTAACGGCGACCTGCAGGACGGGCAGCTGGCTGGACCCCGCTCCGGGATATCCAAGAGGCATTTGCGGGGAGACCAGATAACCTGGATTGGGGGCAACGAGGAAGGTTGCGAAGCCATCAACTTCCTCCTATCCCTGATCGACCGACTGGTTTTGTACTGTGGAAGCCGCCTGGGCAAATACTATGTCAAAGAAAGGTCCAAGGTAAGGGCGCTGTTGCTTTCAATTGGGGACTGGGAAGAGCGGCGCTCCGACGGATCCCAAAGTTAAGCACTCCACTCACTGCAAGAACTTTCCTCTTAAAAAATTATAAGACAAAGAATACCAGTTTGGGTTAAAACAAAAAATACTAGTTTTGAGTTAAAATCTTGGACCAAGGCTACTGGCACTTATTTTAAGAATTAATCCTGCTGATATTACGGCACAGTGGAATGAGCCCTGGACTTGGAAACCTAATCCTGGCTTTTGCCAGTAGCACTTGTGTGACCTTGGGCAAGTCATTTCCCCTCCTCTGAACTTCAATTTCCTTATATACAAAATGAAGGTGTTTTACTAGATGTCAACCGAGATCCCTTCCTATTCTAAATCTGTGATCAGCACCACTGCCTTCGAATTCATGTCTTTGGTTGCTGGTAAAAGACCAATAAACTCTTGTTTCCCGGTATTTTGGTGATAGTTTGATCTGGAGATCAATTAAGAAGAGAGGTTACCATTAGGAGTATTTTAATGATTTGGAATAGGAGTAACCTTTTTTTAAAAAATTTTTTTTATTTTAAATACTCCTATAGCCCCCATACCTGTTGTTAAGGTATCCCTCCAGATACAGTCTTTGAGGACCCGCAATTGTTTTGTTTGTCTTTCTTAAAGTGACAATTTCTTGGACTCACGGGAGTTCCTCTCCTCCCCCATTTCAGTCTGTGCATTTAGCCCATTGACCCCAAGACACAGTTGAGCTAATTTGTTGGTTGTCGAGATCCTTTCTTGCTACCATTAGAACAGGCCCTTCTGTAGCAGTAAATAGATGGTGAAATCCACCCAAACAACTAATTAATTGATCATGAGAGAGTAGTCAAGTACTGTTGGAAGGAAAAGAGGTTTCGGTTCACTTATCCTTCAAGAGATCCCCTTGACAGTAATTTCTTAGAAATGTTTATAGCGAATACTGGCAGCATCTCTGCAAAGGTGAGAAGTTACCTTAATTGTTGTACCTACACAATTCATCTACAGACATGGAGGGACCACGTGCCATCTGTCTTCAGGTGTTTGTTGGTCCACCCAAAGTTGTTTCCGGCAGCTGTTTCAAGTGACTCCATTTTCTTTTATCATAAGCAGACGAGTGGTAGACTAGAGCATGAATAATATTTAAAAGCCTGAGGTGCACCGAGGAAAGCAAACTGGCCATAAGCTACAAGATCAGACACCTATGTCCCATTTAGGGGAAAAATAAAGAGTGTTTCACAAGTCAAGACTGATCTTGAGATAAAAGGAGCCACTGCTGTCCCATTTGGCCCATGAACTGAGATGAGTACTAAGACAAAAAAATAGAGGACAAGTGGCACAGATACATTTTTGAGTCCTTGAAGAAGTGAAGGAGGGAGGCAGAAAGGAACAAGTATTTATTTAAGCACCTACTATGTGCCAACCATTGTGCTAAGTGCTTTATAAATATTATTTCCTGGTGTGTGTATGTGTGTGTGTTGGGGGGAAGTATCAGGACACAGTATATGCTTTCCGTATCCCTGGGGAAACTAAAAGAATTATTTAAGAGTAGTTCAAATTCTTTAAAAGCAAAACCAGTCCCTAAACATTTGCTTTTAATTTGGGGAGAGTGCATCACAGAATTTTTGAGGTCTATCAATAGGCATTTATTAGGCACTTGGTCATTTTAATTAATTAATTTAGGTACTAGACTTGGTCCTATTTTGAAGGACACTAAAGATGCCTAAAGTTCTTTAAGTTAAGGTAGTAGAGAGTTTGAAATAAACGAATGCTTCTTGTTGCCCTCCTTCCATCCCCTAAAAAATATATAATTTTGAGGTGGTGGTGAATAAATAACCAAGAAGGTTACTCATCATTCCACATAAATCTCTCCAGTTCTAGCTTCTTATGATTAGCAGCTTGGCTCACTTAGAGTTAGAAGGGATCTAGACACCATCTCTCACAAGTTCTGTTTTACAGAGAGGACAAAGTGACTTGCCTAAGTTACTCTTAATTACTAATAAGTCAACAAGCATTTTATTAAGTGCCTACTATTTATTAAGCATTGGGCTTATGTCAAAAAAGATTTAAAAAAAAGTGAGCGGAGCTATTATTGGAACTCAAGTTCCAATTCAAATTAAATGTCCTTTCCACTGGACTACTCTTTTTGTAATTCCTATCTTTTCAATCCTAAAAGTTTAAGGGGGAGATTTTATTGGAAAGAATTTGAAACTTGCTCAGGGCAAAAAAAAGTGTACATGGGATTTGATGGTTTTATCCCCTATTGGTGGGATATCATCCCATGATTGAAATAACTCGATTAAGTGTAACTCATCCAAAAAGTAAGTGGATTGTAAAATCTTTACTGGATGGCTCACTCAAATACTTCTCTGGCTCCCTTATTATACTTTCATTACAAAACCAATTCCCACTCCCTTTATGATTTGCAACATAGCAAAAATAGATGTTTGTTTGTTAAATGAATGAAAGTTGAAGCTAGGAAATTTGATACTGTTGTCCAATCTAAGAAATGGGATTTAGGAAGCTTTCACAAAAAAGCCTACTTTTGTCTACATTCTCATCTGCTATCTTAAACCATTGTTCTTCATATTCAATTTGTATTCATATTCTAATTCATACTCTAATTGTACATTTTTTTTAAAGTAAGGAAAAATATTCCCAAACAAATGAAAAAATGTACACGGTGTCATACCTTGACTTGAAAAAAAAAAAGCTATATCAGAAGGTTTGATTCAAATTTGGTCATAGAAAAAAACCTTTTAGCTTTTTGAGGGCAGAGCTGACTATCAAGCTCTTCATTTAATAAATTTTGATAGAAAGAAATCCATTTTTTTCCCCTAGGAATTTTCATTAACTTTGCCTATTTATTTGTCTTGATTGTCCTTTCCTTATTTCCTTCAATCTCCAATATGGAGAGTACATTTCCTTCTGTGAATACCTAGGCATGGAAATCTAATCGAACATAAAGCAGAATCTGCTAAATCTATTTTAGGTCTTTTGCTGTTCTCATTCATATGAGCCCATGAACACACTTTTCTTAGTTTTAATGTGTCTTGTGAGGAAGCAAAGGCCATCAAAAAAGAAGTGTGTCCCAGAGATTGACTAAGTCAACAGGCTGCAGAGCAGAAATGTTGTTCAGACTTCAGTTGCTGAAGAAAAAGGATTGTTAGGATATTAAGGGAGCCCTTCCTTAAGTTACCTGGGCTGAATTGACCTTGGCAGTTGAACTTGTTGGAAAACTGTCTTTAGGGGCTTAATTGAGGAGTCTGGGGAAATCTTTCCTGGTTGTAATTTCTCCCAAAGTGCAGCAGTATGGCGCCCCCTAACTTCAAGTGTGACCCCTACTCAAAGACCCTCCCTGTATTCATTTCCAGAACTGCTCCCTCCTTTTTCAGGAATGTAGGAAATCTCCAAGACAAATATTGGTCACCACTTTCTCCTTTTACTTTGCTGCATAAGTCTCAGGGAACAAGGATTTATTTTCCTTGTAATTTATAGAACCAGGAGTATTCTTGCTCAGTAATAGTCAACAACTAGTTAGAGTTCTCATGATAACTCACCAAATAAAAATGTCACTAACTCACAAGAGTGGATATATACATCTATGTATTTCTATGTATACACATTCATGTTCATATGTATATGTGTATTTATTTAGATATAATATCTATTGCTGAACTGCTGGCCCATTCTAATTCACATTTTACTATTCCCAGACTTTGCCCTTAAACAACTAGAGAGACCAATACTGAGTTCTTGGAAAACTCAAGAAAAGGCAAGAGCTTTCCTAGTGTTTCCCACTACTATTTTTAGAAAATCCACTTATTAACTGGGTTGATCTCAAATAGCCTTAACTGGAACAGCTCCAGAAGGTGGTGTATTTAAGGACACAAAGGAAGTAGCTTCCCTTCCCCAAAGGGATTCTTGTGTGAACCAGTCAAATAGTCCTAGGCCAACCCTCACCATTTCACCTTGAATTACTCTTGGAGAACAATTAAATTAAAAAGCAGCTTGTAGAAATTAAAACAAAACAAAACAAAACAAAAACCCAGTGTAGACTTCTGTGGATTTTATTTCTGTGCTTATTAGTAGCCTTTCCTATCAGAACTTGACCACTTCTTCATTGGCCATTGAGAAAGAATGAATTCTAATGGGAGGGGGAAATTGTTTGCTATTTTTTCTTGGGATATGTGAATATAGGCTGTCCTAGGCATAGATAAGACAATGCTGTCCCCAAACTTCTATTTCCTAACCTGGATAAACAATCCGGTTCTTACTGCCAGGAGTAATATCCTTGATGTAGAGTTTCTCCAAATAATATGTGTCACATCCTTACACAAATACATTATTGAGGCTTCCAGGCTGGTTTAAGTTATTCTCGAGAAGGTGCTTTGATTCATATGAACTCTCAAAAAGTCATTGCATTGGCTTTTTCTAGGACAACTTGGGGAGAAAAGGACCTTCCTGATTATTTGGGAACTCTTCAGTTCCCAAATTTCTAATGGACAAAGAGGGGACTCGGAGGAAAAGAATTAATTTTACATGAGCTTTTGAGAATGTGTACCTTTTTTTCATTTAACTTCTACAAATTTGATCAAGTCTCTATTTGTTTCTATTTGTTTCCAATGAATTGGGTTGAATTGTACTGGGTGAATAATCTTAGATTACCTTAAATGCCAAAAATAAATGGCTTTTAAAGATAATATTCTGGTATTAATGGTAACATGTTGTGGCTAAATATTGAGATCTTGTCATTAATAGATATAAATCTTCCTCTAAAACCTTCAGTAGTTAGCACTTTGGCAGTTTAAAACAAAACAAATTCTTGGCTCTTGGGCAGAACACACCCAATTTGGAAGTTTCAGTCTAGGGAAGCGAAGCATCTCTAGAAACTGATTTCCCAGGCTTCTCTGCTTTATCCATTGCAGTGTTGAATTATCTTTCTAGACTCAAAGTGTATGTGTGCTATTTATTTCACTCTCTTGCCTAGTTTATGGCTATTTCCTTACATTTTGTGTTTAGTGAAGCTAGACCAGCTGGCAGCAATTTGATTATAGCTGCCAACCCTTGTCTTTTCCCTAGACCTAAAGAAATCTAATTTTATTAATTTCTCACATATTCTTTAATCTCCTTTCCTCTCTGGACCTGCTTAAGTTTTAGGAAAAGAAAACCTGTAGGCTTAGAAAAAGGACCTTAGAAATCCTGTATTCTATCTGTCTAGGCTTAATTAAGCTTCTTTTGTTTAGAGGAAAGATGAATTTCCAGCAGGAGTATTTAAGTAGCTGAGAGAATTGAAATTGGTAAGAGGTTAGATATGAACTTGATTAGGTTAGACACGAGGTTGATAAGAACTGTATTAAGAAATCTTAGAAATGGGAAGGAACCCCAATTGTCCAAGTGGGCCTTAAAGGATATAGAAAATAAATTTGCATGGATGTGGTAGTCTGGAATATTTGAGGGCTATTTTAAAATTATTTACTTTTATTCATTTTGGATAAATAAAGCTTTTTATTAAGCACTTTACTATGTGCACAGCCTTAAGGATAACAAATAGAAAAACAAGACAGTTCCTGATTTAAGGTGTTCATATTTTAATGGAAGAGACAGTGGGAAGGTACAGTGGCATTTCTGTTTGGAATATTTGAGATAAAATTCTGACTCTTTCACTCATATGAATCCTAAAAAAAGGATAGCCACTATAGAATCATAGATTTAGAGCTAAGTGTCCTTAGAGCTATTGAGCCTAGTTCTTTCATTTTGCTGATGAAGAAACTGAGGCAGAGAGGTTGTGACTTACCCAGTGTCAAATAGAGGTAGTAAAGTGTTTAAGGCAGTATTTGAATGTAACTCTTTATGACTCCAAGCCCAAATCTCTAACCCTTGTATCATCACCTATGTACTTCCAGCCATCTGATCCTTCTAATCATATGTACATTGAACTTTTCCCTATGTTTCTTATCTTATTTTTTCATTCCTCTCTTATTCTTCACCTTTCCTCTGGTAAAGCAGTTTTTCAACTCTTACCTTTTTTTTTTTTTAAATTTTGACTGTGGCCTTTAAAATCTGTTACTCCTGTATTTTCTCCATTTGAAAATCATCTTATACTGATGACATAGAAAGGTATTTGTATAAATATGAATGAAACACTAAAACATCTTTTAATCAGTCTACAAGCTTTCATTTAGGACTCCAGCAATATGGCTCCCTTTAATCTTTTAACTTTTAGAAGAATGCTCAAGTCTCCGTCCTATGGATTGAGATAGATGGTACAGTGTGAATAATCTTAAATTGTATTCTTTTAAAGTGGGGTGTATGTATGTGTGTGTGTGTGTGTGTGTGTGTGTGTGTGTGTGTGTGTGTGTGTNTTAAAGTGGGGTGTGTGTGTGTGTGTGTGTGTGTGTGTGTGTGTGTGTGTGTGTGTGAGAGGGAATGCTACTGAAGACTTAAAATGCAAAATGGGTTACAGTTGCTGAATTTAAGGAACTTACTTTTTAATAATGGAACATTAAAATTCATTAACACTTTTGGAATACCCTAGACTTTGATAACGGTATTTCAATATGTTTGGTTTCCTTTATATTCTATATTTTGTTTTGGGCATTTAAAAACATTCTGAGAAGGGGTCCTATAGTGGCAACCAGACTGTCAAAATGATACATGATTAAAAAACAAAAAAGGCAAGAACCCCTAATGTTGATTGAAGGCAGCTCTTGAGCTCCCTGGCAGGAAATCTGAGATTTCTAGGAATACCAAGTACTGGAGGATTTAACTCTTTTACTGCAGGAACTCCTGCTCTGGGGCCCCACAGTTCTGATCATAGAATTACCTCACTGACTGCTGGTATGCCTATAGTGGCCCCAAACCATGATTCTCTTCTTTCCCTGACCATGTACTCACCATTGAACTTATGCTTGAACTCACCCCCTTCCAGCTCTCGAGCCATAATCAAATCATTACTGTCTTTGCTCCTAGAAAGAATTTATCCATTTCTCTTATGGCCCACCATCTCCGTAGTTTTCCAAATCAGAAGAACTTTCCCTTCCTGCCATCTATTCCCCTTTAAGTGATGTCTATGTTGGCTTAACAGATTGGTACCTTAGCTCTTTGAGGACAAAGGATTGCTTTTTTCCTTTTGTCTTTGTTTCTTAGCCTCTGTGTTTGGCTCACTTTACTAAGTTGCTCAATAAATGTTTTTTCATTCCTTCAAGGTAAGGGGGAGTGGAGGGCCTCTTATAAAAAGGGAGTGCCTGGGGAGAGAGGGAGAACATCTTCTTAGTGCCCACCTATGTTGGGCAATATAAATGGATCACAAGGTCAGTGGCTGGGAATAACTTTTTGGAAGAGGCCAGTATGTGAGGAGATTTAAATGCCAGAGAGTTTATATTTGATTCTAATGGTAATAGGGTATTGAGATGGGAGTGGGTAATACTGTCAGAAACTTGCAGGGCAAACAATATGGCAATATATTTTATTAGTGATGGGTGGATTTGAGGGCCACTAGCTTTGCTGCTCAATAAGGATTCACCTTTGTGGCTCTAGGTAAATCAATTAACTTCCTGATCACAGCAGATGAAGATGAAAAAGTAAGGTTTCAGGGCAACCATCTGCAAAGGTGGCTTTTGTTTTCGATAGGCTTATGAATTCTTACCAAGCAGCATGCATTGCAATTAGCTGACAATGAGCTCTGTTACAATATTTCTTCAGTAGTAGTACAGTAGCTATCATTTTTCTTTCTCTAGTTCTAATCAAATGCACATGGTACATTCTGGCATAATAGTGGATTCAGATCTGTTCCCCTGGGCAACTGCCAAGGTGCCCAGTGTGGAATTGAGTCTACAGCCACTGAAACTGTAAACACCGAAGACAAGTCATTTTTATGATATCCAGCTAAGGAATTCAGTTTTGGCTGAGATCCAAAAAACCAGTGATTTGGCTTAGATTCAGAGTTGATGTTTTATATCTGCGTTAGTCAAGCAAGATTAGTTAGCTTGGTTAATTATACATAGAATTTGTTGGGTTTTTTACCTTGTCTTATCTTGTTATTTACATGGTTGAGAGTTTTTGGTTGTTCTTTCTGTAAATGTGTGATCTCGTATAAATGTGTACTCACACACTCCCCCTCCACTTTTTTTTTTTTTTTTGCAAGGTAAAAACAACAATAATCTATGGCTTTCTTGAATAAATATTCAGCGAATATTTATTGATCACACTTTAAGTGCAAGGCAATGTGAATATCTAGTCTTAAAATGGAATCATTTAAAAACCTACGATATTTTATTATTATTTTGGTCATGTCATATGAATTTATCTGTGTGGAGCCTTTCCAGTGAGAATAGTCTTAGTGATTTTCCTGCATCACTAAGAAATTAAGTGACTTGGTTATTATAGCTAGTATGTGTCAGAGTCTAATGTTTCTAACCCTTAAATCTAACCCTCTGGGCTACATTCCTTTTTTGGGATATTATGTATTATAGAAAATTACAATTTAGTGATCAATATTTTCCAAGATGTAGAATATATCTGTTTCATTTGCAAAACCTTTCGGACTTAATCAGAATGAAGTGAAGTGGGGTATTTAATATAACTTTAATACAAATAACTATTTCCATTTTTTATGTTTGTACATAAAGCTAAATATAGGAAAATTCAGAAGTTCACTGTAATTAAAGGACCTCATTTTTTAGCTCCCATGGAGCATTTAGAGCTTATTATATACATAAGAATGTACACCCCCTTGAAAGCAGGAACTGTTTTCCCATTTTTTTTCAAATGAGGTAATATTTATAGAGTGCTTAGCACTGTGTCTGATAAACAATAGGTGTTTAATAAATGCTTGTTCCCTTCCCCTTTCCTTTCCCCTCCCCTTCCCCTTCCTCTTCCCCTTCCCAGGAGCTGGTAAAGAGTTGCAGAAGCAATCTGGAATTTATTCCAGGTATTACATTGATATTAGGTGCTGTTTTGAATGCAATTTTTACTGAATTATTGTGCAGAGAATTACTGTGTAGGGACTTTTGCATGTCCTGCTAAGTAGCCCTACAGTAGAATTTGGTGTTTTAACTGGATAAACAAAGATTATGCTGCTGGAACTCTCAATTTCTTCTTCCTGTGACTAATAGGATACACCTAATCATGTCTGGTGGGATCAATATCTGGAGAATTCACTATCTATATGATTAAATTCTACCTCATTTGTATTTTGATAGCCTCTTTTCTATTTCTTTTTTTTGAACAACTATACTAAAACTCTTCCCTTGCAATCTCTTGGGAAACAGGGATTAATTATAAGAGTAGGAGTGGGGAAAAACTAAATTTTATCTGCTTATCAAATTGTCAATCAACAAAAAAGCATTTATTAGGTAATAATAGCCAGGGTTGCTACAATAGTCCTATAAAATTCCCAAAGTGCTTTTCAAATATTATCTCATTTTGTTATCACAACCCTGAGAGGCAGGTGAAGGGAGGGATGTTCAGGGACAACTACAAGGGCTGCTCATCCACCTTTCACCCAACTCTCTCACTGGTGGCTCCAAGAAGCTATAGCATGTGCAGCAGACACGCCTTAGTAAAGCCACTCTTTGAGCTCAGGGCCACTCAGTAAAAACTCAAAATGGCAGAGCAGAGCCAGTCGGCATCAATGGAGGGAGTTTTTTCATAGAAAATTTCCTACATCCATAAAATTATAGGTCTGGTTTAGAATAAAACTCAGTTATTTTGGGTTTATGATTTTTAAAAAACAAATATGTAAATTAAATGACTAAGATGTCCGTACTCTTTGAACAGAGACTTCATTACTGGCCCTATACTCCAAGAAAGCCTTTGATAAGAAGTTGTCCCCATATTCTCCAAAATATTTATAGCAGCATTTATTGTAATAGCAAAGAATTGGAAACAAAATAGATTAATCATAGTTTGGAGAATGACTAAACCAATTGTGGTACACAAATGTAATGGAATATTATTGCGCCGTAAGAAATGATATGTGTGATAAATATAGAAAAACATGGAAAGAGCTATATGAGCTGATACCAAATAAAGTAAGGCAAGCCAAGAAAGCAGTACATACACTAACTACAATAATTTTAATGGAAAAGAACAATAATATACCAGAAATCAAAAGTAAACGTAATAGAATTATAAAGATCAAGCTGGACTCACATGAAAAGATATGAGAATATACCCTCTCAAAGAAATACTATCATTTTGGATGACTCTTTAGGAGGAGGAGGGAGAGGGGAAAGGATATTTGGTAGATTATGATGATGTAATAAATAAAGATCAATAAAATCTTATTTTAAAAAACTGAAGCAAAAAACAAAGACAATCTTTATATTTCAATTTAATAGATTTTAGATTCATTCTCTCATCTGGTAAATGAGGTGGTTAAACTAGATTCTCTCCTAAATCAAAGATTATAGAATTCTCTCCTGTCTTAAGTATATATCAAGCCTTTTGAATCTAGCTCATGCAGGTCTGCTAAGGGATAATCGATAGGACTGGAGTGCTGACTTCAGTTGGATTCCTAGAGCAAACACACATACCAATCTTCTGGAGTTTCAGACTGTATTAGCCTTGACATACGTGACAGTAATCCTCAGAGGTAAAAATCCAAGACTTAAAACAACAATACTAGAAAAGTTACAGTTGGAAAGTTCCTGCCAGGTTTATAATCTAGACATATGAGGAGAGCCAAAAAAATGTCTTTATAACAACTTTCTGGTCTCAGAACTGCTTTACACTTTTAAAAGTTATTGAGGACCCCAGAGAGCTTTTGTCTATGTGAGTTATGTCTATCAGTATTTACCCTCTCAGGAATTCAAAGTCTTAGTATTATTGTGAAAATAATGATGACCTCACGGAACCAACTTTGAGAACTTGTTGCTCTTGACCATTTAGAACTCTCTTTTATCCACTCCCCAATATTTAACTAATTCAGTTACTTAATTATAATTTCTCTTCACTGTTGTGATACTAGATGTTTAGGTAAATGAATACTTCAATTAAAATTGCTGCATTTATTTAATAGTGAAAAAGATGCTGAGAAATAAGAGATTGAGGAACAGTTTTGTGGTCAGATCTAAGAGTCCATTAATGTAATATGCCAGACAACTCAGACATCTTTAATCTTCTCAATCATATCCTGTTTAAAAATCTGTCATAGCTATTTAAAGTTCTAGCATTCTTTTGAGTGGAAATTGACAATATTAAACATATAGAAGTGGTCCTTAAAGTTACTATTATCTGAACTCATAAAGCTGAATTAATCAGAGCATGGAGCTACCTTGACCAAAAAATCTAAGGTTGATTTTTCTCTGTGTTATTCCATAGAGAAAATCAATTTTACTACAGCCTTCAACCTGACCAATAGCTTTGACCATAGCCATAACTGATCAGTAGCCTTGATCATAGCTCCAATCCTAGCTAACCACCTTACAAATATATGTTGATAGTCACATCGGAGAATGGTTGAAGGTGGAGACTTGGCTCAGTTCAGGTCAGCAAACATTATGTGCCAATATTTGCAGAGTATTCTGCTATGCCCTGGAGATATAAATGAGAAAAGAAAAAAAAAACACACATTGCCTCTGTCCTACTGGACATTTATAGCCTGCTAAGTGGTACATAGGTCAGTATAATTCCAGATGCCAGCAGTGTGATAGGACAAAAGAGAGATCCTAATAAATGCTGTTGGAAAATTTCAGGATATGAGAGAACTCTAAGTTCCAGTGAAGATGTTAGGTGGAAAAGAGATCCAAAAGGCCTTATAGGGGGCAGCCAGGTGGCTCAGTGGGTTGAGAGCCAGACCTAGAGACAAGAATTCCTGGGTTCAGATCTGGCTTGGATACTTTCTAGATGTGGGACCCTGGACAAGTCACTTAACCCCTATTGCCTAGCCCTTACTGCTCTTATGTCTTGGAACCAATACATTGTATTGATTCTAAAAAAGAAGGCAATGTTTAATAAAAAAAAGGCTTCATAGAAGAGGAGGCTTGTAGTTTATTAGGGAAGAGAAGCAAGTGTATTTCAGGCATGGGGGTTGTTGGTCAAAAAAACTCAAACCTAAGGTTTTTAGAAAGAATTAATACAATTAATTTAAAAAGTTGATTTGGCAAAGGAGAGAGTGGGGGTGAGTGGTGGGGTGAGGTATGGCTGCCTTCCCCCTCCAACCAAGGCTCTGCCAGTTTTATATGACTATATGGTGCTCAAACAGTGGGACAAAGAGTGACCTGTATGCAGGCAGTTCCTAAACGGGGTACAAGTGTAGAAATGGGCGCACAAGGTAGGCAGTTTCCAGAGAAGGTGAGGCTTGGGATGTATACCAACAGGTAAATCTAAACATTCAATAAAACTTGGCCAATTCAAAACACAAGCTTGGGTGGAGCCCCAACCATTCTTTGCAGTAATCTCTGGCTCCTCCTGTAGGGTCTCATCTCAGACCTTCATGTCTGAGTTAAATAATATCTAGCCACACAAGGCTATGTTCAAAATAATAAATAAATCCTGTTTCCCTAATAGTGTTATGAAGTTTTCCCCCCACAGGGTATAGCCTGTGCAAATATACAGAGGTAGGAGATGATACTTTGAGTTTAAGCAATAGACTGTAATTGGTTTATAATACAGAATAGAGGGAGGGAAGCCATATAAGATAATGCTCTAAGGCAGGTTAGAGCCAGCTTATGGAGGATGTTAAATGCTAGGCAAAGGAGTCTGGTTTATATAGACTTTAGGATAAAAATGTACTGAAAATTCTTAGATATGGGAGTATTGTAGTAAAATTTTTGTCTTCTTGAATGTTATGGAAAAGCTGGACTGGAGATAGAAGGGAATGGAAACAGAGAGACCGCTTAGGAGGCTTTTATAATATTTTTACTTAACAACAATATTCTTATGTAGAATTATACATAAAATATTTTAAATAAAAAAGGTGCTGGCAGAGAGAGAGAGAGAGAGAGAGAGAGAGAGAGAGAGAGAGAGAGAGAGAAGGAAGGTATTTAGTGAATCTCTTACAGAAGAGAGGAAGGAAGGGTATGGAAGTGTTGTTTGCTTGGTTTTTTTTGTTTTGTTTTGTTTTTTGTTTTAGAAGAAACATTTATTTCCAGGGAAGTTCTTTATTCATTTAATTAATTAATTTAGAATATTTTTCCATGGTTCCATGATTCATGATTTTTCTCTCCCCTCCTCCCACTTCCCTCCCATAGCCAGCATGCAATTCCACTGCTTTTTACATGTGTCATTGATCAAGATCTATTTCCATATTATTAATATTTGCACTAGGGTGATTGCTTAGAGTCTACATCCCCAATCATATTCCCATCAACCCATGTGATCAAGCAATTGTTTTTCTTTCATGTTTCTACTCCCACATTTCTTCCTCTGAATGTGAATAGCGTTCTTTCTCATAAGTCCCTCAGAATTGTCCATAGGACTTATTCTTGAGTCATATATGTATATAATTAAGGGAAAGTTGTGGGAAAAGGTAAAAGAAAAGTTAAGCTTCTATTCCTAGGTGCATGATTCATTTAACAATCATTTGAGTAGCTAATGTGTGTGTGCTATATAGCCCTAGAAGAATCTAGTATTGAGGAAAATACATTCTCTCTTATTTGCTACCTGTGTGACTGTAGGAATCTCTCTGAGACCCAGATTCTTCTTCATCTTTTTTAGTGAGGACAGTATATTATTTATCACTTCTTTTGATATCAACTTATACTCGAATATTTATATTGGCAACTTTTAATACCCTTATTGTTCCCTAAGTTTTTAAAAAGACCTTAATTCATGGTGCAATGGATGTACCTGCTGGATTGAAGACTTGAATTTCAAATTCTGCCTCTGATAGTTACTGTGGACTTTAGCCAAACTGCCTAACCTGGCTGTACCTCAGTTTTCTCATCTAGAAAATGATGCTGTTTGATTTGATAACTTCTAAGGTCCTTTCCAGCTCTATAGCTATGAAACCATGATCTCATGTTTCTCTCCACTCCATGGCAACTTGACTGCCCATCATGGTGGTCCCCCCTCAACATTGTCACCATCGATGAAAACTGTCCTACTATAAACTCTGGTCTTACCTTTTCTCCTTATTTCTCCTATATGCCTGTCTTTCACAATTAGCAGTCTGTCAGCCCTTCTTTGACCTTATTTCCTTCTCATCTGTAAGGTCCATTATTTCACTGATCTCTATCCTTAAAACACTAGACATTCTTGTCCTTCTTTTCCCCTCCCTGCTCCTGATTCTAAGCTGTAGGATACTGCTAAAGGCAATTAAGACACCAGATGTTTAATCTCAACTGGACTTCTACGTGAAATCTTTTCATTCATCTCCTTTGAACTCTTTTTTTTTTTTTAACCCTTACCTTCCCTCTTGGAGTCAATACTGTGTATTAGCTCCAAGGCAGAAGAGTGGTAAGGGTAGGCAATGGGGGTCAAGTGACTTGCCCAGGGTCACACAGCTGGGAAGTGTGTGAGGCCAGATTTGAACCTAGGACCTCCCGTCTATAGGCCTGGCTCTCAATCCGCTGAGCTACCCAGCTGCCCCCTCCTTTGAACTCTTCTTTTCTTTTCTTTTTTTTAAATACCCTTAATTTCTGTGTATTGGCTCCTTGGTGGAAGAGTGGTAAGGGTGGGCTTTGAACTCTTAACACATTCTCTGTTCCAAATGTTCTTTTCTCTATCCCCAAATCTCTCCTCCTCTGCCTCTTCTATGTAATTGAGGTCGTCTTTTATGAACTTCTCCATCTCTTCCATTTCTTTAAAAGAAGCAGTTATTAAGTCAATAAGAAAATAGTAATGTTAAGCAAGTCATTAAGTCAGACAGCTATGGAGTGCTTGGAGTTTGGCTAGATGTGAAAAAAAACAAGGTCATCCACTGTATTCCAAATCATTGCCAGTCATCTTGATGTTTGTCTTGCCATTGGACTTCCAATGAATCTGCCTCGTTTACATCCAACTTATGTTCGAATCAAAAGATATCACCAATTAGGTCATTTCTATCCTCTTCAAGGACAAAGAACAACAACCAACTAAACATTTATCACTATATGCCATTACATTAACACTATCTGCCAAACTTAGACCTTAGAATAGACTTAGACCTCCTTAACTCTTCTATTCCTCTGATTCTCCTTGTGAAGGGAAGAGCTTCTATTATATCCTAAGCCAGTGATGGTGAACTTTGGAGTGCCAGGCCCCACCCCATACCCCAGACCGAATGCTGGTATTGCTTCCCCCCACCCCAAGAGGCCATGTGCCCTGTCCCCCTCCTCTTATCCCACATAGGGTAGGGAGAAAGTGCTTCCATTGGGCTCCTGGGAGGAGGGCTAGGGGAAGTGAGGAATGTCCTCTGCAAGTAGAGAGACGGGGAGAGGAGTGGTCTGAATGCTCTGCTCCCCTCCAGCTCTGCTCCCTGTGAGTTGCCCACCTTCCCCCCGTGTACTCCCATTGGACTGCTAGGCAGAGGGGTGGGGGATGTGAAAAAATGTAATCAGACATGATGGAGAAGGGGGGGCAGGAGCAGCTTTTCCTGAGTCTCTCTACCTTTCTAGTAACAAACTCTGCAGGGAGTGGAGGGAGGGGGAGGTGACCAAGTGCCCACAGAGGGTGCTTTGCATGCCATCTTTGGCACCTGTGCTATGGGTTCACCATCACTGTCCTAAACTGTCTCTCTACATGACATTGCTAAAACCATTATCCTCCTCTACCATGTCTTTTAATCTTTATTGACTCTTCTTTCTATAATCATACTGTTTTTTTTGCTGCCCTTTCAAAATAAAGAAATCAAAAAAGGACAAACCCTTATCTTGCCTATTAAGTCTTCAAATTATCATATACTGTCCCTCTCCAATTTCACTGCTAAACTTCTAGAAAGAATAATGTGTCACTGTCTTTACTTCGTAACTACCCTCTCCCCACTTTACTGAAATGACTTTCAAGGTTAACTGGAGACCTTATCAATAAATCCTGAGATCCAGTGAGGGTGGGGAAGTCATCATTCATACCATCAGTCTTAGAATTAATACTGAGCATTGAAACTATCAGTTTCAAAGCAGAAGACTGATAAGGGGTTAAGTTGGGGTTAAGTAACCTGCCCAGGGTCACACAACTAGGAAGTATCTGAGGGCAGAATTTGAACCCAGGACCTCCCATATCCAGGCCTAGTTCTCTACCCATAGAGCCAATCAAGCTGCCCTCCCTCCCCCCCCCCCCACCCCCCAATCCCTTCTTTCCTTCTTGATTCCCTCTCCTGTCCTATTCTTGACACTTTTCTTTTTCTGACCAGCCTTCGGAACATAGATTTTAGAGTTGGAAGAAGCATTACAAGTCATCCATACAATCTACTCATTTTACAGATGAGAAAAACTGAGACTAAGGCAGAAGAAACTTGCTTGAGGTCAAAGAATAGCAAGGATCTGAACTTAGCTTTTCTAACTAAATTTCATGCTCTTTCTTTCTGTCATACTCATGCTATCTCTGTCTCCCTTGTTGGCTCCTCCTTTTCTTCCTGCTCTTTAAACTGTCCTGGGGCCTTTTCTTTCCCTTTTGTCTTTGTTCTAATTTCTCATGGCTTCAGCAGATTGATGGACCCCCAAATTTGTAGTTCTATTCTGAGTCTTTCCCCAAGGATTCCAGTATTTTATTTTTATCTGCCTTCTCTTCAACATATGCAAGCCAAAGCCATTATCATGTCCCCAAACCTGCTGGTCTGAACCTTCTCTATCAGTGTTGATGGCATCATTTTCTTGATTCCTAAATTTATAATCGCAACTTTATGACTCATCGTTAGGCAACTTTTTCTCCTCCTAAGCAAAGATATGTTAAAAAATAGAATCTTAAGTAAAACATTAGATCATTGACTCCAGAGTCTGAGGACCTGGATTTAATCCCTTCATTGAAGCTTATTGCTATCTTTGTGGAGGCATATGTGGCTCAGTGGTCAAGTGCACTACGCATAGAGTCAGGAAGACCTTAGCTAAAATCCGGCCTCAAATACTTTCTAGCTGTGAGACCTTGGGCAAGTCACTTAATTGTATGCCTAGGAGGTGGCTCAGCTGGGCTTCTGGTCAGGATGACCTGATTTCAAATCCAGCTATATAACCCTGGACAAGTCATTTAACCTCTCATTGTCTGACAAATGGATCCAGCAGAGAAGAAAAAAGACAAACCACTCTAGAATCCTTGCCAATAAAACCCTATAGATAGCTATAGTCCATGGGGTCACAAAGAGTTGGACAAGACAATTACCAAACAACTACTTCCGTGACCTTGGACAAATAACCTCCCTTCAGCCTCAGTTTCCTTATCTTTGAAATGAGGGGGTTGGTGTAGATGGCCTCTGAGGACGCTTTCTGCCCTGCATTTATAACCCTGTCATTTAGATACCTTGTGCGAACTCTTCCATAAATATACAATGCACAAATAGAGGAAGCTCCATAGAAATCCACAGCTCGCAGTCCCAGAGCTTTGGTGCTGCCATTTTCTTCTGGTGATTCTTTGACATTTTCATCTGATTAAGTTTCCTCTCTCTTTTCTCTCTTTCTCTTGAATCCACTGAGTTTGCCAAGATCACCTATTCTAATGTGGCAATATTTCATTTTCTATCTCAGATCCCTTCTTTTGATTTTCACCGTTTTCACTTAGGTTTTCACTTCAACTATTGCAACAAATAGCTACCTAAACTTGCTATCTTTTGACCTGATATCTTCCCCTTTCTGCATAGGAGTTTCCAGCCCAAGTTAGACTATATCCCTTCCCCTTTTCCCTCCTTTGGAGTCTTCTCTTCCATTCATTCTCTTGCTATTGCCTATGCTTGGAATGCCTCCTTCCTGCCTCTTCCCCCTTCCTGCCATCTTCATCTATTGAAATCCCTCATTATGAGGTCCATCTCCAGTGCCGTTTCCCCCAAGAATCCTCTGACATCAATGCCTCACTTTAAATTGTCTTTTAATTTGGGTAATACATGTACATGTTATTCCCTCTTCCTTCTCAAAACAACACCTTATTTTGATACATATCCAAAAGGTAAGTTTGAACTCTTTCTATGTGTCACAAATGCCTTCTCCTTAAAGTGGTATATCAGCCCAGGAAAAACTTAAATTATAAGTAAGATTTTTTTCCCCCAAGCTGTCTTCATGCTTTTGTAGAAAAAGTAAGGTTTTATCCTTAGAATGACTTAAGTATTAATGTATGTCTAGTGTCAAATTAGACATGCAGCATACCACGTGTCTTATTTCTCACCCTTAATATGCCCTAAGGGAAAGAAAGCTAGCCTTTCTTTTTGAATTCTTGGACATGGACTGTTTATTAGAAATACCCATCAGTAACCCCTTATTTCTAATTTTCAGAGTAATTTGTCCTTCAGCCAAGATTTTACTGACCTTGCACTGAAGTCAGAATCAGTTTTTCACCCAGGTCAACAGGAAGAGTCAGTGAAGGGTTGAAAGTTTTATAGACTTCCTTCCCATAGGGACAAGGCATATGAAAGAACTGAATATAGTACTCAGTTCTAGGAAGGAAAGTCAACTGAACCTTAAGGTTTGGAGGCAGAGGGCCTAGTTAAAGTCTCAGTTCTTCCACTTTTCCACCAGTATGACTTTAGACAATCCCCTTTAATATCTCTAGCCTCAGTTTCCTCATTGAAAAAATGAGGTTATGGACTAGTTGACTTCTAAATCTCTGAAACCGAGTTGGTATAGTCAGCTTATCTTTAGGTCTGGTCACTGAACACAGACAGATTACAAAGTCAATTTTGAGAAAAGTGCACAGTGGAGAAGCCAGGAAGTTGGTGGTAATAATAACTTACACTTGAAGATTTGCAAAGTGTTTTCCTCACCACAACACTGGGAAGTAGGTAGTACAAGTATTAGCATTTTAAAGATGATAAAACTAAGGTTCTGAGAGTGATTTGCCACAACTCTCAGTTACTTAGAGAAAACTACTTTCCCAACCGGAAAAGTACTTAGTCTAAAATGCCAATCTATATATTTTTAGAATTTTACTACATCATTTGGGCAGATAACATCAATGAACGCCCTAAGTCAAGAGCTTTGTGCCATGAAACTAGAGTTGAACTGTTTAATATTAGGTTCTTTTGGTGGAGTGAATATATTGTTTGAGAAACTTGGTTACTGGAGTTGAAAAGAGATGTAATAAGAACTACTCCTTCATAGAATTCAATTTAGAGTTGCAGTTCCTCGACTGTTTGTTCTAGGCTTGGCATTTGTCATCAAGAAATGCCCTTTTTTAATGTGTGTGGTGAAAAGAGAAATTTCTGGAGAGGAAAAGGGACAATTGGGAGAGGGATGACAGGCATTTAACACTGAAGACATGATGTAAACATAAGCATTTAAAAATACTTAAGATTGCCCAGTCTTTGAATTTGTATTTAAAAAAAAAATAGATGGTTCAAGTCATCTTATGATGACAAATTTAGATAATATTTATGAGAGTTATGAATTAGTGAACATTTTTTTAGAAGCATATTTAAAATCTGGCCTCAGTTACCCCATTTGTAAAATAAGGTAAATCACGGATTGGATGATTTCCAAACCCCATTTCATCTTGAAATCTGAGAAGCTATGAAGCTGATAAGAAGCCATATTCAATTAGCAGGACTCAGGAATCACCAATTAATGGAGCTATCTATCCATTAATTAGTGATTCCCAAGTCCTGTTAATTACATTGCTGTCACAGTGCTCTTCCAGGAGTTAAAGGATTAATTTCAGAGGGAAATTCAACATGCACTAATCCTAACTTTTTAAAAGCTTTTATCTTTTAAAAAGTGGCTTTTGGGGGGTTTTGTTTCCTGCTTATTTGGTAACTGGGGCCATTAACAGCAGTAATATACAATAGTTTATGATTTTTAAGGCAAATGTGCTCTCTCAGTGAGAAGTTTTGTATTGGCTTGTTTCCTTTGTGCAATTATTTTTCATAAAAATAAATTGACCTGAATAAAGACGGCTTGTATAAAGACAGCCATTCTCAGAGTTAGGAAGACAAGAGTTCAAGTTGGATCTGTGACATACTAGCTTGGTGACCACAGTCCCCCTGCACAATTCTCGGGAATTTTAAGTTTCTGAGAAGTTGTTGATCTCTATTGGCAGGAGTTCCCACACAGGCGCTAAGTCTAGACCAAAAAAAACCAAAACAAAACAAAACAAAAAAACGGCAACTTGAGGGACCCTCTCTAGGTCGCCTTAGATGGATAGCAGAAAGGAGCCTTTGTGCTGGATAAATGTCTAGAAATGTATTCTAAGTAATTTCTTGGTTCTTCTGATTCTCTGTAACTAGGGGAGGATGTGGTGAAATCCAAAAGGATATGGTGAAATCCCTAATTTCAGTGTGACTTAAAGCAGGGGAAACCCGGGGTTGACAGGCTTTCCAGAATATGAGGAAACCTAGAAGAGGTGAATGACAGCGTTAATAGGCTGTTGACTGTGAGCGGGGCAGGTGAAAACTGAACTGAGGAGTATGTGGAGTCCGCCTCAGTCCTCCCCACCCCCCAACAGTTTCTTTCTCTCGGCTGTGTTCTCTGGAATGAAGTTGGGTGTTTGATTGCCGATACCCTCACGCCCCGCACGTAGCCCTGTCATTAAGCCATCATCCAGCTGGCAGGGAGCCAGGCCTCCGCGGCGAAGGGGCCGACTTCCTAAACCAAAACAGCTTTTATTGATAAATCGATATTGCTGTAGCTGTTTACAGTTGCTAATTGGAGGGCTGTCGCTGAAACTCCTCCTAGGAAAGTAATTAACCGGAATCTGAAAGTAATGACAATGGCCTCTTAAGTTCCTGGTCTCTGAAGGTTTCTTTTGAGGGGATGGGGGTGGGGAAGGGGATGGGGGTGGGGTAGGAGATGAGGAAGAGTTGAGGAGGCGGGGAGGAGGGTAAAAGCTTTGGGGCCGAGAGGAAAGGAATCCCTCAGAGCCTCGTCTTAAACTTGGAAAAATTGCATGCAAAGTTCCATAGCCCTGTGACTTGGGATGCTACAGAACCGAGGACAAAAAGTTCATGGTTTGAGACAAGGTCCTGAAAAATGTCAACTCTGAGAGACAAGTGTTAGAATAAATTGGGAGGAGGTTACAGGGGGTTAGCCAAAACATTCCTCTCTTCCCAACACATTCAACTCGAATGCCAAGAAGGGGCAGGCAAATCTAGTATTTGTTTAGCTTCTTGTTGATTTCCATTTTGATTTTCTCACTTATCTTTACCGTAATTTTTTTCTGAAAGTTTTTTTTTTTTTTAAGAGGATATTGTAGATCATGGTTTCTGGAGGGAAGTTGAGATAACCCTCCCCCATTTTGCCCTCTCCATACACTGGAAGAAAAACGAATGAACTTTTGGGACTTTGGGGGATGATGAGTGTCTGGATTAGGATAAATGAAGAAGATGGAACTGGTGCTGGGTTTGGACTCAGTTTCTATTTATCAGAAATTTTCAGTGGAATCGCTCCCAGAAAGTTTTTCCTTAGAGATTTAGAAGAAAGAAAATTAAAAGTGGTTTTTGTGCTCAATTTAGGAGTGGAGGAAGAAGGGTGATGTGGGTGTATCACTGGAGGATTACAGTGAACATAAAAAATGAACTGGAAGATACTTGCACCAAATGGGATGGATCTGCCCATGTACTGGACTAGAATGATTATATTAGGGTGATTTTTTTTCTTTCAGTGTCCAAAAAGAGAGTAATTTCCCTGAAAAAAAAATAAAAAGAGGCAGGGGGCTTTTGTATTTGATATCTCCAATCGAAAAAGATTTTCTGTTTTGGGGTGTTTTACCCCCCCATTTCATTTGCTATCCCACTCTTCAGTAGGATCAATAATGAAAGTTTAAGTAGTGTATAGCTCTTCTGAACTTAAATACTCTCTAAGAAACACTGAAATATGATCCTTTTGATTGCCCTGATCAAACTGGGGTTAGGAGTGTGAAGGGGAAAAAAGTATTGGATGGAGTTAATATTTACCCTTTTAGTTGAGGAGTACCTAAACACCACTAAAGTAGTAATAAAAACCACATATCTAATAGCACTCTAAAGGTTTACAGAGTACTTTTTTTTTGTCAAAACCACTGTTACGAATGTTAGAGTTCTTTGAGCCTGTTCTGCTTATCTTACAGGTGAGATGGTTGTTCCTCGGTGAGGTGGGGTGATACCAAGATGAGATTGCTAACTATTATTGTTGTTTATTTATTTCAGTCATATCTGATTCTTTGAGACCTCATTGGTTTTTGTGGCAAAGATCCTCGAGTAGTTTGCCATTTCCTTCTCTAGCTCATTTGACAGATGAGGAAATTGAGGCAAAACAGAATTAAGTGACTTTCCCAGAGTAACACAGCTAGTAAGCGTCCATGGCCAGATTTGAACTCTGGAAGATGAGTCTTCCTGACACTAAGCCTGACATTCTATCTATTGTGCTACCTAGCTGCCCTGACTTTCATATTTGTCTTTGTGGGTACTTTTATCTGTATTTAAATAGCCAGAGTTTGCTGACAGAGTGGTGGGTTTTTATAAATGCATACTCGGAGATTCTTCAGTTTTCTTCCACTTTCTCCCATCTAGCTTGCAATAACAGAATAATGGTGCTACAGAACTACCACGTGGTTTAACTCTGCAAATATTTATAAGCCACCTACCACACCCAGTGTTAGGCACTGAGGATACAAAGGCCATAACAGTTCCTCTAGGATCTCCAGGAATTTAGTTCTTGGTGGGGAGGTAGGGATATAGGGGGAGCATAAAAAAGCTGGTGTAAACTTTAATTAGTAAGTGGTAAGGAGGGACCACTAACAAAGGTGGTATGTGGGAGAGGGGAGTGAGGGAGAGGAAGGGAAAAGAGGATGAAAGTTAAGACAGAAATCAGATGCGGACAAAGAGAAAAGAAAGAGAAAGAGGGAAGGAAGGAGAGAAGAGTGAGAAGAAAGAAGAGAGAGAGAGAAAGAGAGAGAGAGGGAGAGAGAGATATTTACTCTTATTTAAGTCATTTAAGCCTAATTCTTTTTAAAAGTGAGTAGTAGGGGGCAGCTGAGTAGCTCATTGGATTGAGAGTCAGGCCTAGGGAGGGGAGGTCCTAGGTTCAAATCTGACCTCAGGAACTTCCCAGCTGTGTGACCCTGGGCAAGTCACTTGACCCCCATTGCCTACCCTTACCTCTCTTCTGCCTTGGAGCCAATACACAGTATAGACTTCAAAACGGAAGGTAAGGGTTTAAAAAAAACAAAACAAAAAAAACAAAAAAGTGAGTAGTAAAATGATTGCCCTAAAGAAATATGAGTAATCCTCATTAATTACTGGCATGGGCATAGTAGGGAGATGGCATGGACACTGTACCCCTTAACTCAGGCAAACTGTAAACAGAGAAATTTCCTTGCTCCTTTCTGTCCTTGTGACTCCTAACCCAAGAACATCTGATAGCTATTATAAGACCCTGAGATTACTATCTTTGGATTGTCCTTTAGGTTGAGATGGACGAGATTTACCTCCAGGCTACACCTTGATACCATGGGACTATATCTCAGGCATCCATCTGTTACCTAAACTATGAGGGTCTCCAGGCAGACCCCAGTCAGATGACCTGAACACCCTACCAAATGCCTAAGTGCTTACCACTCTAGAGTCATATCCACACCGTGACACAGCGTCAGGTACTCACTGTTGCAAAGAGTATAAAAACCCCTGAACTAAAGCATTCTGGGAGCAACCCCCAGGGTTGTTCCACTCATGCTATCTTGCTGGCCAATAATTCTATCTTACTAATAAATCTCTTTTTACTTTTCAACTAAGTTTTGGAGTCTTGCATTTTTGTAAAAGGTATCCTTCCCAAACCCAGGGATTCACCATTGTACCCCACAACACCTGGTTGTAACCCCACAACATTACAGTGTTAACATTTTGACTTTTCATTTCACATTGATTAAGTATGGGAAGGAATTATTGGATGCCAGACAATTTTTGTGCCAGTTGCCTTTGAAACCTGAGAAACAATACCATCCACACTCCTCCCAATAAAATATGTTTACCATTGCTAGAATCTCTTGGTAAGGCACTTAAGGGAAAACTTTGGATTCAGAAAGTAAGAGATTCTTGAAGATAAAGTACCACCCTTTTCAATAGGATCCTAGAGGGAAGGGGAAAAGAGCAAGAAGAAGCTTACACACAAATCTTATTTCCTTTCATTTTCCCTCTGGATCAAAGGTGCTTGCCCTTGCAAAAGATTTTCAGAGGTTATTTTGCAGCCTTTTCCTCTCCTCTTGACATCAGTCAAGTAGAAAATAACCGACATTAATATTTTGGTTTTATTTGCCATTAAAAGACCTTGCCTCTTTTAAGTTGTCTCACATTACACATGGCAATTTAGGTATTTAAAAATTTCTTTTAAAAGCGCCTCAGTACCTGGACTAGTTAAAAAACCAAACTATCTGCAAGAAGAAGCATAGCAAACATTTTAAGTGTGGCAATGAAAAGAGGTTTATTTTCTTTTCCTCAATAATTGTCATTCCCCATATCTCCTTTTTATTCCAGAGTTAGTCTTTATGTTCTCAATACCTTGGATTCAGTAAATTTCAAATGCAAAAGTTTTGTTTCCATTTCCATCTCTTTGGCTTTGCACTGTCTGTGTCTTCCATGCCTGAAATGCTCTCGGTCCTCACTTCACCTTGGACAGTCCTGGTTTCCTTGTCATTCCACCTTTTTCTGATTCCTTTCCTCATACTCCCCAGCTGCTAATGTTTTTACTCCCTAAGGTTATCTTGCATCTGTTTTGTATGGCCCTTAGAGCTGGGGATAGGAGAACTCCTGGCTATTTCACTTGAGTTCCAAATCTCCATTCCAGCCATTCTCTCTGGCTATTCCACATGCCTGGAATACTCTTCCTCCTCTGCTCTGATGACAGACCACCACTGACCTCCCAGCTTCCTTTAAGTCCCAACTAAAATCCCACCTTTTACTAAAAGCCTTCCTCTATACTGATTAATTCATTTGCCTTTCCTCTTTTAATTACTTTCTATTTATCCTGTATCTACCTTGCTTTGTCTATATTTATTTGCATACTCTCTCTCCCATTCAATTGTATGTTCCTTGAGGGCAGGGACCGCCTTTTGGTGTCTTTAGTGCTAAGCACTGTTCCAGACACAAAGTAGGCACTTAATAAATGTTTATCTATTGAAGAATTGAGTGAAGATGTAGCCATTAGTAAACAGTAGCCAGGGATCTGGTGTCCTCTAGTTAAAGGTCAAAACCAGGAAGTAGAGGAAATATTGGCTGACTGGTTCTAAGAGATTCTGGGTGGGGCAGCTAGGTGGCCCAGTGTACAGAGCACCAGGCCTACCGAGTCTGTTCAAATATGGCCTCAGACACTTCCTAGCTATGTGATCCTGGACAAATCACTTAACCCCAAATGCCTAGCCCTTACTGATCTTCTGCCTTGGAATCAATAAGGCAGAAGATAAGGGTTAAAAAAAAAAAAAACAAACCCAAAGGTTCCTATGGGTAAATAAGCTAAGTGTTGGGTGAACTTGGGGCTGGGAGGAGTTGACTTCAGGAGATAATTTAGCACACTTTCATTTTAAAGCTTTGAGATTTGATTACTAAAGATTTGAGAGCCAGTACATTAAGAAGTGGATAGGAGTGGAGTGTTCCTTTGGTGGAGAACTTAACAGAATTGATAATGTTTGCATTTGGTGCCTCAAATTTCTTCCTTTCAAGTATCTTTTGTTCTTTGATTAAAGGAATTTGGTTTCTGGGTTGGGTATGCAGAGGGTGGCCTCCATCTCCTCCAGCCATACAAAAAATGTAATCTCCATTCTGTAATGTCACCTTGGGAATTACATCTTTTTTGGTGTTTGATTTTCTGGATGGGGACCTGAGGCAGAGCTATGATTGCAGCTTTGACTATAATCTTCTTGGACTAATTCTGTTTCCTTACCTATAAAATGAAGGTGTTGGACTAGATGGTCCCTGAAGCCCCTTCCAACCGCACACCCATGGTCCTGTGATATTTTGTCCCATTTAGAGTACCTGGAGTCTGTTGCTGGTGTTCTTTGTCATCTGCTAAGTGGCAAGCTCTTGGCTATGGATTCACTATGGAGATCTATTCCAAGGGGCTAGATCAAAGGCCCTAAGTACTTATAGGCTGGGAACACATTGCATCACAAGGAAATAGTCCCAACACCTTGTACTCTTGATTGTAGGTGACCACCTACTAATTATGTTATTTATTAGAAAGGCCATATGTGGCAAAACACTGGAAATCAATCCAGGGGATGCCCATCAATTGGGAAGTGGCTAAGTTGTGGCATATGATTGTGATAGAATACTACCGTGCTATAAGAAATGATAAGCAGGTTAATTTTTTTAAAAAATTAGAAAAACCAACAAGAAATTGAAAAAGTGAAATGAGAACATTATCGATAGCTATAGAATTAATGTTTGAAGAATAACTTGGGGTTGCAAACCAGAGAAAGAATTGATAAATAGAAACACAAAAGATATGTGTGTGTGTGTGTGTGTGTGTGTATGTATATAATTTTTTTTTTTTTTTTTGTCAAATGATGCCTTCTCTAGTGTAGGGAGGGAAGGGAAGAAAGGAGATGCCTGGGAATTTTAATGTAAACAACAAACAAATAAAATTAACCCACCCCAAAAAATGGTTAAGACCATGTAATATGGTCATAGAAAGTTAGGCTGAGAGTAAAGAAAACCTGAGCTCAAGTCTCATTTCTGACATATAGATGGATAGATAAAACATTTATTAAGCACCTGCTGTATACCAGGCACTGTGCTAAACATTAAGGATACAAATAAAATCGAGCATGAGAATCCTTGCATTAAGGGGCTTGCCTTCCAATGGGGGGGAAAACACACAAAGGAGACCTGAGGGAATAAAGGGAGGGGTATCATATGGTGTAGAGATGACCAGGAAGAGACCAGGATGCTTGGTTCTAGGCAATATAAGGCAAAAGCTTCTTCACTATCTGCCCCTCAACCAGAACTTTGGGCTTTCATCTTGAGTACCAGGCTGTGATAGGTGAGCTCTCATCTCTATCTTCTTCCAAATCAGACCTCCCCAATATTTCTAAAACTCTGGCCATCAGCTCATCTTCTTCCTATTGGAACTCTGAATACCATCCAATGGAAAGTTGGCTGATTGGTAAGCTTTTGCCTTATATTGCCCAGAACCAGGCATCCTGGTCTCTTCCTGGTCATCTCTACACCATATGGTACCCCTCCCTTTATTCCCTCAGGTCTCCTTTATGTGTTTTCCCCCTATAGGAAGGTAAGTCCCTTAATGCAAGGATTCTCATGTTTGATTTTATTTGTATCCTTAATGTTTAGCACAGTGCCTGGTATACAGTAGGTGCTTAATAAATGCCTTATCTATCCATCTATATGTCAGAAATGAGACTTGAACCCAGGTTTTCTTTACTCTCAGCCTAACTTTCTATGGCTATACTACATGGTCTTAACCATTTTTTTTTTGGGTTAATTTATTTGTTTGTTGTTTACATTAAAATTCCCAGGCATCTCCTTTCTTCCCTTCCCTCCCTACAGTAGAGAAGGTATCTATCATTTGACAAAATATATATATCAAAAGTATCATAGGGAAATGGTGAAGGGACAGGTTAACTCAACTCTGGATAAGTCATTCATTTCCTAGTACCCCAGGAAACTCACTAACACTATAAGTTTCCTTATTGAGAGTCCCCTCTGCCAATAAAATCATAGATAAGGTTCAAATCAACATGAACATTTTTTAATTTAAGTTAATTTCAAAAGAGATTTGGGGAAAATTTTTAAAAGTCACTAGCATCCTTGCAAGTATTGCTTTGTAGGTTTGTCTCAGGGTAATCTGGGCACTTTGGCAAAGTTCTTACTGTCCTGAAGCTCTCTGCTCTGCTCTTTTCTATGCTCCCTGCCCCCCCACCCCCCTACATACCCAGCCCAGGGAGGCAGAGATAGCCACTTAGTTGACCTCACCTTTCTGTGTTTGTAGTGTGGCCCTGAAGCAGCAAGTTGGCACCCACCATGAGCAGTTATAAAAATAACATTCCGGCAGCTTGTTTGGGCTTCTTGGGTTACTTTAGAACATGTTGGGAATTCTAGGCAAATAGCTGGGAATCCAGACCTATATCTCCTATGGCACTGAGCCAGGCAACACTGATAAAACTGGATATAGTTTCAACAGGCTCTAGGAGACTCACAATGATTTCCTTTCATTGTTTCAAGCTTTATTCAAATGACATCAGGTGCAAGCTGGAAAGGATGAATATTTACCTTTGCAATCACTGGACCCAGGAATTTCCTCTCTCTTCCCATAAGACCTATGGGAATTTAGCCAAAATCTTAACTTCTGAAGTCTGAAAAAGGAAATACTATGTGAAAAAAAGCTTCCAATTTAGTGGTAAGATTCCTAAGAGATATTATCTTTTAGTCTAGATTAGGTCTTGTAATATAGAATATAATATACTAAATGCCATATTGAAATTGTTCAGTCACTTATACGAAAAACAGAACGTTGGAACTGGAAATGAACACAGACCCTCTAGTCTAACCAAACCCATTATTTTCCTAAAGAGAAGACGCATAGGGTGAGTTCACATAGCTAATCGATGGCCCCAGTTTATATCTCCTGAATCTTTAATTCAGGATTTGCTTCTTTTCATAATGATAACATCAAAAATTTAAAAAATTTTCTTTTTTATTTTGTCCTACCTACAGATAATCCTGATAGGTAATTATGATTTGTGATCATTATTTAGCCAAAGAAACTCCTGAAACAATGTAGTAAGCAGAGATTTTTAACTTTGTGTTATGGTTCATTAGGCAGAAGTCTATGGATCCTTTCTCAGAATATCTTTTATTGCATAAAAAAAAACATAGAATTATGTGAGAAGTCAATTATTTAATCATATCAAAATATAGTTATTTAAAAAAAAGATGACAGTTCCCAGCTTAAGAATTAAGGAATGAAGAAGTTGAAAATGTAGTGCCTTTGTCAATGAATCTAAGATTTCTTAAAATATTAAAATGTGCCACCCACTGTGTCAAAAGTTCTTAAAACAATGGATGTCTTCCAGATGCAAGTAGCAGTTCTGTATTACTTATCTCTTACCCTTATTATTGTTGTTTAGTCAGTTCTGACTCTTTGTAATCCCATTTGGGGTTTTCTCACCTATCATGCTACATTAGTTTGCCTTTCCCTTTTCAGCTCATTTGATGGATAAGGAAACAGAGGCAAATTAGGGTTAAATGATATGCCCAGAGTCACACAGCCAGTAAGTGTCTGAGGCTAGGAAGATGGGTCTTCTTGCCATCAGGCACAGCATTCATCCACTGCACCACCTACCAGTCATTTTTCCTTTGTTAGGCATGGTCAATAGGGTTGCCCCCTTTCTCCAACAAAAAAGGGTCATTGAGACATTTTTTAAAAAGTGAGAACAGAAAGGCTGAAAGAAACACTGAATATGACTTTTTACAAACCTCAAGCCTTCTTACATTAGTTCTAAGTTCTTATCTATTGAAAGAGGTACCAAATTCCCATGAATCCCACTACTCCCCATTTGAACTCCTTGTTTCATTGCCATTTTGTATTTAAAGATACTGATAGAAGCTTTGAGAAAGCAAGGATCTCCTCTCCATTGATCATAGGGTTATCTTAAGATTTACAGCTGATCTACAATCTTTAGGAGTCATCTGGTCCAATCCTAATCATTTTACAGGTGAGGACACTAAAGGCCAGAGGTCACACAGCTGATAATAAGGGCCCAGGATCTTTATCTCTCCCCCAGAAGGACATGATAAGTGACTTGAACACATGAATTCTGATGGGGAGCTGTGTGTATGTGACTGAAAACATATGTGTTTTCTATCTTAGAGAGTGAATGAGAGATCAGAGTTCTCAGGGCTGTGGGTCATTCCTGTGATTCATAGACTAGTGCTTTTTGACAACAGTTTATTCTTCTAGCCTTACTGAGGCTGGGAGCCTCAGTAGGAGACTCTGTCTTTTATATTTCACTGAGGCAAGGAGAGAGCTCTCACTTTGAAATCTGCACAAGGATTTTCTGAAAGATCTGGCAGTTTAAATAGATCTGCTTCTTTTACTAAGGATTTTTTTTTTTGTATTAAAAAAAAAAAAACAAAAAAAAAACCTTACCTTGTCTTAGAAGAGTGGTAAAAGCTAGGCATTGGGAGTTAAATGACTTGCCCAGGGACATACAGCTAGGAAGAGTCTTGAGGTCCTCCTATCTCTAGACCTGGCTGTCTATCCACTGAGCCACTTAGCTGCCCCTTCCTCTCTCCCATGTTTTTGCTTTTCAAAGCTCACCCTCACCTATAATGCAAAGGGCTCTGGATTTGGAGTCAAATTCTGACTGTGTTACTTTGAAACCTTGTGCAATATCAGATTGATTTACCATCTCAGGGAAGGGAGAGGGACTAGAGAGAGAGAATTTGATATTCAAATGTTTTTTAAAATGAATGTTAGAAAATATTCTCACTATTGATGTTACCTATTATTAGTAAATAACTAGATACAAAATAAATGAAAACGAATACAAACAAATGAAAACCCTTGTGTAAATCACTCACCTCTCCTGCATCTGTAGAGGAGGTGGGATCAGAGGGCCTCTAAGGTCCCATCCTGGCTCAGGTGATCTCAGGATCTTTTTTTGTTTGGTTTCTAGCTTCTGTAGGAATATGAGTTAGGGACAGATTTCTAGGATTGGTTAAAGGAAGGGAATTTTGAAATAAGCCCTGGGAAAGGATTTTGGGAAGGAAAAGGAATTGTGGGAGCAGGTATGACCTGACTTAAAGCCTTTTCTGATCCTTTCTAGTTGTTACTGCTTCGTTTCACTTCCAAATATCTTATATTTCTTTCTTGCACAGGTTATATCCCTCCTATTCATCCCTCCTTTTCCCCAGACTATTAAATGCTTTGAACATAGTTTGGTACACACTTTGGCAGAGGATGGAGGGGAAAAATTCTATTTAGAATCATACCTTTTCTATGTAAATATTTTAAATTCATTTGAATTAGTTTAATACTTAATATTTTATTTTATAATTTGAATTTTAAATATTTTTAAGTTCATTCTTTATTCAAAATATAACATAGGAACTAAATATTTCTCAGACTGAACAAATTAAAAGGATATTAAAGGCCTAAAGGTATAGTGGTTAAGAGCACCTGACCTGGAATCAAGAAGACCTGAGTTTAAATCTAACTTCAGACACATACTAGCTGTGTGAATCTGCGCAAGTCACTTCATCTCTGTTTTCCTCCATTTTCTCATCTGTAAAATGGGAATAATAATCAACACCTATCTCCCTGGATTGTTGTGAGGATCAAATGATAATAATTGTAAAGCACTCAACAGCACAGTGCCTGGCAGGTTATAAGAACGGTGTAAAAGTAAGCTATTATTTTATCCTTTTATTTTTTCTGGGACAGCTAGGTGGTACAGTGGATTGAGCACTGGGCTTGGAATCAAGAAGACTTATATTTATGAATTCACATCTAACCTCAGATACTAACTAAACTGAGAACCTGGGCAAGTAACTAACCCCTGTTTGTTTCATTCCTCATCTGTCAATTGAGCTGGAGAAGGAAATGGCAGACCATTCAAGTAGCTTTCCTTCACAAAGAGTTAGACCCAACTAAAAAAAAAAAAAACTCTAAAAACAACTCACTCTTTCTAAAATGAGATGATGTTGTGAAATAATGCATTCCATTTTTTGTATTTTAATTTCCATCCAAGCCAAAATTATTTTTGTATACTTTTTATTCTAGTAGAATCAGTGTAGCAGGAAGCTGGGAGCATTCTAAATGACTAGCTCATGCTTTCTAAGTTCTCTTTAAGTAAAAATGATTGGACAGATTGTGTTGGTATCCCTTCTGTGCATTGAGCATAATCTTGGCTGTCTTCCCAAAGATGGCAAGATGCCATTTGTCAGGAAATGTGACCAGAAGATCCTGCTATACGTGTATACTCAAGGTTTTAAAATGGCTGGAGGAATTACTGTTCTAGCTGGATATGAACTGAATTAAGAAGGAAAGGACTCTAGCCTGTGTTGCTAATTTATCTTCCTGACTCAAGATATACAACTTCTTAATGATATATGCTTTTAAAAAAATGAAAAAAGTACGTTAAACATTTTCAGACACTGCTAATGTGAGAAAGTTTTGCTTGATTATGCCTATTTGTTATGTGGGTTTTCCTTTTTTTTTTTTTCCCCCTCATTGGGAGTGAGGAGCAGTAGTGATAGGTTTGCAAAAATAAAAGAAAGGAAAGAAGGAAGGATAGTGCCTCACCCATTTTATTCCTACCACACACTGCTATTTAGAGCAACCTAAATTTCTAGGGCTTGTGCCAAAAAATGGGGAAAGCAGCAAGGTTATCTATGTCAAAATGGGGAAAATATATTTTTTAATGTACCAAAGGCTAGAACCAACCAACAAAGAATGACGCTTTGAAAGTTATAAGTTGACTGGAAAGACTTACATAAACTGATGCAGAGTGAAGTGAGCAGAACCAGAACACTGTACATAGTAATAGTAATATTGTATTGTGATCTACTGTGAATAACAACTATTCTCATCAAAACAATATCCACCTCCAGAGAAAGAATTAATGGAGTCCGAATTCAATTAAAGCAGACTACTTTTTATTTTATTTTCTTCATTTAAAAAAATGTATCTTTTCCCATAAAATGGCGAATTTAGCTTTGTATTATAGAACAAATATAACCAAAATGATTGCCATTCCCGGGAGGAGGAGGAGCCCAAAATGTTAAAAACAAATGCCAAAAATTGTTTTACACGTAATTGGGAAAAAATAAAATTTTACTGAAGTATTAAAAAAATAAAAAGGGAGGAATGCTTTTATAAAAAGAGAAAGTTACAAGTTGAATTTATAATATACTGAAAAAGAAAAAGAAATGTTTTGCTGTGTATAAGAGAGGCTCAACTTTACGTACAATCCTGCTCAGAGTAAATCTGGTTTTTACAATGATAGGGGGAAAATGACTGTTGATAACTTGATTTTTCCCCTCCTCATCAATTAGTGGCATGTACTATCTCTAGAATTCCAAGACATTTAAAAATAGCACTTTAAAAATTACATTTAAAATAATGGTGGATTATAAATTTGTTGATTTAACTTTGATTCTGTTTATCTTGTAACTGCTTTATTAAGGAGAGATTAAAGCTAAAAGGTTTATGTCAGGTGGTCATAGGGCCTCCTTTTTCTTCATCTGTAAAATGAAGAGATCAGATGAGATTGCCCCTCAGGTTCCTTTCTAGATCTAAGCCTGCATTCCTAGGACTTTTAGAGTTTTCCGAAAGACTTTTATAGTATTTTTTAAAATTATATTTAAATTAAAAAAAACTAACAAGGATTTATTTTTCTTTCTCTTCTATGTCCTCTCTACCCCCATTCACAAATGCTTTATGTACATTTATCTTAGTTGATATTCAACCTGTGAACCAGTTAATAGCACAACTATTACTTTCCATTTTACAGATGATGAAACGGAGTCTCAACCATTGTCCAATGGAGTAGTTATTAAATGATGGATATGTGACTTTTTAAATCCCATCCTTTTTCTACTATATCAAACTATTCTTAGACCTTTCTGGTACTGTGGAACTACTTTAGAAGTTAGCTTCAGAGTAGGAAATGTCACGAAAAACACTTGAATGACTTCCAGAAACATTCTTAGTGATGCACACTGGGTTCCTAAGACTTCAGGATGTTGCTTTCTCCTTTTTATGTCCTGCCTGTGCCTGAGTCTCAAACATGACATTCTTACCTTTTGAACTTCTTAGAATGCCATAGATCTTGACCGTTGCATGTCTAGGACAGTATTCATTGCTCACTTGGGCATCTCAGTCTTTGACTTCCTTCCAAGATTGCCAGCTGAAAAGAGACTATCATTGGTTATAAGTTTAGGAAATAGCATTGAGCTATACGAATGAGTTGAGTTTTCAGGCTGAAAATTCTGTATCAAAAGAGAATTAACTTAGAATAGCTGCAGTTACTTGCCAAAGACAAAAACCAAAGGTTTAAACAAAAGAGCATAAGGATATTCCACAAGTCCAAATTCAGTAAAACTTACAAGTTCATGGAGACTTTGAGGAAACCATATAGTAATAGAATTCTGTTTGGAGGACATTAGGTTGTGTCAGTAACTGTTTAATTCTGAGTTTCTCTGTACTTCAGTGTGTAATCCACACCCCTTTTATATGTTGTCTTTTCTCATTTGAATATAAACTCCTTGAGGGAAGGGACTGTCTTGCTCACTTTTATTATATTGTTAGTGATTAAATCAGCAACTGGCACATAGCAAGCCCTACATAAATGCTTTATCTCTTTCATCTACCTATTAGGCAATGGTGGCTTGCTATCCTGGGAATGGCACTGGCTATGTTCGACATGTAGACAACCCTAATGGAGATGGGCGCTGCATCACCTGCATCTACTATCTGAACAAGAACTGGGATTCCAAGGTATGTCAGGGACTTGGAGTATGTATAAATGTGCATTGAGATCTAGGCACGGGGAAGAGATTATGCTAAGAAGTTTGAGGGGAGAAGTTGTATAATTCAAAAGTAGAGAAAACTTCAAAAATACTAAAATATTCATTTCTTCCATAATATTTGGGGGGATATTATCTCTTCTCCCTCCCCCCCCCTTGAAATTCAGGACTAAAGGAGATAAAATGAAAATAATGGTTCTAAAGCAGTATCACCTCCCCCTCCTCCAACCCCCCCCCCCAGCCAAAACCTCACCCCAGAGTACTTGTCTCTCAGAGCAGAAGAATCAAACGTTGAGCCCAGGCAGAGCTGACGTGACTTAGACTGCTGAAACCTAATTAGTAGCAACAAAATACACTTTTCCTCCCAGCAGCAATATTGAGAGGGTTTCGCAAAACTGATGCTCTAGGATATAAAAGCATCCCCAAGAGAGAATTTCCCACACAGCCTCTCTCACACAGAATGAAATATCTCATCAGTGGCCACTTGCCATGGCTTATCAAAGAGTATGAACTCCAGGGGAGTCTTGGCTTATTTTATATATTTGACAATGTGTGTAACGTGTGTGTATACTTAGACAGATTTAAAAACCAGTATATCTGGATTGAGGCATTTTTGAAAATTCAAGGATGATTTAGTAGTTTGGGAAGTGAGGGAATTATTCCAGCTTATTTGGCTTCTGAACTTTCAGCATCCCTACTTCCTGTCAGTTGAGGTCAGACACAGGCTGCCTTAGAGAAGTTCTAAGGTTTTTGTTTGGGGGCCAGAGAAGCTATTAAACCAGTAAGAAAACCATGAGTGGATGAAAACACTAGGGGAAAGTTCATTTCTTCCATCTTGACTTTCTTTCCCCCAACATGCTGAGGCTAAAGCATGTCCTTGAACACATCAGATTTTGAAAGAGTAATAATTTTTTAAAAATTTAATTGGCAGAGGCACCATGGCATTTTGGAGAGAGAATGGGTCATGAAACCAATAAGACCCAAGTTCAAATCTTGCCTCTTATACTTACTGACTTTGTTTCCCCAAACATCTCAACTTCTCAGTATTCTAGGTGACTCATAAAGACTTTTTTTTTTAAGTCCATTAAATTGCAGAGAAGGTGCCAACCTACAGTGGTAGGAGGAGTTTCCTCACCAGTAGTTGTCCATTACTAATGAAACTACAGACCTTTTCCTTCTTCCTATCAAACATGATACTTTTAAATGCCCCAAATAAGATCTTCAAATAGCACTACATTTTGAAGTTTAAGAACCTCAAAATATTTTACTTCTGTTTACTCCTTTGTAACATTGTCATTCAGTGTCTAGTACAGGAAAATGAAAAGATTTAGCTAAGGTCATAAATAGACAAATGGCGTAGCCTTCCTTCCAATGGAGAATGTGTGTATATGCACGCACACGTGTGCTCGAGCTCCAACTTGGAACAGAATAGGGGAATCCGACTCCCTGTTCCTCATCAGTAGTAGGTTGATATGTTCATCCCAGCTGGTGAATTATATCTGTGCTCAGGAAATAACCTTTATTGTGTTTTTCAGCTACACGGTGGGATCCTTCGAATATTCCCAGAAGGAAAGTCCTTCATAGCAGATGTGGAACCTATTTTCGACAGGCTACTTTTCTTCTGGTCAGATCGGAGGAATCCACATGAAGTACAACCTTCCTATGCTACGAGGTAAAATGTTAAGAATGACAAATACTCCCAAGGGCAGATTTTCTTCTGGAATAACCAAAGCATCATTTCCAAACAGAATCATAACCCTTTGTTTTTATTTTTAAGGGCAAGAAAGCTCCTTGGGTACCTGAACTAGTTCAATCTTCCCTCCCTCCCTCCTCTCATTTTACAGATGAAGAAACTAAGACCTTTATTTGGCTTCCTTTATGACCTTGAGTAGCTTATCACACTATAGTAATTTTTTCATATTGAGTATGTTTAAAGGGAAAATTTTGGATATATAGGCAAGAGAAAACCAGAACTTTGGATTTGAAATACTCATTAATTCTACTACTTAAAGTTAGCAGGAATTATAGTTTCCCTCTAATTCTCCCACAGACACCTCTTTTTTTGGGGGGTAGAAGCAAATCCAAAGGGAATATCATGTAAAATTTCTTAAAAATTTATTTTGTTTTGGGTGGTACCATAGCACCCTTAAATAAAACAAACCCACAAATCCTGACTTGTACCAAGCAAAAGGCATGCTATATTAGCTCCATTCGCATCTGGTCTAGTCCAGTGATGGGCAAACTACAGCCAGAGGGCCAGATGTGGCCCCCTGAAATGTTCTATCCGGTTGTGTGACATTATTCCTAGTCTGACGAATACAATGAGTAGGATACAATACAATGAAGCTTCGAAAGAGTTGCCTTAGAAACAGACTGACAGATGAGCATTTCCTTTCCTTTAGCCCCCTCTTTAAAAAGTTTGCCCATCACTGGTCTAGTCCATTCCCCACTTTTTACATATAAAGAAATGGAGGCCCAAGAACACTAAATGCTTTCTGTATATCATGTGGTCTTTAGCTTGGAATGGAGAATAGGAAAAATCAGACTCTGTTTCTTATCAGCGATAGGTTAATATGCTCATAGTTTTACACAGTAGGTTCTGGCAAACCCAGGGTAGAAATCCAGATCACCTGGCTTCTAGTTATCGAATGTGTTTTCTACAAATAGCTAGTGATACTTCAGACCACTATTAATTTGTTTCAGGGCTAATAAACCAATAAAAATTAGTTGTCAGCCTTTTGAGAAAACGATGTAGAAATGATAGTATAGTAGTTCTTTAACTGTACTCTCAGAAATTCAAAACACTTATGGTTATAATAGGTTATTCTTTTATAGATTAAGAGGAAATAAGAGCAGATTTGCTTTTTGTCAGTGCTAATGGTTGAGAATTTTAAATCTGATAGTAAATATAGGTAAACATAAAGTGAATCTTTTTAAAGTAAAATTATATTTTCTGCTGGAGGGAAACATTTTAAGTATTTGGTTTTCTTTTAAAAATATTTTTATTAGTGTTTCATTTTCAAAACATGTGAATATTGTTACTTTTCTCCCCAAATTTCATCTAAATCTCATTTCCCTTATCTTTTACAGATATGCTATGACTGTTTGGTACTTTGATGCAGAGGAAAGAGCAGAAGCCAAAAAGAAATTCAGGAATCTAATTGGTAAGTCTTCCAAATTTTTGCAAAGAAAAATAGGTTGATCTGTATACCTCTCTTCCCCTCCCTCTCAGATAACAGTGTTAGAATGCAATTTCTTAACTTCCAATTCTTGTTTCTGTCGCCAACACAGGGAAAACGGAAACCTCCCGAAATGAGGACTGACCTGGAGATCAGTTGGCACTGTTCTTCTCAGAAACATAATTCCTGAATTCTCTGCAAGCAATCAGATCCAAAGATGACCTCTTCATTGACTCGGGAAGGATATTCTTTCCCATATGCTAGAAACGCACCGTTCGTGTCTCTTATCTTGCCTGTGGTACTCAGCATTCTTCTGCCAGGACTATATCCATCTCCAGACATTCTCTGTGACTTTGGAAGAACTTAAAGACTTACCTACTCCAGAAATATTGTTGAGCAATGACCCGTTCAACAAGTTTAGCAGATGACTTTTTGGCTCCACCAGTTGTAAAGATGATGAACATGGAAACATAGGGGAGGAAACAAATCTTATTTGCACTTTATGTAAACTTTTTTGGATTGAAAGAAAGCTTTGCCAAGAAATGTTGCCTCTGGAAGCAATTTGAGAGGTTGACCTAAGGAAACAGTTTAGTGTTCTTAGTACACCGCTCAACTAGATATAATGTAGGGCTATCGGGCAGGCTTTCTATAGCATTAGCTCAAGTTTATGTTTTCACTGTCTCTACAAAGGGCTGTCCTTGTCATTGTAATACATTCACATAAACCTTGTTGGCTGTTCTAATTTTGTTCCTTCTTCCTAATATTGGAAGTAAAGCTTCTTGCTTCTGCTCAAGTTGGGTGAAAGTATTAATCTTGGATGAGATAAGAGTACCATTTACTTCTCTTTTTATTTTCTTCCCTCAAGAGGTTGGTTCAGTAGTCTAGCCAAGGTTGTAAGTTAACCACTGTTATACTGTTTCTTTAATAAGGTAGAGTTTTGGATCCAAGGGGAAAAGTCTGTCTGGATCTTAGAACCAATCTATAATTAGGTAAAATCAAACCAACAAACAGACTGGTTGGCAGTCTTTTTGTTTGTTTAAATTAACAAAATTTTCTCTTCCCACCCCACCCATGATAAAAAAAATACTTGTGTCAATAACTCATGCCTTGTTGAACAAAACAAAGTCCTACGTTGGCTGTATCCCAAATTATACTTCTTTTCCTTGAGACATCATTTCTCTGTCAAGAGGTAGATAGTAGCATGGTTCCATTGGGCCTCAGACTTTATATGTGTGTTCACTTGTTCTGGTGGGGAAGAGGGCCCAAGAGAATTAGCAATGTCTTCCCCTTTTAAAAAAAAAACGAGGCCATACTCTTTTGAGGAAGTGGGGTAAGAAATAAAATCTACATTTTAAAAAGAAAATAGAAATAAAAAATTCCTGGAAAACAACTATGTTGAGTCATTTGACTCTGACTCACCCCACGAGCTTTCATTTCTACAACCAACTTTTTGGTTTCCTTGCTACCTCGGGCTCACACCTGTTGTCATTGTTACAGAGGTCATTTTCATTTACATAGGTGTAATAATGAGATTGTGAAAAATATTCTGTTCTCCATCATTGTTTGAGGAAACATTTTTCCTTATACTAAGCCTCCATTTCACATACCACAGTGGCATTTCTTCACCTTTATCCGGAACACTTTCTGTGTTCCCTTTTGTGTCTTGGAATTGTCTCAATTCCCTACCTATACGGTGAAGAAGGAAAATGGAAAATACTTTTATTTTCTTTGGATAGAGATGTTAGATTTTAGGGAAAAAACTAAAAGTTTGCCTTTCAAATGATGGTCAAAAAGCCTCAGGCAAATATAACTATCACCACCTGCTCCACATTTTTTCTACATGTATCTCTAAATAAGCACAAAATGTGTTCTTTTCTCCCACCTTTTGTCGCCTTGGTGTGTATTTACACAGTTTTCTACCAGATTTTATTTGTGAACCCAGAACCTAAGTCCTAGAAATCTTCAGGGTCATGATTAGTTTGGAGAATGAAATTGATCTTATTTTCCCCAAGTGTTGAGTGTAGAATAGGCTGTGAACCACTATTGGTTGAAAGACCAAACACACAGGATTTCTCTCCACCACATTGGATCATGAAGAATAGAAATTTCTCACTGATGGATATAGCTTCAGTTGCACTAAGATAGATCTCTAAGAAAAATGGGAAAGATGACAGTGAGAGAAAAGATGGTTTACCAGATATCCTGGCAATCAACAGTAACTTTGTGTTTTGAAGCTGACTATGTTGATGTGGAGTTTTTTTCCTTTTCCCCCTTTTTTTTGGCAGTAGACTAAACCCGTGACTTCATCAGTATAGAGAAATCCTAGCCAGGAATTTTCTCTGGGTGATAAAATGCCAGGTTTAGAGTCAGGAAGATCATCTTACTGAGTTCAAATCTGACCTCAGCTACTTACTAGCTGGGTGAGCCTGGGCAAGACATTGAACCCTATTTTCCCCAGTTTCCTTCTATCTCAAATGAATTCAAGAAGGAAATGACAAACCGTTCCAGTATATTTGGCAAGAATACCCCAAATGGAGGTCTTGAAGAGTTGGACATGACTGAACTGTCTCTTATAGTCTTAGTTGTCTAGGGCATCAACACATTAAGTGACTTTTCACCAGTCACAAAACCCTCTATTGCCTAAAGGTAGCAAATAAGCCTACAAAACTAATTTTAAGCCTTTCATCAGTCTTCCTCAAGTCCACTAATGGGGCATATGATTGCTAGGAGCAAATACTAATTGATTGAGTAGTAGGATATTAAAATTGGTGCAGCCTCACTCTGGTACTTCCATTTTTTTGCAAGTTTTTTAAAAAAATTTCTTCAAGGTATGACTTTTAAATCTTACCTAAACCCTTGGGAGAAAGATACCATACAGTCAAATGTTAAAAAGTCATCTAATTTTATCCTTGGCTGATTTGTATGACTGAATTATCCTCCTAGAAATTAAGTACAGATTAGGTCAAAGATGAAACCATGTACCTAGGGACTGTTTTTTGGTATTCCCTTAGAACTCCTTGTTTGGGAAGGACTGAAAACTGCCAATGGAAAGTCATTTGGTGAATAATCAGATCAATTTCATTTGTATTCCTGGCAATAAAATGCTAAGAGCTTTCCTAACCATTATATCATCTAAATATGGCAGGATTGTCCTTAGCAATAGATTGGATTTTGATCCAAAGATCCAATTTTATGGGAATAAAAAGTCTTGCCTCAGTTTGGTAAATAGATGTACAGTAGAGTAGTTAAGACCAATTAAATGCAGAGCTGTCTAAATTATGGATCATCTGTATGAACTTGATATCTTTTCCTTTTTAAATTACTCTGGCTTTTTAGTAGCAGAACTGTCCTTATTTAGTCTAAATATTTCCTTTAAAAGAAGTAGTGGGGGGCAGCTGGGTCGCTCAGTGGATTGAGAGCCAGGAGGTCCTAGGTTCAAATCTGGCCTAAGACACTTCCCAGCTGTGTGACCCTAGGCAAGTCACTTAACCCCCATTGCCTAGCCCTTACCACTCTTCTGCCTTGGAGCCAATACACAGTATTGACTCCAAGACGGAAGGTAAGGGTTTAAAAAAAAAAGTAGTGGTGGGAAGTGCCCACATAGAGTCAGCAATCCTTAAAAAATAGCTCTTGAAATACAGATATTTAAGGCAGTTTCTTTCTAAAGATTTGACTGATCATGAAATGATCAATTGTGATGAGATCCCCAAAATGGCATTGACGTTTTTTAGTATTAGAACTTGAGTTGACAGAGGGCATGGTCAGCTAGCTATGTGGCTCTAGAGTATCTCAGAATTAAAAGAATGTCAAGTCTTAAGTAATTACTTTAAAGACAGGAATTGCCTGGTGTTCCCCACCCTAGCCCTATTAAAAAATAGTTGACACATTTAAAGAATTATTAAAGAAATCTTTTAAACTCATTCTACCATCTCCAAATGTGCAATTCCTCAAATGTGAATTTCTGATGCCAATGTGAGCAGGGCAAATGATTAATCTTTCCAAAATGAGAATGGATTTAGGGTTATTCATCTATCAATTCCTACCTGATAAATGGCTAGGATTTGCTAGGGGACTACAATATTTTGCCATAGGACCACCTCTAGTGGAGAAAAGATGAGTCCTCAAATCTTGAGGCTGGAAGAGGTACCCTTGACATCATCTAGTGCCCCCTTCTCATCTTCAAGATAAGGAAACAAACACCTAGAGAAGTTTAAATGGATCCTATGGGCAGCTAGGTGGCACAGTGGAAAAAATGCCAGACCTGAAGTCAGGAAGATTCATCTTCCTGAGTTCAAATTTGGCCTCAGTGACTTACTAGCTGGGTGACCCTGGGCAAGTCATTTAATCCTCTTTGCCTCAGTTTCCTCATTTTTCAAATGAGCTGGAGAAGGAAATGTCAAACCACTCCAGTATCTTTGCCAAAATCCCAAATGGGGTCACCAATAGTAGGACATGACTGAAAAAATGACTGAAAGAAGAACAAATCTTACTCTCTGGACAACTTTGGAATGACTGGTTTCGGTCATTTGAAGAGCAACAAACTTAGTTGTATTTTAAAAGGCACTTTCAGCTGCCTTTTCCTTGATATTATCTTTTTAAGGTTGACTCTGGGAACAGAGGTCTTGATTTGAGGTCCATGAATTTTAAAAAGTATTTTGATAACTATTTCAATAGGATTATTATTTTTGTATTTTGGAAATTCAAAAAAATTCAGAGACCAATCTATTGGCATTGCCAGCTTGCTAAGGGGTCTATGAGATAAAAAAAAAATTAGGGTCCCTGATTTAGAAGAGCAAGGTCACATACATCTGTATATTAAATAAAAATTAGTATGAACTCCAAAAAAAAAATGCAAAATTTTTTTTGCTTGTTTCCTGAGAACCTCTAGTGCTTCGGAGGAGTTTGAGAAAACTTTGTCTTAAAGGAATCATAGTTTGAAAGGAACCTTGGAAGGTATCTAGGTCATTCTTGCCATTTAACTTATGAGGAAACTGAGCCTCTGTGAGCAGAGGAGGAGGAGGAGGAGAAGAGAGAGAGAGAGAGAGAGAGAGAGAGAGAGAGGTGGGGGGAGAGAGAAAGAGTGTTGAGGGGATGATTGCCCACAATTAGCTTGCCACATATGCAGAGCTTGGGGTTCAAATCCAGGAGCAAAGACCGAACCCAGCAGACATTTTATAGTCAGCATTTCGGTGTTCTTATAACAAATTTGGAAGGAAGTAGATAAAGTTCCATTCCATGTTGGTATAAGGCTAAGGGGTGGGGATGATGATTTTTGCCCAAGCCTAGCACAGCAAATAAGCACCCCCAGCATTTGGCACAATATCCATATAGTAGATACTTAGTGGATTTGATTGATTGGTTGAGGTAGGGACCTAAAGAAAAGTCTGAATCCAGTGTGCTTTTAACTATACGCCAAGCCAGCCTGTTGCCTAAGTTAATTTGTAAAGTCGTACCATAAACCTATCAACAAGGGGCCACATGAGGCTGAGGGGGAGAATTTTCAGTGGAAAGGAGATGATTCTCCAAGAGATGGAGCATCTCTTGGCTGGAGCTGAACATTATCGGCCCCTCTATTGGATTCTGGGCATTAGCTGTAAGGTGTGAACACACACATCATAGCTAAGTAGCACTTGCCATCTGGAGTGAAAACATTTGTGGTTTCCCTACTGTACTGAGTTTGGAGCCCTCCCTTAGGCACTGCATTGAGTTTGAACATCGGTTCTGGCATATTGCTGTTCTTTGTAAGAGAGGAAACTTGATATGAGAAAAGGATATATTCCCCTCTTCCCCTTTAAAAAAAAAAGTCTATGCCTTTCCATTTAGGATCTACCTGTATATAAGCTAGGAAAAGAGATCCATGGAGCTTAGTTGCCCTAAGGCATTATTTCCTCTTCAGATGGATCCTACAAGTAGGCAGAGCCTCAGTCCTTCTGCCCTCTTTGTTTTTATCACTCCAGGGACCATTTTGGAAAGTCTGAGTTCTGGGGATATGATGGAGAGCTCCAAACACTATTTTTCAAAGGCTCCCTTTTCCTTGGACTTTTGTAAGATTGACTCTAGAACAGAGCTTGTTAACTTGGGGTACTTGGACAGGTTTCAGTGGGTCTGTGAATTTATGGGGAAATTTACATCTTTATTTTCGCTAAACTCTAAAATTTGGCATTCCTTCAATTATGAATTTTAAAAACAATTCTGAGAATGGGCCCCTATCCTTCTTCATCAGACTGCCACTGATGTCCATGACATAACAAAAGTGAAGAACCCCTGGACTGAAAAAAGATCCTAGTCAACTTTTTGAGGGTTTGTTTTTGTTTTTTTTAGCTCTTCAGTATATTCTGAAAGTTGAAATATGGCCCCTAGTTCCTTTTTTTTTTTTTTATTTCCTTTTTAGCAATTTTCCTGAACTTGCTGTAGTAGAATGCTTTGGAAAATAGTTGCTTTTTTTTGTATCACTCACAGGTAAATAATCTTCCATTCATTTCAGTGCTTGAGTATTTTCAGAAAAATCTATAAAGACCACTTTGTGATTTCAAAAGGGACAAAGCCTGCCTGGGGCTGTGTGTGTGCTGGTCACCACCACCTTTGGATTGTGGCTGATTAAATGTGTCTATGTTGCCCTTGCCAAACCCTACAGGTTGACTGACTTAAATTGTGAAATGAAATCACTTCAGTATCAATAAACACTGGGTTATGTTCAAATCTGTGTTTAAGCCCCTTGTTTTTAATACTCATTTCTTGAGAGGGAAGTCACATTTTGGTTTTTTTTTTTTAATTTTCAGTTCCAAATTCTTTTCCTCTCCACCTCCTCCCTCACTCATTGAGAAGGCCAATAGATATCCATTACCCATGTGAGGTCATGCAAAACATATTAGCTATGTTGCCAAAAAGTAAGAAAGAAAGATCAAGAAAGTGAAAACAAATATTTTCCAATCTGTGCTTAGAGTTCATCAGTTCTCTCTGGTGATGGACAGTATTTTTCATCATCAGTCCTTTGGAATAAGTGCCACACAATGAATTTATCTGTGTAGCTAAGTCTTTCACAGTTAATTATCTTTACAATACTGCTGCTGTTAATGCATACAGTGTTCTACTGGTTCTGCTCATTTCACTGCATCAGTTCATATAAAACTTCCCAGGTTTTTCAGAAACTATCATCTTTATCATTTTTTAACAACACTATTTAATCATAACCATATGCTACAAATTATTTAACCATTCCCCAATTGATAAAAAGCCCCTCAATTTCCAATTTTTACCACCACAAAAAGAGCTGCTATAAATATTTTTGTATATATGGAACTTTTTCCTTTTCCTTTGATCTCTTTGTATTGCTGGGTCAAAGGATTTGATGACCCTTTATATCTAAATTAGGTACCTGCTGAGAACCTGTCTTGGTAGATTTCCCTTTTAAAGGTGGACATGAGGTGGCAAAACCAAGAAGAGTGAAGATCAATTATTAACAGAAATGAAGGAGTGTAGACTATCAATGAACATTTATTAAAATGTTTCCTATATGACATGTGCTTAGGGGGGCAGCTAGGTGGCACAGTGGATAGAGTGCCAAGCTTGGAGTCAGGAAGACCTGATTCAAATTTGTCCTCAAACACTAGCTGTGCAATCTTGGGGAAGTCACTTAACCCTGTTTGCCTCAGTTTTCTCATCTGTAAAATGAACTGGAGAAAGAAATGGCAAATCATTTCAGTATCTTTACCAAGAACCCCCACATTCCCAAAGGGACTGCTTGGGCATAACTGAAAAATGACTAGACTAAATGATAACAATATACCAAGCACTGGGCTAGGCATTGGAAATACAAGTAGAAAGATAGTTCCTGCCCTCATGGGACTCACATTATAATAAGGGAAGATAATATAAGAAAGGGAGATGAAAAGGATTGGGGAAGGGGAAGGTATCCAACTTGAGAGCATGGGAAAAGTCCAGTGTGAAGTTTGCCTGCAGAAACTCTTTAAATGAAGATCTTGGACTGAACCATCCAATCAGGGAAAGGCTGAAGGGGAAGGGTTCTTTCAAAATGTGTGAATTCCAAGGCTGAAGTGATGGATGGAGAGCTGGGTGCGGCTTCAGGGTGGTAAAAGAAGTCTGGAGAAGATGGAGTATCTTTTTAAAAGTGGGAAAAAATCGATTCAATTGTCAAGATCAGAGACCAAATCTGGAATCTTAGAGGTCATCTAGTTTGGAGAGTAAGATGCAATTTGAAAATGTTAAACAAAATAAAAATCCAATAAAACATCAATAATGTTAACTTGTGGTTTTCTATATGAACTACAGGGATTAATTTCTTTTTAAGTTTGACACCACTGATCTAAGTCACCACCACCACTTATTTTTGCAGAAGAGGAAGCTGAGGCCCAGAGAAGTTAGTTGTAATGCAAAGATGCAATAAAGGCTTTTGCCCTTGCAAAAGTTAACTGAAAACTTCTGGCAGTTAAACCTTAGAATCTTGACAAACAGTCAGTTGGTTCCTGAGCTTTAAGAGAGCGGAAGGACCAACTGTAGCTCTGCCTTTGGCTTTCAGCTTTGCTTTTGGCCTGTGCCTTGTCTCTGGACAATTTGAACTTAGCTAATTTCTCTGGACCTCTCCCTGACCTTCTCCATACTATTTCCCTGTTACCTTTCCTGTTTTTCCTGTGGGCTCTAGGAGGAAGGGTGGCTTTTGGGTTTTAGTGAATAGATTTTATGGGTTTAGTTTCCCCATAGGCAAGTAGGACATCCTTGAATCAAACCATCCCTTGCTTTATTGATTTAGCATACCCTCTACTTTAAAAGCAGGCAAATCTTCCCTGGCTGAGAGAGCAGGTTCTCTCTCAGTCTAAACCATTCCTGTGACCCTCCCCCATCTTGAGTTTCTCCCTAGTAGCTGTCAGAAACCCTAAATCCCTCTCTCCTTCAGACCAACCCTGAATTTCAATAAATCCCCTTGTTACCTAATCAAACCCTCTGGTGAATCATTGTGTTGAAGAATTAGGCAAGGGTTGAAGGGGAATAAATTATTCTCTTTTATTTCTTGAGGGAACTGGAGGCATCCATCTTGGGAGGAAGTAGTTGCCCAACACTTCCTTCTGAAGCCCTTCAGTTTCACTGACAGGGAGGAGCCTTGCGACTCCTCCTTTGAGGACTTGAGAAACTGACAAGAAAGCCCTGGTCAGATTCAAACCATTTCTGACTGGCCCTATTCCTTGTGTCTAAAGAAGTACCTTTCCTGCCTGGAAGGGTTCAGCCTATACCCCTCCAGTGTCCTCTGTCTCTAGCCTGAGTGTCTAGTTTGTATTAGCTGCCTCTCCTGAATACCTCACCTGTACCCTTACTATCCAAATACCACCTTGTCCATTCTTTCCCTGAAACTCAGCCATCCCTTTCATTCCTCTCCTATCACCTCAATCACTTTCATTCTTTCCTTTAACCTAAAGATTCAGAAGATTACCCATACATTCTCCATAACATAGTTAAGTGACTTGCTTCCAAGGTCATACAGCTAGAAGTGTTTTGAATCTAGATTCTTTGACTCTAAAACTAGGCAGTTTTTTTTTTCAACTATACCATATGATATCTTATAATTTTTTTTTTATTATTTTTTTTAGTTCTGGCAAATGAGGGTCAAATGAGCACAGACTAATGGATATGATGCAAATAACATTACCTGGCAGGTAGAAAGTATTTCATAAATGTATATTTGGGGAAAGAGGTCATTAGTACTATAAGAAAGAGTAGATCTCAAAATAAGAACTGGGGTCAGTTCCCAGCTCTGCCACTAATAGCTATGTGACCATGTGTTAGTCACTTCTAGACCACAATTTCCTCATCTATAAATAAGTCATGCCTGTTCTTAACCTTGCTCTTCACCCCCTTTCTGCTCCAATTGTCTGGATTTGAGAAATTCTTAGATTTCTTGGAAATCTTAGAAATAGTCCCAGAAATCCTTAGATAGCTAGAACCCTGAGTTGTAACTCTGAGAAGGATCTTTCTCACAATTCACATTTCAGTTTCGATATTTGAGTTATTGATCAATTGCCAGGATCAAAGGGTCAGAGACTGGAACTGGAAGAGATCTTAGACCATCTTTTCTCCTCCCTCCCACCCCTTACCCTGTGCCATCTTTTCAAAAGATGAGGAAAAAAGATCAGAGAGGTCTTGCCCAAGTTTGTTGACCAAGACCCATACAGACAGAAGTGGCAAAGTCAAGATTTGAATCTAGGTCTTCTGATGACCCAAGTCAGTGAGAATCCTGGCTGGAACAATCCTGGAAAGATAGTACCTTGAGAAAAGCAGTCGTGACTCCACTTGGCATATTTGGCACCTACTTTTGGGCATTTCCTCCTATTTTTATGGTTATTCATCCTGTGGACTAGACTCTCCTTGAAGTGCTTTTTTTTTTTCTTTCCACTCTCCTGTTGGTCAAGATAACATTTTCAGAATTTAATCCTCATCTGATAAGTTTATTTTTAACCACCCCTACATCCTTTCCTCCTTGCTTTTTATTTTCTTTAACCCCCATCTCGCCCATTTACTGGCTTTCTCAGGAGGTGTAATTGCTAAGAGGTTTCTCTATGGTTACAAAAACACGGAACAAATTGACTGAGAGCCAGGGTTTTCCCATACAGTAGCTAGCAGCTCGCTAAGAGTTCTGGGAAAATCCACTGAAGGTTCACACACAGTGACTTTCTTCTCCCCACATGTTCCTGTTTTCAACTGAGAAGCTATAGTCATCCTCTGCCCCTCCTCTGGGTGTGTATGTGCAGTCCATAGTTTGGCCATCAGAAAGTCTGTGTCATCCCTAGAGAGGAAACTTACATTTAAAAAACCGTGTGAAACAAAGGTTTATTACCTTGAACAAAGTCACGCACCTTACAAATGGCTTTACAGGGCATTGAACCTGATACTTCTTTGGCTATGGTTGCATGATTGAGAGATAACGCATTTAGTAAGCTCTTACAGTGTGCATGAAAACTAGACGGCCTCTTTAGGCTATAAATGCTTCTTTATTTGAGGCTAATGAAACTGGCCACTTTCCATTTAAATGCAGGGAAGGTTTGTGTTTCCATGTGACCTCTGACTAAAGTTTTTCCAGATAAGCTTGTCAGGAGTAAATGATTATCTTGCAACTTTGGGGGATAATTTTTTTCTCCCATATTTTTTTTTTTTTACCCTTTCCCTTATTGCTCTCTTCCCCAAAGGAATACAGATAAATAGGGTTATGAAAATTCCCATGACTGTGGAAATTTTTCCAACTACCTCTAGGGTAAAGTGAAAATTTAAAACTCATACAAGGAAAGGGTCTTTCAGTGAGTAGATCAATTCCACAGGGATTGTTGTACATGAGATTAAATTATCCTTCTGTCTTAGGAACAATACTAAATATTGGTTCCAAGGCAGAAGAGTGATAAGGCTAGGCATCTGGGGTTAAGTGACTTGTCCAAGGTCACACAGCTAAGAAGTATCTCAATCTAGATTTGAACCCAGTACCTCTCTAGACCTGGCTCTATCCACTGAGCCAGCTAACTGCCCCTTCTGACTGCATTTTAAACTGGATATACATTTTTTAATATTTTAATAATGCTTTATTTTTCCCCAATTACATGTAAAAAACAATGTTTTTAACTTCATTAAAAATATATTTTTGAGTTTCAAGTTCTCTTTCTCCATTCCACCTTCTCTTCTTTCCTTTCTCCCACCCCCAACCTTTCCCAATACAAAATAGATTCACATGTGCAATCATGTAAAATATTTTTCCATATTAGTCGTTTTGTGGAAGAGATGTTAAACAAGAAAAAAGTGAAGAAAGAAATTGAAATACAGTATGTTTTTGTCTGCATCCAGACTCTATCAGTTCTTTTCTGGAGGATGATGGCATTTTTCATTATGAGTCTTTGGGATTGTCTTGCTGATAATAGCTAGTTTATTCACTGTTGTTCATCATATTATATTGCTGTTACTGCATACAATCTTGTTTCATTCACTTCACTTGCATCAGTTCATGTAAGTTTTTCCAGGTTTTTCTGAAATCTTCCTGTTCATCATTTCTTATAGCAAAAGAGTATTCCATTACAATCATATGCAACAATTTGTTCAGTCATTCCCCAATTGATGGACGTTTCCTCAATTTCCAATTCTTTGCTACCATAAAAAGAGGTGTAATAAATATTTTTGTTCAATAAGTCCTTTTCCCCTTTCAAAAAATTTTTCTTTGACATATAGACCTAATAATGGTACTGAATCAAAGAGTATGCAATAAATATCTCTTTTTGTTTGCTAATATTTATAATGTACATTTTTGTTCTTTTAATTTTTCTCACTCCTACCCTTTCCCCATCTTCCTAGCTTTTTTCTTCATTAATCCCTTAGAGCTGTCCTGGATCCTTGTCTGCCTGATAATAGTTGATCATCATATATTATTGTCTTTAATGTATACAACATCTTCCTGGTTCTGTTCATTTCACTTTGCATCACTTCATATAAATCTTCCCAGAACTCTGTGTGTGTGTGTGTGTGTGTGTGTGTGTGTGTGTGTGTGTGTGTGATCATTTTGTTTGCCATTTCTTATGGTTCAATAGTATTCCCTTACAATCATATACCGCAATTTGTTCAGTCATTTCCCACTTGATGGACATCCTTTCAGTTTCCAGTTCTTTGGCACCACAAAAAGAACTGCTTTAGATATTTTAGAACATATAGTTGTTTTTTTTCCTTTATCATCTGAGGAAATTACAATTTCTCAGTGAGTCTTCTAAGTGTCACTGAAGTTTGCCTTTTTAGAGTATGATATATGGGATCATAGTTTTAGAACTAGAAGGAATTTTAGAGGTCATCTAGTCCAACCCCATTGTTTTATGTCTGAGAAACTAAGGCTCAAAGAGGTTGTTACTTACCCATGGTTCCAGAGGTAGTAGATGGTAAAGCTAGGATTTGAACCTAAGTCCCATAATGCCACATCCATTATTCTTTATGTGGCACTTAAGAACCTATTTTTGCCACACATTGTGATAAACACTTTACAAATTTGAACCTCATTCGAACCTCACAATGACCCTGGGAAAGAGGTGTTAAAAACAATCTCTGTTCTCAAGGAGCTCCCAGTTTGAACTCTGTTAGAGACAAAATATCCATACAAATATGTACAAACAAATTATATATAGACTAATTTGAGGGTGTTCTTAGAGAGGAGGCACTAAGATTAAAGACTCCTGGGAAAGGTTTTTTTTGCAGAAGGTAGGACTTCCACTAAGATTTGAAGGAAGTCTCTGAAGCTAGGAAGCAAAGAACAGAAGGGGGAGTTCCACACATAGGGTTCAGTCAGTGAAAATGTCCAGAGTTGGGAGATGGAGCATCTTGTTTGAGGAACAGCAAGAAGACTTGTTGTTAGATCACAAATTATGCAGAGAGGAAGAGGGTATAGTCATCCTCATAAATGCCTTTGTCTGGGACATGCTTGTACCTGCTAGTTCTATTCCTTGATTCCTTTGCTAGTCAAAAGACCTTCATTCCCAGTCACAACCTCATTCTCTTATTTGTTCCTCTTATAGCTTCCCTTGTCAGCCCATAAGAATTCAAGTAAACCATTCTCCCTGCAAAATTCCATCACCTTCTGTGCAATTTTTACAACACCTATAACTGCTCTTAGAAGCATCTTGGGACTTTAACATAAAATCATGCTGACTTCATCTTCTATAAATTTATAGTGCATAACCTCAGTTGGACCCTACTAGACAATCCTTCTAGTCTGCTATGATTAACTATATCGTTCCCCCAGTAACTGTTCCAGATTACTTTCTCTGTCCTCTAGACCTTAGCTTTTTTTTTTTTTCTTCTGAAACCTAACACATATTCCACTGGCTCTTTCTCCATCTTCTTCGAATTCCCCAGGTACCATTCCAACCCTCTCTTCTACTTTACCTCTGAACTTTATTTTTAAATTTTACATTATTTCTTTTAAACATTCTTTTCTTTTTTTAATTCTGAGTTCCAGATCCTGTCCTTTCTTCCCACCCCTCCTGCACCCACTGAGAAGGCAAACAATATATCAACTATACATGTGAAATGTAAAACATATTTCTATATTGTCCTATCACAAAAAGATTAAAGAAAGTGAGAAAGGTATGTTTCTCTTTGCATTCAGGGTTCATCAGTTCTCTCTCTGGAGGTGGATAGCATTTTTTCATCTGAGTCCTTCAGAATTGTTTTGGATCATCGTATTGATCAGAGTAGCCAAGTCTTTCACAGTTGATCATCATTATAACATTGTTGTTGCAGTGCGCAACGATCTCCCAGTTCTCACTTCATTTTGTGTTAGTTCATGTACAGAGCTTGCCAGGTTTTTCTGAAACCACTCCCTGATCATTTCTTATATCACAATAATACTCCATCACGATCATATGCTACAACTTGTTCAGCCATTCCTCATTTGATGAGCATCCTCTCATTTTCCAATTCCAAAAAGAACTGTCATAAATATTTTTGTACATATAGATCTTTTTTCTTTGATCTCTTTGGGGAACAGTTCTAGTAGTAGTATTGCTGGATCAAAGTGTATGTACAGTTTTATAACTTTTTGAGCATAGTTCCACATTGTTCTCCAGAATAGTTGGACCAGTTCACAACTCCACCAACGTACCTATTTCTCCTCATTCCCTCTAGCATTTGTTATTTCTCAGAGGTCTGAAGTGGTACCTCAAAATTATTTTAATTTGCCTTTCTCTAATCAATAGTGATTTAGGACATTTTTTTCCATGTGAGTATAGGTAGCTTTGATTTCTTCTTTTAAAAATGGCTTCTTCACATCCTTTGACCATTTATCAATTGAAGAAATGGATTTTATTTTTTCTAAATTTGACTCAGTTACCTATATATTTGAGAAATGACTCCTTTATCAGAGAAATTTGCTATAAAATGTTTATAGCATTTCATTGTCTATAGTACTTTTTAGTAAATTGTAGTTTCCCTGATTATCTCTTTCAATTGGGTCTAATTTTGCTTTTGCTTTGTCTGAGATCATGATTGCTATCATCTCCTCTTCCACTGTAGCATAATAGACTATTCTTCAGCCCTTTATTTCAATGCTATGTTGCTTTTCTGTCCTAAGGGTGTTTCTTATATACAGTCTATTTTTAGATTCTGCTATCCAATGCATTCTTCTATCAGCTTCCATTCTATGGGTCAGCTTATCTTATTCACAGTCAAAGTTATAATCAATGATTGTATATTTCCTTACATACCATTTTTCTGTTTTTCCTTCTTTCTTTTTATTCTGTCCTTCCTCAAAAGTCTATTTTACTTCTAACCACTGCTTTCCCTAATTTGCCCTCCCCCTTAAAATTGCCTCCATATTTATTATCCCCTTCCTCTCCTATTTCCCTATAGGGTAAGATAGATTTCTAAACATACACACACACACACACACACACACACACACACACACACACACACACACACACACATTTTTCTCTCTTTGGACCAATTCTGATGACAATGAAATTCAAACATTGTCTCCCACCCTCCACTTTTCCCTCCATTGCAAAAACTCTTCCTTTTACTCTTTCTTTATTGTGAAAAATTGCCCCATTCTGCTTTTCTCTTCTCTTAAAGTGTCTTTTTTTCTCATCCCTACATTCTTTTAGTTTTGAGTTCACCCTTACATGATTGACTTACACTCATGCCCTCTCTCTACACAGCCTAGTTCTAACTGCCCTAATGATCAAATTGCTAAGAGTTACATGTATCTTCTTCCCCTATAGGAATGTGAGCAGTATAACTATAAGTCCTTTATGATTACTCTTTCATGATTGCCCTTTTTTATATCTCTTGAGTCTTCTCTTTGAATGTCAAAATTTCTATTCAGTTCTGGTATTTTCATTAAGACTGCTTAAAAGTTCTCTATTTCATTGAATATCCATTTTACTCCTCAAAGGATTAATTCAATTTTACTGGGTAGGTAACTATTAGTGGTAATCCTGGTTCCTCTCCTAATTCTTTTCCTCTTCTTTCTCCTTCTCCTCCACTTCATTGTTCTTGTACGTGTTATTTTCCTCCTCCTCCATCTTCTTATTCCTTAAAATCATCTTCATCATTATTAGATTTCTGCTTGGTCTCAGAGGACAAAAATTACAAAGAAACAATTTTGTTTTATGTAAAGAAAAACTTCCTAAGAATTAGTTATCTAAAAGTTGAATGGGCTGTCTTGGGGAGCATAGAATTCTCCCTCATAGTATATCTTCAAGTAAAGGTTAGATTGCGACATATTAATATGTTATATAAACCTTATATATTATAAAAACTTACTTTGTGATAAAGAGGTATCTTTCAAATGATCAGATGGTCATTGAGATAATAACAGAATTTATATAGTCCTTTAAAGACTGCAAAGTGTTTCATAAATCTAATCCTATTGTATCTTTACAGCATCCCTGGGAGCATTAATGCCATTTCACAGATGAGGAAACTGACACACACAGAGCCTAAGAGACTTGCCCTCAGCTAGTAAAAGTGTGAGGCTGGATTTGAACATTTCTTCTTAACTCCAGGTCCTGAAAAGCAACAACAACATAGATTTGGAACCAGAGGATTCATGTACAAGTCCTAATTCTTCCACTACTTCCAATCTGATTTAATCTCTGTGCCTTGGTTTATTCATCTGTGAAGTAAGAGAGTTGGACAGGATGACTTCCAGTGATCACTCGGAATTCTTAATTTATGATTCTATAATGGATTCCTACCTGAAAAATCACTGTCTATCATGGATAAATAGATGGGTCAGAAAAAAAGATTAAGGAGAATCTGAAGAACATTACAAGCTCTGAACTGTATGATCTCCAACATCTAGGCAAAGTTAGTATGGAATAGCAGGAATAACATCAGACTTGGAGCTCAGAGATCTGTGTTTAAGCTACATACTAGCACTGAATGAATAGATTAAAAAGCATTTATTAAACACTATATGCCAAGCTTATAGATTGGGTGGTTAGGTTATTAGTGTCTGGAGTCAAGTAGAGCTGGAGGAGGAAATGGCAAACCACTCTAGTATCTTTGCCAAGAAAACTTCAAATAGGATCCTGAAGAGTCAGACAGGTGTGAATAATGACTGAACAACAAAAATATGCCAAGAACTCTACATAGCGCTAGGAATACAAATACAAAAAGCAAAAACAGTCTCTGCTTTCAAGGACTGATAAGCATTTCTATTGACCATATGCAGTTCTACATGGTAGTTCCAGGGTGAAGAGGAGTGCTTGTGGTCAGCATAAAGGAACAGGGGCCCTGGCCATAATTCTGAGGCCAAAAGAAGCATTAGTACTTGTGGATGCAGGGATGGGGCCCCTTTCTAGGTAAAAATAAGAGGGCAGAGCAGAAGAGCAGTGATCACAACTCTCCTAGGATAATACCACTTTGGAAGTATCCAAAACTTAAAGATCCTCAGAACTAGCTTGGAAAAAGTCTGAAGTTTGGGATATTGCCTCCCCACTCCCAATAAGCAAAACTCAACTTTAATATGAAGATCAAAGTTAAGAAATAAGTTAGGAAAATGAGCAAATAGCAACAAAATAATTTGACCATAAAAAGCTACTATAGTGCAGAGAGCAGGATATAAAATTAGAAGAAAACAATGTGAAAACAATTTCAAGCAAACTCTCAGAGAAAAATACTAATTGGACCCAAAGCCAGCAAGAGTTACTGCTTACATTTTACAGATAAAGATAGTAAGGCACAAAGTGCTTAAGTGATTCTCCTAGGGTCTCACAACTAGTAAGTGCCTGAGGAGGGATTTGAATTCAGGTCTTCTAGATTCTAAATTCTTACCCACTGTGCCACCTAGCTGCCAGACTTGGAAGAATCCTTAGTTACCCTCTAGTGAGTCTAGCCCAACCTCTTATATGAACAAGAATGATCCTTGTGGCCATCCAACTCCAAGACTCTCATTTTATTTCTGGACCATTTAATCATTGGAAAGTTTTCCCTTTAAGCTCAACTCTGCCTCTTTTCATCCTCTACTCATTATTCCTACCATTTTGCCTCCATTATTCCATATTGTCCTCAAGAAATAGTACAAGACTATACCAAATACTTTGCTAATGTCCAGTTAAATTGTACCTACACTGCAGCATCTCCCTGATCTGCTAGTTTGCTTATCTAATAAGAAAAAGAAACAGGGTTAATCTAGAATGATCTATTAATTGATGAAGTCATACCACAGTGGATGACAGATTAATGGTAGAGTTGCTTAATTCTTTTTATTTTTTTTCCTACTCTTTTTTGTTTCCTCTGACAAAGAGAATGATCTTGGAACAGGAAAAGATAGACCCCAAATGGTTCAAAATACAAAGGGCTTAAGCTAAAACATATCATTTGGCTACGATGAGTTTGTCTTCAAAGAAATCCATACTAGAACTTTTAAATAATTAGTGGATAGGATGGCAAGGCAGCATTCTTTGAAAGGTAATGTAGAGCCAGGACTAGAGATGGGAGGTCCTGGGTTCAAATTTGACGTCAGATATCTTATAGCTGTGTAATCCTGGGCAAATCATTTAACCCCCATTGCCTAGCCCTTACTGTTCTTCTGCCTTGGAACCAATGCACAATATTGATTCTGTTATGAGTAAGATTAGATTAGCTAGTTATTAGGAATTAAGTTGTACCTAGCAGGAAGGAGCTGGAGCTGGGAATTCCAGGTTGGAATGAAAGAGGAGGAAGTGTGTCTGTGCCCTGAGTGTGGACTCCATTAGTGGTGGGCAAAACTGTTGCCAGCCTGGGAGACCTCAGAGCAAAGGACACCCTGCATCCTGTTTTCCCCTGGGATCCTGTGTGGTGTGGCATCTAGCAAAAGGACAAGAATCTACAGTGCCAAAGGAAGAAGGAGAAGTTTGAAACCTGGTGGACAGTGCTTCAAGCACCCTCTATACCTGGTACCTGAGACAACTTTAGCTCCTGGCATCCAGAGATCATCAGTGGATTGCAATGAGAATCCCAAAGCCACAAAGCCCTAGCTGTACTCAAGCCTGGCAGGTTCCAGGTTTGAGGCAGAAACCCAGAGACTCCATTTACAGCTCCTTGGGCCCTGTTAGTTTAGATCACTTAGATTAGTGTAGTAGAATAAGTCCTTCCCTTTCCTTGTGGGGTTTTGTTATTAGGGGTTAAGGTTTTAGAGTAGACATTCCTATCCCTCCTTTTGTTGTTCCTAATTAAACCCAGTTTCATCCTGTAACCTTGTCAGTTGAATTTAAGGCCTCTGGCCACAGTTGGCTGTTATTTTTTCAGTTGCGAGTGGCTTTGCTGTACAAGTCTTCAATGTTCAGTTTTAGTCTCTCTTAAATCCCAGAGTGTGTTCCCACAAACCCCTTAGTTAATTTATAATATCCCTGGTGACCCCATTACCTCACTTATATTTTCCTACAATTCCAAGATAGAAGATATGTGTTTGTTTGTTTGTTTTTTAAAAGAAAGATAATGTAGAACAGGAAAAGTGCCAATGGACCAGAGAAGGGCAAATGTCTTAATCTTCAAAACAGGAAAGATTTTAGAATCAAAGAACTCTAGGCATTTGAGATTGATTTTCTTCTACATGATGCTCCTGAGTATTTACAAAGAGATTGTTGACATGCATTGATGGAGGGAGTTTCCCACACCTAAAAAATAGCCACAAAACATGGGACTGGGACAAAATTATAGCTACTAAAATATAGCTAGTAAATGTTAGAGTCAGAACTTAATATATTATTACATATTAATATAAAATAGTAATGTAATAATTATATTAAGAACAATAACTAAGATTTATATAGTACTTTAAAGTTTGCAAAGTGCTTTATATACATTAATTCATTTGATCCTCCCAATAACATTGTAAGTAGGTTTTATTATTATCCTCATTTTACAGATGAGGAAACTGAGGCTAAAAAGATCAATAAAAACAATAAGGCTATCTTATTTCCTTGTATTTGCATTTGTATCCTTGGCTCTTAATCTTTACAATGCTTGACACATAGGAAGCCTTGAAAGGATAGCTAGGTGGCACAGAGAATAGAGCACTGGACTTGGAGTCGGGAAGACCTAAATTCAAATTAGAGCTCAAATTCTTATTGACTATGTGACTTTGGGCAAGTCACTTAACTTTTGTTTTCCTCGGTTTCCTCATCTGTAAAATGCGGATGACAATAACATGAATCTGCCAGGTTGTTGTGAAGACAGTTAGCATGATGCTTTAGGTACTATATTAATGTTAGTTAATATTAATAAATCTTTAGTTATCTATTATTTAATAATAACAATGACAAGGACTTACATTTGTATTTTGCAATCTGCAAAACATTTCAATATGAATTACTTTATTTGGTCTCTGAAGCAACCCTTTTAGGGGTCAACAAAGCAAATGCTGTTGTCTTCTTGTAACAGATGAGAAAGGTTGGGACTTTAGACTATAGTAATTGGGTGACTCACTTATAATGCTGCAGAAAGTAGCATAGCTGGATCTTGAAGCAAAAATAGATCTTCACATTCTAATTTCAGGTGTGTTTTTTTTTTAACCCTTACCTTCTGCCTTAGAATCACTACTATGTATTAGCTCCGAGGCAGAAAAGAGAGAAGGCTAGGCAATGGGGATTAAGTGATTTGCCCAGGGTCACCTAGCTAGGAAGTGTCTGAGGCTAAATTTGAACCCAGGACATCTCATCTCTAAGCCTGGCTTTCAATCCACTGAGTCCCACCTAGTTGCCCCCTCAGGATTCTTCAGCATGGATTCTTAATGTAGGGTCTATGAAATTTTAAAAAATTAACTACTTTTTGTTATAATTAGAGAACTGGTTTCTTTTGTAATCCTTTGTATTTTATTTTATTCATTTAAGATCTTATCCTGAGAAGGAGTCCTTAGTTTTCACCATGATCCAGAAAAGGGCAAGAACCCCAGATTTTGGCTATACTATGCTTTCTACTTAAGTTTCTTAATATAGATTTAACACAAATATTCTCAGGTCACTAAAAAGAATTTTGGAATAAAGTATGTCCTACATTCAGTCGATCAATTTTCAGGGCATGTAAAGCTTTAATAAGACTTTGTAAAATGTGCTAGTATTTTAACAATACATCACCTTTAATATATGCATTTTTATTAAATTATTTTGTTTTTTATGAGAAATGTTGGAGTTGAGCCTTTTGCATGTCATCTTAAAATAAATTGGGCCAAAAGAATATTAGAGGAACGAAAACCAATTTCATAAAATAAAAGGATACAGTTAAGTGGGGAAAAAAGGAAGTTGAAATTTTGGGGAAAAAAGTATCTAAATAGTGTGGTCCCTATTTTTCTAGGACCTACACAGAATTATAGGATCATAGTATTTCAAGGCTGGAAGAGACCCAAGAAAGGAGAATTTCTTATCAATGGCTTCTTTTTAAAAAACTTAATTTATTATTTTGTTAGAATTGCTTCTTTAAGGCATAAGCCTGTTATTGGAATCTCTAGGTCAAAGGATATAAATATTTTAGTCACATAATTTGCCTAATTCCAAATTGTTAAACAGCAACCAATAAATAATAACTAAAATTATTAATAAATTAATTACATTTATTAAATTTTATAAATTAAAAAATATTGTACTCATTCATAGCCTCATTGACAATATTCTGGTGTACCTATCTTCCCAAGATCCTTCTAGGAGTGGAAATTCCCAACTTTTATCATCTTTGTCAATTTGTAGGATGTGAGGTCAAACCTCAGGATTGTTTTGATTTGCATTTATTTTATTATTAATGATTTGGAACATTCTTTGATAGAGTGGATAATAGTTAGCAATTCTGAGGACTGTTTGTTCTTGTCATTTGACTAAAGAAATTATTTCTTATATTAAATTAAAGCCTCTTTAAACTTTGCAGCTTTCATCCTTTGTCCCCTAGTTCCTCTATCTAGGACCAAGCAGAAAACCCCCTCAACTCCCCCTCCCCAAATAAAACCATAATCACTGCCCCAAATTGATGACCCTTCCAATAACAGCTGTCATTTGCTCCCTGAGTCTTTTCTTCTCCTAAGCACTCCTAGTTCCTTCACACAATCCTTATATGTCATGATTTCACCCATTCTAATTACCTTTGGATATTGCTACTTTGGGTAAATCACTCAACCTTCTTGTGCCTCAGTTTCCTCATCTTGTGGGATTATAGATGCTCTCTGAGGTCTTTTTCAGCTTTAAGTCTTCTATGATCTTTTGATATTCTCCAGTTTATCAATGTCCATCTTTAAATGCGGCATTTAGGAACTCTAAACAATACTGCAAATATTTTCTGACCAAGGGTACAGTGACATTGTAATCTACGTCATTCTTTTCTTAGTTCTTGAAATAATAGCTTTGAGGGTTTTTTTGATTGTTGACTCAAATTAAGCTTGCAATAGCCCCCATATTGTTTTAAAATGAATTGTTAAGACTTCCCAATCTCACTTGGGAAATTGATTTTTTTAAAGGCCAATTTTTTTTTTAATATTTATCTCTATTGTGGTTCATTTTATGTGGTTCAACTTGTTGTTATTTCCTGGATATTGACTTCTTGAATCCAGGGTGTTACCGCTTTGCCCACTGACAATATATTCTTTGGCATTTGGGCTGCCCAGGGGTGGTAAGCTAAGGAAAAATTTTGCCTCTTTTAGAATTTCTCCCCAATGGACATCGATTCTCTCTGCCTTAGTTTCCCACTTTATAAGATGAAAAGACCAGAAGAATAATATCTGACTTTGACTGACTTCTTAGAGCTTTCTACATTAGGTTACTATGTCTTAAAATCTTTACTCCCTCTCCCCTAGGATCCTGGTTTGGGTAGTGATCTATATAAATGAAAGGTAATATTATTATGAAGTTATGTCTTCAAGTAAAGTAATTAAATCGTGGCCATTTCTTCCCATATTAGATTATGGTTGGCTGCCTCTTTATAGTCTTTATAAAAAATCACTCCACACTTACTGTAGGTCCTAGTTAATGTTGCTGTAAAATTACAGCTATTTCCTCCTCCTTCATTACTGTGTCATGGGGGTCATCACAAACCAAAGCCCTTTGAAGGCTGTACCATCACCTTCTGAAGAAAGGGCATCTGTAGTATTAGTAATCTATATCACCCAAGCTACCTTGGTGGTGGTTGCTCCTTTTCTGCATCAGTTCATCTGGACTTTTCCCATGAGTACCAACATGATTATCATTAGTTCAGAATTTATTATTAACACAAATCAGAGTTTCTTTGAATCCAAAATATATTTTTAATTCTATTTTATCTTATTAGCTCACTAAACCCCCTATTAAGAAAACAAAAGAAATAAAATCTACTATAAATATGTGCAAACAAATGAAAATCTCTCACTAGCTATGTCCAAAAAAGAAAAAAGTCTCAATATGCACTCTAAGTTCATCATCTCTTTATTTGGAGATGGGCAACAATGTTTCATCATGCGTCCTCCAGAAGTGTGAACTCACATCTGTGTGTATGTGTGTGTGTGTGTGTGTGTGTCTATGTCTGAGTCTGTGTCTGTGTATGCACAATCTGGAACCAAATTTACTATGCATTAAGTGAATCCCCCAAAACAGGAGTTGTAATCATGCTATTCAATAAAGCAAAAACATCATTGATATTTTTATTTATATTGATATCAGAATATCAATAAAGATAAAAGAAATTCCATTGTGCATGAGAGAACCACAGATTCATAATAAACACATATGCATCAAACGGCATAACTTCTAAATTTATAAAGAAAACAATAAATAAATTGCAAAAAAAAGATAGAAACACAATAACAGGTGACTTTCATATTCTTCCTTTAGAACTAGCAAATCTAATAAAAGATAAACAAAAGGAAAATATAGTCCTGAATAAACTCTTACAGAATTTAGAGTTAAAGATTTAAGGGACCACTAAATAATATAATATTTTTCACCATCATACAACATTCTTACAAAAATGAACTAGGTACTACAATATAATAAGTTACAAATAAATGTAAAAAGCTAGAAATCTTAAACTTGTACTTAACGGTCTGTAATAAAATACAAATAATCATCAGTAATGGGAACAAAAGACAAAGACTTAAAGAAAGAATGACATCCTAAAAAATTAGTGCATCACAGACTAAATTATAATATAAAAAATAATTATGTGAATTACTCCATATGAAATATAACGATAATAAAGAAATAATGCAAAATTTCTGAAATGAAGGTAAAACAATCCTTGGAGAAAAAAGTATATCCCGTGTGTGTGTGACACGTACGACATGTATGTATACATACCACACATAAGCATATTTATAAACAATACAGAAAAAGAGAGGACTATTGAATTAAGTAAGAAGTTTAAAATTAGAAAGCCAACAAGTAAACAAACTCAAATAGACACAAAAAGGGAAATGTTGGAAAGTAGGAGAGTAATGAAAATAATAGCCAATACTCTTATTGTGCCTACTGTGTGCCAGACATTGTGCTAAATGCTTTACAAACCTGGCAGGTAGTTACTATTATTATCCCAGTTTTATAGAGGAGGAAATTGAGGCAAACAGATGTTGTGTCTTGCCCCGGGTCACCCAACTAGTAAGTGCCTGAGATGATATTTGAACTTAGGTATTCCTGTCTGAAAATCTATCTTTCTTCTGCCACCTAACACATCTATCTACTGGTCACCTAACAGATAAATGAGAGACCAAACAGAATATAGCTGGTTCTTTGTAAACACTGTCAAAATTGACTTGCCTTTAGCCAACTTGATTAAAAAGAAGAAAATCAAAGTGACAAAACAGTAAAGAAGAAATCATAACAGAACAAACACAAAGTAATTATCAGAAGTTACTATTAAAATGGAAGATTTGAACTAATAATAATAGTTTACAATAATATAATATATATTATTATATGCCAGAAACTATGCTAAGGTATTCACATATATTATAATTGAGAATTATCTTTAGCTAAATAAACACGTATCCTATATATGGCCAACTAACGTATTCTTTTTAAAACCACTCTTCCTATTAATATTATGTGTATTTGTGGCAAATATCATTCTAATCTTTTTGGGAAAATGTTTTATACCAATTGTTCTTACATACCAGCTCTTCATGGGCAGAAGTTGAGCATTTGAAGTTCGTGAAAGATGACATTCCTAACACTGCCTCCGTTCACTTATGGTAATAACTCTACAAGAAATCTGCCACATCTCTACAGTCAGTAATAGATACTAAGCAGTTTCTGCTTCTGAAAAGTTGCTAGGCAGCAAGGAGATAAAAGTATCCACGAAAATATGACAGTCCTAGGACTCTTTGTCTGTCGCTGTATATACAGAGAAGAGTATATTTCCTCTGGGAATTCATTTTTTAAAGAAAAAAAATGTCCCCCTCCTACCCTATCAATAGGGCTAAGGAAACAATCACATTCCACTCTTTCCCTCCCTTCAGGTGTTATAAAACCTAGTTAATGTATCCTAACCTTTTCGCTGTACAGACCGTTCCCCTGTAGAATTTCTTCCCTTGTAATCAAAAGAATTAATGCATGTAAAGCAATTTTCTAACCATAAAGTGCATTATTATTATTATTAATATTGCAATTCATTTTCACGAGTTCAAATCTAGCCTCAGAAACTCACTAGCTACATTACCCAGGACAAGTCATTTAACTCTATTTGCCTCAGTTTCCTCAGTCTATAAAATGAACTAGAGAAGGAAATGTCAAACCATGCCAGAATCTCTACCAAGAAAGCCTCAAATGGAATCTCAAAGAGTCAGATGCAACTGAAAGGCCTGAAGAGCAACAGCAAATCCAAGAGGTTTTATAAAAGTTGCAGAATATCACTAAGGTTTAGGATTATAGCAATAACTGGTAATGATCTAGCTGTACTCTCTCTGTTAAAAATGATCTGCCTTCCAGTGGAAATGTATATCAGCCAGGGGAGGGGGGTAGGTCGGGGGGTGAAGGGGAAAGTAAGAGCATAATCATGTAACCAACCATGTTAACTTTTCTGAAATACAGATATTTAATAAATGTTTAAAAAATGATCTGCCTTCACATGATTTACATCCCGGCTATACTAATCTACTTGCTCTTTTCCACATGATGGTCCTCTCTTACTTTCCATCTCCAGGCTTTGCAAAGTTCCTTTGCTCCTCCTGCCTGAAAGAACATTTTCTCTTCATTTCCAATGGTCAGAATCTCTTTGTTGTGACTTGGTCCTTTTCAGTTATGTTGTACTTGTTGTGACTCCATTTGGAGTTTTCTTGGCAGAGATATTGGAGTGGTTTTCTGTTTCCTTCTCCAGCTCATTTTACAGATGAGGAAAATGGGGAAAATGGAGTTAAGTGACTTGCCCAGGGTCACCTAGTTAGGCAGTATTTGAGGCCAGATTTGAACTCAGGAACATGAATCTTCCTCACTCCAGGTTTGGCATTCCATCAACTATGCCACCTAGAATCTCTGCCCTCCATCAATACTCAGCTCAGCTATCACAGCCTTTCCTAACTCCACTAGATGTTAATACTCTTGACCTTTTGCATTTGTCTTTTCCATGGTTCATTCCCCAAGAGAATATGTTTTTTGAAGGTAGGAATTTCTTTTTTCTTTTTGTCTTTGTATCTCTAGTACCAACACATTACCTTGCTCATAAATGAAAGTTTGTTGAATTAAATTCAATATTATGTTATACACAAAGATGACTCTCCTCATCCAACCATCAGTGGGCTTCGTTTTTTGAGCTGTTTTCCTAGAAATACTGATCTATTTGCTCTTATCCTTCCACTTTCTCTTCCCCAGATTCCCTTGTGACTAACAGCCTATTTGACTTAGCTCTATGGCTAAAAACTGTGGACTGTGGTTGAAGTAACTGGCTTATATGGAAATTGGATGTCCTTCCCTCCTCCTCACTCTCTTCTAATTGGTCTTGTCCATTCTCCAATTCGTCTTCCCCATGGATGCCAAATTGATGTTGCTAAGGTCTGACCATGTTCCCTGCCCCAACCTCTATCTCTACCGATTGGAATCCTGTCCATCCTTCAAGTCTTAGCTCAGATGTTACCTTCTTTAGGAAACCTACCTGGATCACCCCCATCAGATGTGATCTCTCCCTTCTCTGAATCCCTAAGGTTTTTATGTATATTTTTCTCATTTAATCTTCATAACCATACAGTATGTTCTTGTTCAGTTGTCTCAGACTTGTTCAATTTTTCATGACCCCACCTGGAGTTTTCTTGGCAAAGATACTTTGTTGATTTGCTGTTTCTTTCTCTAGTTCATTCGCTAGATAAGGAAACCAAGGCTAAAAAGATTAAGTGACGTGCCCAGGGTCACACAGCTAGTAAGTGTCTGAAGTCAATTTAAACTCAAGAATTAAGTCCTATGACTCTAGGCGTGGCACTCTATCCACTGTGCCACCTTAACTGCCCCTTAAATCTATGAGCTAAGTATTGATGCTAACCTTGAGTTAACTAGTACCATTTATGAGACAGCATAGTATGATAGGTAGAGTGCTGTGCTTGGAGTCAGGGGGATCTGGGTTTGAATCTGCCTTAAACACTTGCTCTTGGCAAATCATTTAACCTCTTTGGACCTCATTTCCTCACCATGGTAAGATGAAGAAGTTTGATTTGAGGATCTTTGAGGTCTTTTCTAACTCTAAATCCAAGGTCCTTTGATTCTTTGATTCCTCTTAGGTCTTACTTGGATATGTTTGTATATATGAAGTATTATTGTTTTTGTTGGTTTTTAAAAGCAATTTAGGAACCTTTTCTGAAAGGCATGAGGGATTTCTCTGCAAGATGTGCCAGGGACAGATAGATTCAAATATCTGTGAGCTGACAGCTTGCCTCGTGGATTATCTATTCCTCTTTATCTATTGCTCTTTTTCAAATGGAAGGTGATGAAGTCTTTCACTTACCCCCTATATTTGATCTCTTGCCAAGGTTTGTCTGTTTTATCTTTCCACCAGCTAGTCATCCTTCTTCTTTATTGTACTCTCACTGTAGCCACCCTGGTTCAAGTTCTCATCACCTCTCAAGTGGACTTTTACATTGCCTGCTGCCAAATTGATATTGCTAAGGTCAGACCATGTCATTCTTCTTTGGTTACTTTTATTGGGAATAAGGGAATACCTTCTTTAAATTTCTTCTTTGCATGACAGCCTAGACTTTGTCAATCAATCAATCAATACATATGCAATATATAACAATCTATTTGTACCTTGAAAACAGGCAGAACAACATAGTGGAAAGACATCTAACCTTGGGGTCAAGAAGATATGGGTCAAATCTTGCCTCCAAGATATATTGGTCCTGGGCAAATTATCATTATTATTATTTTAAACCCTTACCTTCCATCTTAGAGCCAATACTGTGTATTGGCTCCAAGGCAGAAGAGTGATAAGGGTAGGCAATGGGGGTCAAGTGACTTTCCCAGGGTGACACAGATGAGAAGTGTCTGAGGCCAAATTTGAACCTAGGACCTCCCGTCTCTAGGTCTGGCTTTCAATCCACTGAGCTACCCAGCTGCCCCCCGAGCAAATTATTTAAACTCACCATGCCTCAGTTTCTTTTTATGTAAAAGAATGGTTTCAAAGGTCCCTTCCAGTTCTCAATTTGTGATTTTATGATTTTCTCAGTGCCCCATGATAACACTCTAAGGCCACAAGGTACATATCTTCATTGAAATCGCAATCTAGAAAATTACACTATAAAAAAAGTTCCTCTCTTCCACCAAAGAGATCACAGGCTCTAGGGCGAGAAGTACTATATATCTTTAGCACTGTGATAAGCACATGTGGGAGATAAAGAAGAAATGAGTCCCAGAAACATGGTATGGTAAATAAATGGCCAGCTTGGGAACCCAGAAAATCTAGATTCAAGTCTTATCTTGGACAGATGACCAAGGACAAAACATTTAAAATTTCAGTGCCCTGAAATACATTGCCCTGAAAGAATTTACATCGTAGGTGCCAATCTGAATTCCTCAAAGGAATTATTTTCCTTATCATGTGTATATTAATGTCATCACATGTTAATGTATAGTTTCCTAATAGAAAAATAGAATATAGTTTCTGAATGGAAAAAAAAATGGTGAGGTTGGGGGGAGGAGCAAGAGGAACATACAGGCAATTGTGAATTTAATATTTTGTTGCTATTCTATCATTTCAGTTGTGTTTGACTCTTAGTGACCCCATTTGGGGTTTTCTTGGCAAAAATACTGGAATGATTTGCCATTTCCTTCTATATTAATTAGAATCTTGAATTCTTGGACTCCATCTCCCAAAATTCCTTATCCCTTTCGTGTACGTGTGTCATTACATTGTTTGTATATAGTTTCGATGTCTCCTCCCTCTCGCTCTCTCTTCCACATGGGTGGCTTGGATGAGCTCCCTCTTGACCCTAGCCTTTTAATTTCCCTTTTGCTTCAAGTTTAATTTTAATAAATATTATTAAATATAATATTTAGAATATTGGGTTTTTTAAATTGGATTTTTAAATTTAATTTTATTTATTATAAATTTTTATTTTAAAATCTACATTATGTTAAATTCTATGCTTCTCCAGCTCATTTAACACATGAGGAACCTGAGGCAAATAGGATTAAGTATTTTGTTCAGAGTCTTATACCTTGTGAGTGTCTGAGGCCAGATTTGAACTCATGAAGATGAGTTTTTCCTGACTCTAGGCTTGGTGCTCTATCCATTGCACCACCTAGTTATCTGAATCTAATATTATTATATATGTAATAAGAGATAGTTCCAAATGCAATGTCTATTTTAATGCTAAGATCTTGCCAATTCACCATGTTGGGGAGGCTTTAGAGTCTATTTCAGAAGAATTTTGAAGATGAATAATGGAAGAGACTTGAAGAGACTTGAGCATGTGTAGACCTAATGAAACTGGTTTCCATTTGCTAAATAGATTGTTAGGGGAAGCCTTCTCAGTTAGCTAAGCAGCCAGAACTGAGGGTGCCTTCAGGAAGTGCTAGTGACCAGAACCGTGGACATTTTTCTCTTCAACTCTGCTCTTGGTGTATCCCTTGGATTCCTTCAATGATTGCATTTGGTGAGAAACATTTAAGGGTAGAAGTACTAAGCCCTTTCCACTTAGGCTAACATATGATCTGGTAATATAGGCCTGGGTCCTTTGACTGCCTCATTGTCTTTTTTTGGTCTTTGTACTTTTCCATTATTGGTGAAAGAGATTATTCTGGAAGTTCCAACCTTCTGAGTTTTGAAAAATCAGTTAAACAAGTTTCTTGGAGTCCACATCTGTGCCAGGTTTTGCAGCCCAGTATCAGTGCCTCAGGGAGCAGAGTGATCTTCAAGAGTGATCTCTGGGGCCCAGCCCTATCATATCTGAGATAAGGACTCATTCAGCAACCATACCACAAATAAGTGATACCGTAATTGCATACAAAGTTGGGATTACCAATGTTTTGTAGAAACTGTACCAAGTGAACTCATTCTACCCAGAGATGAGGTTGATTAGGGCAGAGTGGAGTCTTGAGGTGTTGAGGAAAAGGTCTGTAAATTGTGGTTGCTATTAAATATATTATTCTTTGGTAAAAGCTAATTGATATTTAGTGAATAAGTGGAACTGAGGAATTATTCAGCATTACCTAATGGTGGGGTGGGGAGACCTTGAACTAATAGTACTAGAGAAGAGACATTTCTAACCTCTCGGAGTATCCCTTACCTTCTTTCATCTTGACATGTCTAAAACTTATCCATTTCCTCCCCAAACTCCCTCCTTGACTTCTCTATTTCTGTCAAAGGCTTCACTATTCTTATCACCCAGGCTTGAAATGTATCTAATCAATCACTATGCCTTGTCATTTCCTCTTTCAAAATGTCTCTCTCCTTTTCGTTTCTTCCATTCTATTCCTGTGGCTACCACCTGAGTCGAGGCCTTCATCATCTTATCCTTAGCCTGATTGATTATTACAACAGGTTTTTAACTGGCATGCATGCCTCTAGCCTCTCGCTACTTTAATCCATTTCTCACCCCAGTGTCAGATTGATATTTTTAAAACAGCTTATCATATTAATTCCCTGAGAAGCAATCTTTGATTATTCTATATTGCCCTTTGCAGGGGGTCAGCAACTTTTTAGAAGTGGCTTGTCAGATCTGTATTTATTTATTCCCTTGAAAGGAGGAAGAAATAGGAAGATGACAACATTTTACTTCCAGGTTTTTTATGTCTTGGAGTGATGCTTCCCCAGATCCTTGCAGTAGAACGAATAGGGAAAATCTAGGGGGTTCCCCCCATCTGCCCCCTCTCCCTCTCCCCAGCCTTAACAGCATACATGCAAATGTTTCCTACAGCTCTCAGCCCCATCTTTTCACTTCTTTTTTTCAATTTTATTTTATTTTCATCTTTTCATTTTTCCCCATGATTACATGATTCTTATTGTCTCCCTCCCCTCTTTCCTTCCCCCTCCCTGAGTTGACAAGCAATTTCACTGGGTTATACATATATTAACACTCAAAAATCATTTCTATATAATTCATTTTTGTAATAGTCTTTTGACAATGCTGTAGGTATATGGGTTAAAGGAACTGGGGAAGTTCACATTTGAGAAGAGAAATTTTAGTTTTTTAAAACCAAAACTCCAAATCCTATACCCACATAAACAAGTGATAGTGATAAATTACATGTTTTCTTCTGGATTTCTACTTTAATAGTTCTTTCTCATAAATCTCTCAGAGTTGTCCTGGATCATTGCATTGCTTTTAGTAGCAAAGTCTTTTATATTTGATCAATCCACAATGTTTCAGTTACTGTGTACAACGTTCTGGTTCTGCTCATCTCAGTCCTCATCTGTTCATGGAGGTCTTTCTGGTTCTTATAGAAATCAAGCAGTTCATCATTCCTTACAGCACAATAGTATTCCATCACCATCATATACCACAATTTGTTCAGCCATTTCCCAATTGATAGACATCCCCTCATTTTCCAATTTTTTGCCACCACAAAAAGGGCAGCTATAATTATTTTTGTACAAGTAGAACCTTTATCATTTTTTCTTATCTTTTTGGGTTATAAACCTAATCCTTTCACTTCTAACTAATTACAGTATATGTATTTCCACCTGAATGTGTCATGAGCATCACAAATGAGTCAGAGGATGATAGACTTCGAGCAGAAAGGGATCTTGGAGAGCATCTTAACCTCTCCATTTTACAGGTGAGGAAATTGATGAGGTCTGTGCTATGAAGATCATATAATAGTAACCAGCAAAAGGGGGTAGTAATTGGTCACTTCCTCTGACTCCACACTGCCTCTTTCTTTAAAACCAAATGTATTAGGTTAAAAATAAGTTAATAATTTAAAAGGATTTATCTTTTAAATTGTAAATGACTTTACATTTTTTAATTTTAAAATTAATTTTAAAACTAACATGAATTTATTTCTCTAACCTCCACCTCCATCCCAGAAAAACAAGGAAATCAAAACCCTAGTAACAAATAAGGTTCATGGAATTTAGAAGGAAGCAGCATAATACAGTGATTGTTTTCCTAGACTTGGAGTAGGTGAAGCTGAATATGAAAAGTATCTCAGGCACTTACTAACTGTGTGACCATAAGCAAGTCACAGCCTCTCAGAGCCTTAGTCTGTTCATCTGTAAAGTGGGAATAATAATGGGGGTCCTACCTACCTTACAGAAGAGTGAAGAAAGAAGCACTTCAAGACCCTTAAAAGGATGTATATATATAAATGTGAGTTGTCATTAGAGGTGGGAGGGAGTTTATTGTTGGGTTTTTTTTGTTTTTTTTTTGGATTGGGCTTGCGATTTCTAAAGGAGAGATCATAGAGCTCATTGAATCCAACCTCCTTATGTTATAGATAAAGAAATTAAGACTAAACCATTTAGTTGATTTCCCAAAGTTTTCTTTTCAGAGAGGTTCAAACCTGTAATTATATTGGCATAAGGAATTACATGTAGCAGTGTGGTTTCTCCAGTGACATACTCCTTCTACCAATGCAGATTGCTACCTGATTTGCAACTCATATTCTTCTAAGATTTCCCAGGCAATGAGAGGTTAAGTCACTTGTTCATGGTCTCACAATCAGTATGCAGCAGATAGACTCAAGAGCCTGCCAGCAGCAATCAGTAGAGCCAGTCTTTAAAATTAGATTCCCTCCCATCTTTCTCTTTAAACCTATTATTCTATCTGACTCTATTATTTCTTTCTGTCACCACCACTGACCCAGTCTCCCCAATTACCCTTGACTTTTCCCTCCCCCTTCCCTGTTAAAGATAATTAGTTATTAATTCCTGTTGATTCCAGGTCCCAAGATTTTATGAATCCATCCTCTCCCACTACTACCATATTAATGTTGTGGTTGTTCAGTCATTTCAGTCATGTCTGACTCTTCATGACCCCATTTGGCATTTTCTTGGCAAAGATACTGGAGTGGTTTGCCATTTTATTCTCTGGTTCATTTTATAGATGAAGAATCAGGTAAAAGGGTGAGATGACTTGCTATACTAAGTATCTGAAGTCAGATTTGAACTCAGGGAAATGAATGTTCCTCCAGGCTTAGACTCTATCCACTGCACCACCTAGCTGCCCCATCATTTTAGTACAGGCTCTCATTGCTACCTATCTGTAGTATTGCTGCAGTCTCATCCTACTCTCCATCCCTAATCCCTTCCCACCCATCATTCATATAGTTGTAAATCATTTTCTTGGGTGTAGATTTGCTTATGTCGTTCCTTTGTTCAAAAATCATCAGTAGCTCCCTCTTGCCTATCCAATGAAGTTCAAGGTTCTTTTCTTGAACTTCAAGACCCTTCACTATCTAGCACTACTCTCTCTGCCTTTCCAACCTCATATAATCTGAAATTAAGAGCTAGTCATGATTTTAGGGGCTAAACTCAACCTATAAATGAGGAAAGGAAAGCCCAGGATGAAGTAACTTGCTCAGTGTCACACAGGTATTAAGAGGCAGGGGTAGCTTTCAGAAACAAGTGCTCTGCCTTCAAATCCAGAACTCCTTCCTTAGTCACCAATCCCATCCCCCACCTCCCACCCCCCACTCACTATATACTTCAGTTAAATTAGATTTCTTTTTCAAAAACAACCTTGTGGGTTCCTATAAACCCTTTGTTTGTATTTTCTTCATGAGTAAAATCTTTCTCTTCCTCTCTTCACCTTTTAAAAGCCTATCTATCCTTTATAGCCCAAATTAGTATGATCACTGCTACTGGGTGTTATCCTTCGTGCTTCACTGGGTTATATCTTGACTCGTATATATTGGATTTAAATGAGACAAAGTTGAACAAAATCATTAGCCTCATTCTCTCTCCCAGAGTTTAGGGTTCACCCAGGATGCCACAGATGATCTTGGCTTCTTCAATGTATGACCAAGCTTTAGATGTTCCACAGTGATTGCTCCCACTGCCCTGCCTTCATACCTGTTGGAACAAATTGTTCTCATCTTCCTCTTCCACCTGGAGAGGTTTTCTATTACTATTACTACTACTAGTAGTAGTAGTAGTAGTAGTAGTAGTAGTAGTAAGGGCATGTCAGCCAACTCCCCTATGACTCTACATCATCTCCATGACTTCCCAAACCAAATACCCTGCTCTGGTCACTTCTCTCCTATTTGAACTATCTCCCTCTATTAGAATTCAAGCTCCTTGGGGAATTAGGAATTATGTCCCAAATGGCTACAAAAGAATGCATGCTTTTGATCCAGTGATATCACTAATGGGTCTGTAACCTAAAGATATTTTTTTTAATCGAAGTTTTTTTAAACCCTAATATCTTTTATGTATATCCTTCTATATTAATTTTATTTGTTACAGGGCTAGGCAATGGGGGTTAAGTGACTTGCCCAGGGTCACACAGCTAAGAAGTGTCTGAGGCCAGAATTGAACCTAGGACCTCCTGTCTCTAGGTCTGGCTCCCAATCCACTGAGCCATCCAGCTGCCCCCAAGAGATTTTTAAAAATGGGAAAGGACTTGTTTTTACAAAAATATTTACAGCTGCTCTTTTTGTGCTGGCAAAGAATTGGAAACTAAAGGGATGTCCCTCAATTGGGAAATGGATGATCAAAATGGATGGTGGTATATGATGGTGATGGAATACTATTGTCCTATAAGGAATGATGAACAGGATGATTTCAGAAAGATCTGGAAAGACCTCTGTGAACTGATGAAGAGTGGAATAAGCAGAACCAGGACAATATTATACACAGTAACAGTAAATTGTGGAATGATCCAATGTGAAAGTCTTTGCTACTAACAGCAATACAATGATCCAGGACAATTCAGAAGGACTTATGAAAAACAATGCTATCCACCTCCAGAGAAAGAACTGTTGGAGTAGAAATGTGAATGAAAACATGATTTATCGCTTGTTTATTTGGGTATTTGATTTTGGGTTTTAGTTCTAAAAGATTATTCACTTATAAAAATGAATAATATGAAAAAAAGAATAGAAGCTCTTTGAGGTCAAGCTATCAATATTGTATTGATTTTGTATTTGTTTTTTTCCATCAGAATACTTTATACTCACTCTCTATTGGCATTAAACCAGATTGACCGCAGTAATAATTCACTGTTGGGCAAGAGATGTGTTCCTTGGATATATATATAAATCAAAGGTCTTTAAAATTTGATTCCCATTAAATCATATTTCTCTAGACCTATCTAATTCATCCTATGATATGTTTTGGTGGATGTATCCATGTTTAAGTAGTTTCCTGTTTGGTCTTGTTTTAGTTCCAAACAGTTCCCTTGCCCAACTAAGATGATCTAGTTTTAGGACACAAAGTTCTTGGCACAGGGTAACCTTGTCTGAGGTATAGAACATACTGAGTGGTTTGGTAATTGTTGCTCAGCTCCAACCCATATTTGAGCTGGCTCTGGACCTTTGGACCTCCATATGCCAAAAGGTCATGACCTTGTGCTCATCATTAGTTTGAGACTGTAAAATCAGGTAACACACCAAAGATATGATTTCACTGGTACTAAAAGTTTTTCTACCACTTAGTAGCCAAAGAAATTGATATGATCTTAAGACATATGTATATATGTCAAATAAGAGAAGTGATAATGTAGCTGGCCTAGATCAGAATACATAATGTACACTCTAGAAAAGAATGACGAGGATGCTGAGGGGCCTTGAAACAATGCCATAGGTGTATGGGTTAAAGGAACTGGGGAAGTTCAATTTTGAGACGAGAAAATTTAGTCCATGGGTGGGAGAAAGGGAAGAGAGAATAAAAATTATCTTTATTTGAAGAGCTTTCATGTGAAGAAGGAGTTAAACTGATTTTATTAGCTCATTCTGCTGATGAATAGGCTCCAGAGTCCAGACCTGGGAAATTAGAGAAAGGCAGACTCTACCTCGAGTTAAAGAAGTAAATTCCCATCACCACAGGTCATCAAGTGAAGTATGAATGCTTACTTTTCAGAGATATTGGTAGAAAGGATTCCTGTTTTGGGTACAGGTTAGAATAGATGATCTGTGAGGGCATTCTTACTTTAGAAATTTTGTGATTCCATAATTTAAATGTCAGTTTGTGAACTGTTAGAGCTAGTGGGAACTTTGGAGATCATCTTGTTTAACCCCCCACATATTACAGATCTAGACAGGTGAAGTGATTTGTCCAGGCCTTAGGGATATGTCATATAAATTTTGAGTAGAGTTTGGATTAATGGCATGTAGTAGGATGCACTAAGATGACTTAAAAATGGTTTATTGATATTCCTAGTCAAGTGCAACATAGAAGGGTATGGAAAGATGAACATCAATTCATTGAGAGCCAGAACTAGATATAACTTCTCTCACCCCTAGCATCCCATAGGGCAATATGCACAGTGGTGACCCAGACAAGCAGTAGATTATGCGCTCCTTTGAAAGGCCAGAGACATTGGGAGTCTGGATTTATATAGGGTTTTCAGACAAAGGGCATGCCATGGCAGCTATAGTACCACTGGTGGAATGATGGGATCAGGGACCATGGACCAGTAGCAAAAAAGGAATTGCTAAAAATTAACCAGGAAGACCTACTTAGGATGAATGAGGTGAAATTATAAATGTATCAGTTTGTTGTGTCAGGGGAGTTTTAGCAGTAAGTTTTAACTAAAACAAGGTATAGTTAAGTCTTAGTATAACAGCATTGGGTCAACTTTGGAGCCTAACCTGGGAGAGGGTGATTATAGAGTCTTCTGGCTATTTTTATCTTATAGGTGAAAGAGTCAGGATCCTGGGAGCTTATATAAAGGAAGCATATTGTGCATCCTTTCATTAAGTTAGTACCCTCTGTTGTCAATCCAGGTTTCAAGTATATCACATTTGCTTAAAATGAGTTACATTTTTTTCGTTGTGTGATAGAGAAGAACCTGTATATAATTCTCAGGTATAGTTTTTGTAAATTGGTCAATATATTTTTGCAACACTTTCTGTATTCAATAATCACTGAAGAATGTTGATTTTCATTCATTAATTCATTCATTCACAGAATTCTAGAGTTGGAAGGGTTCTTAGACATCATTACTGTTATTATTCAGTCATTTTCAGTTGTTTATGCCTATGACCCCTTTTTGGGGTTTTCTGGGAAAAGATACTAGATTGGTTTGCCATTTCTTTATCCATCTCATTTCATAGAAGGAAATTGAGGCCAAAAGGATTAAATTATTTGCCCAGGATTACACAACTAATAAGTGTCTGAGGCCAAATTTGAATTTAAGTCTGCCTGGCTCTAGGCTCAGAGCTCATCATGTGTCACCTAGCTGTGCTTAGATGTCAGCTATTCTAATCCATGCCTGAAAAGGAGTTTACTTTATAAAATCCTTGATGAATGAAAATCTAGTTTCTTGTCAAAGATCAACAAGGTATGGAATCCAGTCTCCCATGGTAATCCATTCCATTTTTAGTACAATACTAATTAAGAAGTTTTTACTTACCACTGAGTCTAAATCTGTCCCTATACAAGTTCTACCAATTATTCCTACTCATGTCCTTGGGGTCAAACAGAACAATTCACAGAGTTATAATTTTAGAAGTGGAGGGAATCTTGCAAGTTATCTCATTACAACCCATAATTTTGCAGATGAAGAAATTAAGGCTAAGGGAGATTAAATACCTTGTCCAAGATACACAGGCCTTGAAGCCATAGAGCTGTAATTTAAATCCAGGTTCTCTGACTCCATATTCAGTGCTATTTATCCTCATTTCCCTGAAGAGAGAACTGAGGCAGGCAGAGATAAGTAACTTGCCCAGGGTCACATACCTAATAAGTATCTGAGCCTGAGTTTGAATTCTGATCTTTTTGACTCTAAGTCTTGTGTTCTATCCACTATTCCACCTATTTGCTTCTGTAACCTAAAAGTGGAGTATCTGCTATTATGTCTCTTCTTTTGGGTCTATCTCTGAAAAACAAACAGGTTCCCTTTCTTTAGCCCATAATGATAAAATGGCTAGGCTTTGATGTATAGGCTCCTCTAGTCTCAGAAAGTATCCCTCCTAGTGTAGTTGCAAGGTTTTAAATTATAATTCTGACATATGGAATAAAAAATAAACTAATATTGCAAAGGTCTTTAGAGATTACCTGAATCTAACCTATTTATTTGACTGATGAGGCAGCTGAGATCTGTAGAGGAGAAGTAATTAGTCCAAGGTTATAGAAATAGTTGGTAGTAATAATAATAATTAGCATTTATATAATGCTTTGAGATTTGGAAAGGACTTAAATATCTTATGGGTGAAGTTAGGTGGTACATTGTCTTTTGGGGATTTAATGTAGGGGCTGATCTATGACTTTTTTGGGGATTTAAGGTAGGGGCTGATCTATGACTTTTTTCAATGTTTATTTTGTCCTTTTGATCAAGCATATCAAGGCAGTTTTCTTGGAAAATTTCTTGAAATATGATGTCAAGGCTTTTATTTTGGTGCAAACTTTCTGGTAGACCAATAATTCTCAAATTGTCTCTCCTGGATCTTTTTTCCAGGTCAGTTGTCTTTTCAATGAGATTTCATGTTTCCTTCTATTTTTTTTTCACTCTTTTGATGTTGCTTTATTATTTCTTGCTGTCTCATAAGATCATTAGCTTCTACTTGCCCAATTCTAGTCTTTAAATTACTGATTTTTTAGCTATGATCTTTTGATTTTCCTTTTCAATTTGATCTATATTGCTTTTCATGGCTTCCATCAGGCCAATTCTGGTCTCCAAATTGCTTATTACTTCATTTGATTTCTGGGCCTCTTTTTCCATATGGATAATTTTGTCTTAAGCTGTTTTTTTCTTTTTTTGTATTACTTTCATTTCTTTTTCACACTTCCCATTTTTCTTCTATCTTTCTAACTTGCTTCTTGAAATCCTTTTTGAGATCCTTGAGAGCTTGTGACTAATTTCCATTTCTTGGGGAAAAGTTGGATGTGTTTTCTTGTTTGTCATTCTCTGCTGTTGATTCTGTATATTGCTCTTTTTGTCCATAGAAATCATCCAGAGTCAAAAGCTTTTTTTTTTTTTTTTTTTTTTTTTTTTTTTTTTTTTTTTTTTTTTGCTGCTGCTTGTTATTTTTGCCACCAGCAAATAGGGGTTCCTGCATGTTGATTGCTTCTTAGCTTCTGGCTTGCAGGGCTTTGCCTTGGTTGTATCTTCCCTTCCCAGTCAGTAACCCGGGTGAGGGCAGGTAATGTAATGTTCTTTGTGTAGCCCACTTCAAAGCACTTTGTCTTGAGGCTATCTTTCCAGTCACTGCTGCCTTGGCTGTGTGCAGCCCTGTCTATGCCCAAGCTCCACTCTGCTGCCCAGGCTCCATGCTCATCAGCCTAGGCTCTCAATTTTTGCTGCCAAAGCCTTGCACTGCTCTCAGGGGTAAGTCTGTGGTACTTTCAGCCAGCCCTGAGAATTTAGAGATTGCCTGGGCCCTGGCTCTGACTCTGGCACAGTAGGTGGTGTGGGGGAGGGGTGATCAGTTTGCCCTTTGATAAGTGCAGTTTAACCTCCTTCTAGTGTGGGAGTCCCCAAATACTGCCTGCCTTTAAGGCTGTATCCTGTGGGAGAGCCCCTTTGCTTGTCCAATTTTGATTTCTGTCCTTTTGTAATGATCAGTTAGAAAGCTGCTGCTCAGCCTCCATCTTAGCTCGGCATCCTAGGTGGTACATTGGATAGAGCATTGCACATAAAGAAAGACCTGAGTTTGAATTTTACCTCAGATAATTACTAGTCATGTAACCCTGGGCCAGTCACTTATCCTCTTTCTACCTCAGTTTCCTCTTCTGTAAATGGGGGAATAATAATAGCACTTATTTCCCAGAGTTGTTACAAGGCTCAAATCAATATCTGTAGAGAAAAATCTATATTATCTCTCAATCTCAATATCCCTATATCTATAGAAAATCTATAAAGTGCTTTAAAAACCTTAAAGAGCTATATAAAGCTAGAATATATATAAAGAGCTATATAAAGCTAGAATATATTAGAAGATGGTGGGGCAGCTAGGTAGATCAGAGATAGAGTGCTAGGCCTGGAATCAGGAAGACTCCTCTTCCTGAGTTCAAATCTGCCCCTTAGACATTTACTAGCTGAAGGACCCTGAACAAATCACTTCATCCTATTTGCCTACAGAGTTTGTCACTGTGAGATGATCTGGAAAAGGAGATGGCAAACTCCAACTTTTGCCAAGAGAACTATAAATGAGATCATGAGAGTCAGACAGGAAAGAAAACTGACTAAACAACAAGAAAGTAGGAGATAAACCTGGGAAAAAAAAAATCCAGTGCTTTCTTTCTGTGAAGTCATGTTATGATTGCCCCTTTTCCTGAGACTCCCTCTGTCTCCTGCCCCCTGGACCCTTGCACCTATTGCTCTGGGACAGGTAGGTGAACTGGGCATGTGATGCTATCTGCATAGAGAACTCCCTGGTGAGGAAGTTCCCACTACCAATGCAGGTCAGTGGCTTATAGCCTGAGAGAGTTGTTTAAAGCAAAGCTACCAAACATAGATTTAGTTAAAACACTCCCCAACAGAGCCATAAACGATTGGGAGAGTGTATCTGGGTGGCTCAGCAGATAGAGTCAGAACTAGAGACTAGAGGTCCTGGGATCAAATCTGGCCTCAGACCCTTTCTAGTTGTGTGACCTTGCACCAGTCACTTAACTCTAATTGCCTAGCCCTTACCACTCTTCTGCCTTAGAACGAACACACAGTATGAATCCTAAGACTTAAGGAAAGAGTTCCAAATAAATAAAAATTAAAAAAAAATACAATTGGGAAATGTTTTAATAAAAATACAATAGGACATAGATAATGTTAGTATGTGGCTAAGTTAATGTATAACCTTGTAAACAGGTTATACCTTCTATTTGTATTTCACACCATGGTCTGGATCACTGAGAGACTAAACAATTTATCTAGGTTCACATAGCTGTGGTGTTTCAGAGCTAGAACTTAGAACTTAATCCCAGTTCTTCCTAGTTCCAAGCCAGTCCCTCTTTCTATCATGCCACCTTGCTCTAGAAGAATATAATCAAATGAATACTACCTTTGTTACTAGGTAGGTCTCATGGCTCCATTCACAATCTCTATGAATATCTAGTGTGTTAATATAAAATTTGTACCCCTGAACTACTTTACCCAGCATCCTTTTCCTTTTTGTTCCCCAAGTTGCATATTTACGTTATATAGATAAATGTGGGTGTGGTCCTACTCTCGCACTCTTCTCCCATGTGCATGGTCTGGGAAGCGGTCTCTACAAAGACTCATTTTCCTCAACTTCAAGTTATTAATAAATCTTATAAAAATATAATGCTAATCTTACACTAGATAAGTGATGGTAAACCTTTTAGAGACTGAATGCCCAAACTGCATCTTCACACTGCATGTGAGCTGCCCCTCAACTCAGACAGGGAAGGGAGGAAGCACTTCCATTCATCTGCTAGACAGAGGGGTGGATGATGGGAGAAATTCCCTCTGGCTCATGGTGGAGAAGAGGAGGGGAGCAACCCCCATCCGGCACCCATGCCATAGGTTCGCCAACATGGATCCAGACCAAAGTTCCTTCCCTTAGCTAAGACATATTTAAATGTAAGATCTCTGAGGGCAGGGACTATGGCATTTTGGTATTTATATCCCCTGTACTGAGTACAGAGTAGATACTCCCCAAATTATCCTTGATCGACTAATTTTATCCATCATAGCCTCTAAGAGTCAACTGTCTACCTGGCATTTGGCTAGTGATGCCACTCTGGCAAAACCTACATATTGAGCGAATAAATTGTTGAAATTTCCTAGGCACCCACAGATTTCCCTAATAACTTTGAAACAAGACATTGAAAAGGCATTTAATAGGTGAAGGAAAAGGCTTAGCAGACTTAAGCTCATTTGTCTTCAGAGGGCTTTCAGGGGCTCAGTGCAAACACTTCAGTTTCAAAGCTCCTGCTCCTTTATCTATAAGAAGTTAAACAGAGGATAATTCTTTAATTAGTTCCCAGTAAGCCATTTTCATCTGTATGCAGGGCTTGCAACTAGATAAATATTTCTTTAGTTGGAAAACAACTGTTAGTTTTTCAGAAAATGGCCTCTCCCTTTGCTTTTTGATGAGATGCCTCTCCTGTTTCTAAAATGTGGCAACTCTTCTCCTTCAGATCAAAGATATTCAATTATCTTGACTTGACCTTGCAGTCCATCAGCTTGGGTTTAACTATATCTCATAGTATAATAAATAAAGAGGGTTGGTCTAGACATTCACCCCTCATTGTGGTACATGTAACCCAAAGGTAGGAGTAGCTAGCCTGGTAATGTTCAGAAGGGCTGCCATTTCCCTGAAGGTTACTTAGATTCTTTTTTTTTTTTTTTTTTAACTCTAATAACCTTCTGTGTTAGAATCAATATAAGTATCAGTTCCAAGGCAGAAGTGGGGCTAAGTGACTTGCCCAGGGCCACACAGCTAGGTAGTATCTGAGGCCAGATTTGAACCCAGGACCTCCTGTCTCTGGGCCTGGCTTTCAATCCACTGAGCTACCCAAATGCCCTGGGATTGTGATCTTATAATTTTTATTTTACTGTCAGTCATTAGGGATGGGAATTTGGCATGGTTTTTGATAACTGAATATTTAGGAATATAACAAGTAAGAATTGAACTGTAGACAAAAGGATAGAATAGAAGATAATTACCAGATCATTAACAAACATTAATGGAACACTAATAAGTTGCTGGTGATAATATAAATAACTTTTTTTAAAGTTATCATTTAATTAACCCCTTTTTATAACATGGTCATTTCTAGATACACCCTTACCCTTATTCACTTTCACAGTGAATCTTTTTTTGAAGCCAAGAAAAAGCTAAGCAAAAGCAAGAAATTACATTGTACAGAGCATGCATGCCGATACTCTACCCACTTCTCTGTGGAAAAAATTGAGGTGAATTTTCTCTTCTATCCTCCAAGGGCCAAGATTGGACATTATGATTTTACTCTAGGTGCACTTTAAGAAAATACAACAAAAATGGATCAAAGATAGCTATGATTCTTGCTTTCAAGAAGTACACAAAATCTTAATGAGTGATGACATGGGGTAGGACCTCTTAAATGAATTCATATTTACTCAAGAGTTTTAGGTATTCACATGGGAAAAATCAAGTGGGTAAAAGACAACTATTATTCAGACAAGATAAAGTTAGTCTATCTTTTGTCTCAACAAATGGATTCAAATCGACAATTAAGTAGATTAAGAACTAAATAGGAAAGCCCAGATTGGATTTGCTTTTAATGATTTCAAGCTTCTCCCTAAAAGTGTTTCATCTTTATTTTTTTATTGTTAATATTCTTCCAGTGATGCTGTTATAGCTCTGATTCACACATATTTAAAGAATTAAAGTAGAACCATCCAAAGAACAACAGAGAAGTACTTGTGATGGGAACAAGCAGCTAAAATAGTTCTCTAAAAATGAAAAACCACAAAGCAAAAGTGGTAAATAGTATATCACTAGAGAAGTGTAGGATTGGAAAAGAAGATGATTGGCAATATAGCATAGTTAAGAACAACCAGTGGACAACCTGTGTGTTCTGTTGGTATTGATGTAATTTATCTTTATTTTATTTATTTTTTTTTAAAGTTTTTTTTTTTTTAAAACCCTTAATTTCTGTGTATTGGCTCCTTGGTGGAAGAAGTGGTAAGGGTGGGCAATAGGGTTTAAGTGACTTGCCCAGGGTCACACAGCTGGGAAGTGTCTGAGGCCGGATTTGAACCTAGGACCTCCCATCTCTAGGCCTGACTCTCAATCCACTGAGCTACCCAGCTGCCCTGGTATTGATGTAATTTAAAGGATCTAAGGGAAGTCACCTAGCATGTTGGTGGACCCCATGTGAAGGATTCATGGAAGGATATGGACGAGAGTCTATGACACTTAAAAGTGAGCGAGTGAGAAAATAAGAACAAAAGAATAAGTTATAATGAACACCATTGAAGAGTATACTTATTATAGATGAGATTGAAGGTAAAGGTATACCTATTACAGATGAGATGAAGATATGATAAGGATAGGAAATGTTAGGGATCTCCAATCAATCAAAGAGCTTTGATCTTTCTTTGGGGGAAAAAATTCAGCTCCTTTTTTGGTAAAGACCAGAGGGATAAGCTCCATGATTCTATTCTTTCTGGTCATTGACATGCATATGAAATAGATAAGCAATTCAGTCTAAGAAAATTCTTTAAGACTTTAAAATATTTCCAGTTTGGGTACTCTCCTCACCAATACAAATTGTAACCCTTATCACACTATCTTCCTGAATTACTGTGGCCAAAACTTGGGTGACTAAAGTACCCTTCTCCATTGTTCTTTGGATGATTCTACTTTAATTCTTTGAAGATGTGTGAATCATTTAAATAGCATGATTGGAAGAATACTAATGATAAAAATGTTGAACCCCTATTTCAGGGAGAAGCTTGAAGTTGAAGTACCTTCTCAGAACTGAGAAGTTTACAGAAGGAGGAAGACAATTAGTTCCATTTTGAATGTGTAAAAATTGAGATGACTACTGGGATATATACTTGAATACGTCCAACAGGCACTTGATAATGCAAGACTGATGCCATCAAGAGAGAGATAAGATTCAGAACTCACTGGGGCATAGAGATGAAAACTAAACGTATAGAAACTGATGAGAAGACCAAGAGAATGTAGACTGAATAAAGAGAAATGTACAGAACAGAGTTTAATGGGACAATTATGGTTAGAATGTAAAACACAGACAATCACTTAGAAAAGGATACTGAGAGAACTGGCAGCATCTCAGAAACTAAGAGAGGAGAGAATATGCATGAAGAAAGAAGAGAGGGTTGTCAACAGTGTCAAATGCTGAGAAGAAGTTTGGGCTCTGTCCTAATTGGAACTCCCCCTTGCACATAGAAAATACATAATAAATTTTCATTCATTCACTTCCTTCTACCCTTCAGGTACTCAACTTGCTCCAAGTGCAGAAGTCTAGAGAAATTGGTGGCTGTCCATTATTCTCACCCAGAGTTCTCTCTTGTGGACTTGGGAGGCTCCAAGGGTGCTGGAGCTCAGGAGGCCAGTGGGAAGAGAAGGTGATTGGATATGGCAAAGACCTCGCTCATCTCCTGTCAATTATTGCTCTGTACCCCTCCTGTCATTCGATATCTCCTATCCTTTATAACCATGTTGTCTAAGAAACTTTCTTTCAAACTTTAAACCACTTAAAATTTTTCTTAAGAAAAGGAGCATGAATATATTACTGCTCTATAGCATGGTTTCAGCGATAATCAAAAGTTACCAGCCAGCCTGGTGGAGTGTTAATGTTCTTAAGGGAGCATAGGCCTTTGTTTGAGAGCCAAACGAAGTACCCAGGGAGGTTGAAACTGTGTCTGAGGCACACAAACATCTTCTCTCAATGCAGAGAGCTTCTTCTTGTAAAATATCTCTTTCTGATGGTATTGTTGCCAGTTGGATGAAGTTGTGCTTCCCGACATCTTCAGTGACTGTACGTGAAAATCTAGGTACTTTGCAAAGATACTTTTCATCAATTCATAATTATAATTCATAATTCACTTCAGAAGCAATCTTTACTTAGTGCCTACTATTTGCCAAGTGGGCAGCTAGGAGGCACAGTGGATAGAGAGTGAGTGCCTGGAGTCAAAAGAGTTCATCTTCATGAGTTCAAATTCTGGCCTCAGACCCTTCCCTAACTGTGTGAGCCTGAGCAAGTTACTTAACCCTCTTTGCCTCAGTTTCCTCATTTGTAAAGTGAACTGGAGAAGGAATGACAAACCATTCCAGTATCTTTGCCAAGACAACTCCAAATGGGGTCATGAAGAGTCAGACATGACTGAAAAATGACTGAACTAAATTAAATATATCAGGTGAAAGGCAGTCATGTCATTAGAGTATTGGCCAAGAACAAACCCCTAAACCTAGAAAATTTTTAGAAAGGATTTTAGTAAGTCAGCTCAGCAGAGGAGAGAGCCAGAAAAAGTTGTGGCTTGCTCTTGAGCCCCTAGGTTTACTTTATTTTACAGTGTTCAAAAAAGATTGTCAATTCATGAACTGCTACACATAGACAATTTGCTTGAGACATAGATCAACAGGTAGGTATAAAACAATAAAACTTGGGAAGAATCCAAAATGCAGCTTCTCTGGACCTCAATTTCCCTATCTGTAAAATGGTGGGTCTGGACTATATGACCTCTAAGGTCCCTTCCAATAGCCTTATAGATTAAGAACTGGAAGGAACTTCAGAGGTCAGTACCCTCATTTCTTTTGCCAATTTCTTCTTCTCTTAAATGAGGGATGGGATTCTACTAGATGACTTCAATAGTTCCTTCTAGAGGCAGCTAGATAATTAAGTGGATAGACCAATGGAGCCTGGAGCCAGGAGTTCAATTGCAGCCTCAGACATTTACTAGCTATGCTACCCTAGATGAGTCATTAAACTATCTATCTATCTATCTATCTATCTATCTATCTATCTGTCTGTCTGTCGTCTACCTGTACTATCTATCTGTCTATTTGTCTATCTATATATCTGGTTTTGAAGCATAGATTCCTGGATCTTGAGCTGGAAAGGACTTTATAGTTCATTGGTCAAACCTCATACTTCATAGGTAGGAAAACTGAGAGCCTGAGGAAGGTTAAGTAATTTGGTCAAGATCACAGAAGTAATAAGGATCAGAAATAGGATTTGAAGCCAGGATATATGACTCCAGAGCTCATAATTTTTCACCATATCACATACCCTCCTATGATAGTTAAATGATATATTTATTTGGTACAGCAGGTAACACAATTTCCCATAGGCTACTAGGCAGGGTTCTTCCTTACACCAGCAAAAATAAGCTAATATTATGGTATTCTTATTCCCCTCCAGAGTCTTCTAGTCTGGGTACCAAGATTATTCCTATGGAGATTTTTTAAAAGGCATTAGGTTTCGAAATCAAATTAACTGGCTATTATACATATCCTTATTCCAGGCTAGTCTTTATCAGGGTAAACATCATTTGATCTTCTCAGGGGAGAACACTGAAAGGAGTGTGAGATTTCCTTTCTGTCTTGATCTCACATAGGATAAAATAATGAAATTCACTAGAAATATTTGGTTCTGATTCAAATTATTAGATTGCCACTCAATGCAGTCTTTATAACCTAAGCATAACATAAGATGTGGGGATGGGAAGGAGGAAGTATAGTTTTACATTTTAAAAAAGGTATTTGCCCATGGAGAAAGGGCTGAGATCATAGATTTAGAATCGGAAGGGATCTTAAAGGTCATCTAGTCCTTCCCCATTCATTTACAAATGAGAAAACTGAGGCCCAAAGAAATTTACATAGAACTTGGGTCCTATGACTCCCAAAAGCAGGACTCTATGCACTGAACCACACTTAGTCCAGTGTCTTGGACATACTATATCATAACTAGAAGGCTTTGGGATCACATTCGTGTTGGGCACACCACTGAACCATGAAGATTAGATTCCATCTGTGCCTCCTTATCTCATATGACTCATCTATTTTTTTCTCCATAAATTGTCCATTATGGGAAGGAAGGGAAGAAGAACGTTATTCTGTGTTCTGGAGGGCCTTCCTCTAGATCTCTGGGCAATGCCTTGATACCAATGGGCATCTTAGAATCAATACTATGTATTGGTTCCAAGTCAGAAGAGCAATAAGGGCTAGGTAATGGGGGTTAATAAACTTGCCCAGAGTCACAGAGCTGGGGAGTCAACCCAGGACTGTTCTATCTTCAAGCCCGGCTCTCAACTCTCAATCCACTGAGCCATGTAGCTGTCTCTGATTATTCTCCTTCTAAATAGTATAATAGAAGAAAGTCAATGCCTTCATTTTTCTTCGCTAATCAACCTGCTAGGCACCTATCATACACCTATCATTGGGTTTCTATGGCCAAGAGAGAGTTTAGATAACACAGAAGCCCTTTCCTTATTACCTCTCTTGATGCCATCACATGATATGCTTTGACTGTCTTTTACCCCCAACCATGACATTCTTTGACATGGTCATTCTTTGGATAGCTTCTACACAACTTCCCATGAGTATTATGTCACAGGGGCAGCAAGGTAGTCCAGTGGACACAGTGTTCTGCTTGGAGTCAGGAAGACTCCTCTTCTTGAGTTTAAATCTGACCTCAGACACTTAGTAGTTATGTGACCCTGGACAAGTCACTTAATCCTGCTTGCCTCAATTTCCTCCCCTGGAAGATGAGCTGGAGAAGAAAATGGCAAACCACTTCAGGCTTTTTGCCAAGAAAATCATTTCCAAATGGGGTCAGAAAGAGTCAGACGTGACTAAAAAAAAAGACTAACAGCAACAATTGTGCCACAGCTTACTCATGCCAGCCACTATGTGTTTTTCTGTTGTTCTTTGGGCAGCTTTCAATTTGCATGTAGTATGTATAGGCTGAATAAATATTTGTCAAACCAGCACATGAATTGAGACATCATGGTATGGTATAAAGAATACCTGTATTGGGGGGAGGGAGGAGGAGAAGGTAAATAGGTCAAGAAACTGGAATTTAAAACCTAGCTAGCTCTGTCATTTTGGAGCTCTGTGACTCGAGACAAGTCTTTTTAGCTTTCATCTTCATTTATAAAAGACACAATAGTGCTTGCAGCATCTACTACATGAGATTGTTTAGGGTATATATTTTGTGAACTATTGATTTTTAAAAGATACTGTATTAAAAAATTGAGCTATTCAATTTATGAAACACTATGTAGCAGCGTTGTGCTACATGCTGGGGATATAAAGACAAAAGCAAAGCTGTCCCTGACCTCAAGGAGCTTACAATCTAAAAAGATACATATGCATATATGTGTGTATATATAGATACATACATATATGATTGTACATATATATTTAAATATATACACATTCACCCATATATACAGGTATTTATTTATTTATACTTGTATATTCTACATATAGAACCTTGGAAGAGTTCATTCAAAGAACATTTTTTAAGAATATCTACTATCTGCAAAATACTATGCTAGGTTATGGAGACTCAAAATGTATATCAGACAGTAATTCCTGGCCTCATGTAAGCTGCTATAGAGTAAGAAAACATGTTCTAGGCAGAGATGCCTGTAAATACGCATTATCATATGATAAGTGCCTAAATAAGGGTTCCCATGCAGCCACATCACAGTAAATTTCTCCCCATTGTGTTTCTCTTTGCCCCTCCTTTCATATCTTCTTCTACCCTCTTTCTTCCCCTATTAAACTCGGGATCATAATTTTAAAGCTGGAAGAGACCTTAAAGGCCATCTAGTCCAACCCCCATGAGTGGAAAAAGTCCTGAATGTGAAGTCAGAAAGACCTGAGTTCAATTAATTCCTGTTGCCTTTAATGCTGATTAACTATGTGACTATGATTAAGTCCTTTTAACTTTCTGAGCCCATGGCAACTCTCTACCACTATGGTATGGGCTGGGAATTACAGTAGAGAGAATTCCCATTCCTTGGAAACCACAGGTCAAAAGCATGATGGCAAGTGACTTAGAGAGTTGGAAACAAAATGTTGTCAGAGAGCAGGAGGGACATATGTGAGATCCTCCTGGGGAGAAAGGTGGTAACCAACTGGGGAGGATCAGGGGAGACTTCATAGAGAAGGTAATTTGATTTAATCAGTAGGCATGACATGGAGGTCAGCTATTGCTATTCTCAGGGGTACCTATTTTAGGAACACCTATTGGGTTCAGGAGAGATCTTTCTCAGTGGAAAAGAAATGCTGAATGTTTGCAGACTGCTCTCATTACATACATAGAATGGTCCTGGATCACTTTCAGTTTTTTTAGTTCCCTGAAGTAAACCAATTCCAGGATGTTTTAATAAATCAAACATGGAGGTGTTGCCCCCAAGTGGCGTGAGGGAGATTAGGCATTAACTTTTGCTTTCAATTTATGGGTCCACAAAGACCTTACAGGGTTGGTATTTTAAATCTCCCAACAATAAAGGCCCCCAAATAAACTGGATTACTTTTCAGTTACATTTGTTTAGTGAAGATGGTAGAGTGAAGGGGTCCCACATCAAAGCTAATTTCACCTTCTTTGTGTTTTTCCTTGCCCTTTCCTTCTACTCCCCCTGCTTTTCTCCCTCTGTTATACTCATAGAATCATAGTTTTTAAGCTGGATGGAACCTTAAAGGCCATCTAGTATAACTCCTTCATTTTTCTAAATGAGGAAGCTGAGTTCAGATGACTTGTCCAGTATCACATCACTAGTAAATGTCTGATGTGGCATTTGAACCCCATTTTTCTTCACTCCAAACTCATCACTTATTCCACACTGCCACATCATCTCTCTTCATATTTCTTTTCACCGGAACTACAATCCCTATAAACCATCAGAGCTAAATCATGAGGCTTGGGGATGTTCATATTGGTACCATCACACATAGATTTACTCATATGTCCTTTCATTCTCTATTGGCGGTTCCTCATCAGTTCATGTTCAGACCTTTCCCTCCCTTGTTCTCTTGAGAAGCTGAAGATAGAAAACTACTTATTCTAAGTAACACTCTCCATATATGCCCCTATGGAATAGAGTGGACCAACAAGAGTAGGTCTCTGTGATTTCAACCCACAGGCACACCATCCCCATCTCCTATTGTTGAAACAGCCTGTCATCCTGAACTGTGGTCCCAGGTCAGCATCTCTGTCCCACCTAATCTTGTTTGTACCCTTGAGTCCAAGGGTTATTCAAAGGATCATGGCATCAAAAATTTAGGGCTGCAAGAGACCTTAGAAGTCATGCAGTCCGGATTTTTCATTTTACAGATGAGGAAAATGATGCCTTCTGAAGTTTAATGCTTTGCCCAAGATCATAAAAAAAAAAAAAAGAGTAAGGACCAATGTCAGTTTTTATAGACTGTATTTTGTTGCCTCTCTGAAAAAAGATGCTAACAAATTTATTCTGGTTCTTGTTCTTGTTCTTAAATTTCAGGTTAGGCACCTGATCTCTAGGAATTCAAATCATTTAGTATAGCTTAGATTTTCAAGGAAAGATTTCTCCTGCATCCTTTCCTCCCTTACTTCCTTTTCTAAATGTATGTCTAGTGTGGCCTCAGAGCTTGATCCACTCACTTTAGTCATTTCCATAAGTGGAGCTAGTGTCCTAAAGTATGTGATCTTGAGGTTCCTGGTTGTGAGTCAGGGATGTATTATAATTTAGATTGACTTTGACTGTGTAAGATATTGCTATAGGTGTGGGATTCCCTTTCTTAGTTGAAAGTTACAGAAAAGGGAATGCTGAAGCTCAAACAATCATAGCGTTATAGAATGATTAGAACAGAATTCAGTAACGTTCACTAGCAGCACAGTCACTTGGGAAGTCAGTATTTAAAACTTCCTGGGATATAAAATAGCTTTTTGCAAAGCTGATAATTAGCCATTTCACCTCTACTGAGTACAGTCTAATCAAATGCCAGCCTTAATTTCCTCTCTGGTGGTCTCTTTCTCTTTAGTGCTAATTTTAACCTTGACTCTAGCCCATTCTTGTTTTTGTCTAGTCAATCTCTGCTGGTGATAGTACAAATGCCCATTGTAGGCACTTCTTCCTGTCCTCAACCACTGCCACTCTAGGGGGAAGACCTGTCTTTTTTCTTATGATGAAAGATGATAATATTTTGACAATGAGCTTCTAGGCCTTTAAGAATCTCACAAAACCTTGTATTAAATGAAAGTCTATAGTCCAGCTGTGAGGTGATGATGATTTACACCAAGGTGGTGGCAGTGTCAGAAGAGAGAAGAAGGTATATTCAAGACATGTTACAAAGGGAAATCAACAGGAAAAACTTGGAAACAGATTGAATTTTGGTAATGGGGGTGAGGGAGAATGAGAAGTCAAAGATGACAACTATATTGTGAGATTGGGTATCTGGGAAATTTAGAAGGGGAAAGATTTTGGGGAAGAGATAATGAGTTCAGTTTTGGACATGTTGAATATTAGATGCCTGAGACAGCTAATTCAAGATGTCCAATAGGCCACTCAGAGAATTAGACTGGAGGTAGGAGAGAAGTGAAGGCTAGACAAATAGATTTGAGAATAAGCTACATAAAAATGTAAATTGAATCCATGAATGCCAGTGAGATCACCAAGTGGAAAAGTATAGAGGGAGAAAAGAAGGTAAAGGACAGAACCTTGGGAAATTCTCATTGATAGTTGGTAAGACCTGAATGAAGATCCGATATAGGAGACTAAAGAGTGGTTTCCACTCTTTAGTCTTTCCTCTACTTAGCTATCAAGGTGATTTTCCTTAAGGGAGGTGCTATGCCACTTGCCAATCAATACATTTCAGTATCTTTTTCTTTCTTCCTTTTTACTGTTAAGCTTTTGGGGAAAGTTTTTTATACCCAATTTCTCTATTTCTTCCTGACTTGTTCCCTTCTCAGTTGTTTACAATATGGCTTCCATTCATTCTATTGAGTGTTCTCTTACTCTATTGAGACTGTTCTCTCAAAGGTCATCAGTGTTCTCCAAATCTTAAAATTCAAAAATCCTTAAAATAAAAAAAAAACACACTTCTCTGTAATATTTGATGACTGTTGATTACCTGCTCCATCTATGTACTCTCCCAATGGCTTCCAAAAGATTGTACTGTTCCAGATCATGTCCTACATCTTGGGCTGCTTCCTCTCTGTCTCTTTCCCTGACTCCTCTTCCTAAGCCCTTAGAATGAATATTCCCCAAATTTGTACACTCAAGCCCTGACTTTTCCTTTGTGCTCCAGACCCAATGTGTCACATGTATTTAGAGGCTATCACTTATAAGCCCCAATGGCACTTCAAACTCAATGGATCAAAAACTGAGTTCATAATCTGTCCTCATGAATTTGCCCCTAAGCTAATCTCAATATTTGAGTTAATAGCATTGCCATTCACCCAAGTCTTCCACAACCAAAATTAAAGACCTTATTACCCCCTGCATAGGGCAGCTAGGTAGAAAACTGGATAGAGTAATAGTTTAGAAGTCAGAAAGACCTGAGTTCAAATCTAACCTTAGAAACTTACTGGCTATGTGACCTCAGCAAGTCACTTCACTCTGCCTCAGTTTCCTCATCTATAAAATGAATTGGAGAAAGAAATGGCAAACCATATCAGTATCTCTGCCAAGAAAACCCCATATGAAGAGTTGGACACAACTGAAAAATAACCGAACAACAAAAACCACCTGCACAGTCTATGCCACTGGTCTCCTAACAATTCTTCATAAGTTTGTTCTCTTCTTCTTCCAGTTTAACCTTCAAATTGCTCCCAGACAAACCATGCATAGGATTGGCCTGTTAGTCCTCTGCTTCTTTATTGTCTTTGGAGTCAAATTAAAACTTCTTGGCCTGATATTTAAGACTTTTCACAAAGCTTGGAACCTGTTTGGCAAAGGGTCTTGAATGTCCCAGGTAATAGGGGTCCACTGGGACGTGTTTAGCAGGTGAGCAACACAGTCAGATTCCTTTAGTAATATCCCTTTGACAGCTGGATAGGGAATGGATTGAATAATGGAGAAAAGAGACAGGAGGACCAATTAGAAAGCTATTGCAATAATCCAGGTGAGAGGTGACAGGGAACTGCATCAGGGCGGTGACTGTGTGAGTTGTGAGAAGGCAATAATTGCCAGAGATATTTAATATCTCTCTGTAAGTGAGTACTTAGAAGGTCTCTGCATTTTGGGTCATACTGCTTTGGCAAAGATCAGGAATGTGGTTAGACAGGTAGCAGATATAATCATCTTACCTCCTGGGCTTTAGCTTGCCTCTGTATCTCTGTCCCTGCCCATTCGTCTGCATGGGAGGAGGAGATTTAGGGTTTTTAAAAACCTGGGAACTCTGAATCCCAGAACCATCCTGTAATTATTAGGTAAATCACCATTGACTGGTTTATATAGCCTAACCTTTGGAGATCTGGGAAACCTATGGGATAACCATAAGATAAATTATTCTGAAGTCTCTAAGGGATCCAAGCACCCCGCCATTAAGAGGAAGCTGAAGAAAAGACCAAGTTAAGATCCTACCTAGCTGAGGCAGGCTTGCTCTTTGTTCTACCAAGATTGCCCCTTGGGCTGAGAGAATAGGATGGAGGAGGCTTTCTACTGTTCTAACAACAAGACTTTTTCTTCCTTTCCAGAATAAAAAGCTGGGGAGAAAAGGGTAGATTGTAGACTTTAAGTTAAGAAAGAAAGGCAGTATTTGCTCTTCCCCGGGGGAAGTAGAACTAAAGATTTCAGCTGAGCAAGAAGGGGGAGAAGCCAGCATCCACTGATCAGCAGAGCAGTGAGAAATAGTAGAGGCTTGGAAACCAGAGAAGTGTCTGGCCGCAGAGGTAGAATGATAATATCATTACGAGACAGCAATGGCCCTACGTGGGGCATGAGGTAGGTGTTGCCCCTCCATGCACGCCAGTTAGCCAACAAGCTTAAGTGTTTACTACGTGCCAGCCACTGTGCTTAGTGCTAAAGATTTTCCAAAGAGAGAAAAGGCAACAGTTCTTGTCCTTGATGTATTTATATTCCTGCTGGGAAGACAACACATAAATATCTAGGTATAGACAAGATTCCTACAGAGCAGAAGGAAAGCAATCTGAAAAAGAAGCTGGTGGGACAGAGGAAGGCAGAAGATGGGCTCTGAGCTGAATTTTGAAGGAAGCCACCAGAGATTCTTTTCATTTATTTATTTATCTATTTGTTTGTTTGTTTATTTAGTTAGTTTTTTAAAACTCTTGCCTTCCCTCTTGGAGTCAATACTGTGTATTGGTTCTAAGGCAGAAGAGTGGTAAGGGTGGGCAATGGGGGTCAAGTGACTTGCCCAGGGTCACACAGCTGGGAAGTATCTGAGGCCAGATTTGAACCTAGGACCTCCTGTCTCTAGGCCTGGCTCTCAATCCACTCAGCCACTCAGTTACCCAGCTACCCCCTTCTGCCAGAGATTCTAAGTAAAGGTGAAGAGGCAGAATATTCCAAACTTGGTGGGGAATGGGGGTGGGAGTGAAGAAGCATGGGGGCGATTCATCCCAGATGAAGATGACTTCTAAAGATGCGGTGTGTCTAGTTAGGGTTAATCATTGTTATTGATTGTTATTGTTACATATAGGGGAAACTGAGGCATGTGAGAATAATACAACTTTGAAATTAAAATGGGGGGATTGTATGGAGTGAAAATCAATGTATTATTCTCAATGTATTTTAAGATCAACATCCCTGTAGAGGGTAAGTTTGATTGGATTAATTAGACACCACTTTGCTCTCCCTTTACCCCTCCCCTTCCCAGTCTTTTATATAGGCCTTTAATTTTTACTTTTATGTACAGGTGGAGAGGATTGGGTTGGTTAAAAAAAATGTTTAGGTTTGGTTTTTTTGGTTGTTTTTTTTTTTAATGTGATTTCTCTACACATGACCTGTGGAAAGGTTGTTGTCAGTCATTTCAGTCATGCCTGGCTCTTTACAACCCTTATTTAGGATTTTCTTGGCAAAGATACTAAAATGGTCTGCCATTTTCTTTTTGAGCTGATTTGAAAGATAAGGAACTAAGGCAAACAGGGTTAAATGACTTGCCCAGGGTCACAGAGCTAGTGAGTATCTGAGGCTAGATTTGATCCCAGGAATATAAATCTTCCTGGCTCTTGACCTGGTGCTCTCTCCACTGTGCCACCTAGCTGCCCATACCCTGGACATATACATTCCCTATGTGTTGCCCTCCAATAAGTGCACCTTGGCCACAGGCGTTCCCTACATATTCGTCTCTCTTTGACTGTTCTCTATCTGTCTATCTTTCCTACTCATTCTGTGTGCTTTTATGGAGAGAATGAACTCCAGGCTTTGTGGGTGTGTTGCTCATCTATAATGACTCTCAGATCTCCAGTATTAGTTTCTTTCTTGAGCTCTAGGTACATAAGAGCTGCCTACTAGGTATATTAAACTAGGTTTCCTCTGGACATCTCTAATTTAACATAGCCAAAATAGAATTATTTCTCTTTTTCCTCTTTCAGACTTCTCTAGTTCTGCTTAAGCCATCATCAGCCTTCTGTTTTTCCAGGTTTGTAAACTCAATATCATCCTCACTCTTACTTGACAAAAAAGTCTAACCGGCTGTCAGGTCTCATTTCTGCCTCCACAGTAGCATCTGTCCCCTTTTTCCTTTGCCCTTGGTCATGATATTGTCCAGGTTGTCATCATATCTCACTTAAACCATTGCAATAGCTCCCCAACTGTTCTCCCTGTTACCACTCTAGACTATTCCCTACATATTTTTCAAAGTGATTTTCTTTTTAGGGCAGGGGATTATTCTACTCCTCTATTTGTTAAACTCCAGTGGCTCTCTCTATGATCAGCAAAAGTCATCAAAGTCATATATAGTCATATGAAAAAATGCTCTAAATCACTATTGATTACAGAAATGCAAACTGGAACAATTCTGAGTATTGTTTCACACCCATCAGATCAGCTAAAGTGACAAAAGGGCAAGATGACAAATGTCAGAGAGCATGTGGAAAAATGGGCACACTAATACGCTGTTAGTGGAACTGTGAACTCTTCCAATCATTTTGGAGAGCAATTTGGAATTACTCGCAGAGAGTCTTAAAACTGTTTATAACTTTAGATACAGCAATACTATTGCTCAGTCTGTTTCCCAAGATCAGGGAAAAAGGAAAAGAACTTATGTTCCCACAATATTTATAGTAGCTCTCCTGGTGATGGCAAAGAACTGGAGATTGAGAGGATGCCCATCAATTGGGAAATGACTAAACAAATTGTGGTATATTACTATGAAGGAATACTACTTTGCAATTAAGAAACAATGAGTAGATTAATTTAACTTTGTTTCTGTTTTTAAAAATTATTTTCCATCACAGAATCAATACTAACTAGTGGTTCAGAGGTTGAAGAGAGGCAAGGGCTAGGCAAATAGGGTTAAGTGACTAGTCTAAGATCATGCAGCTAGATAATGTCTGAGACCAAATCTGAACCCATGACTTCCTAACTCTAAACACTGCTTTCAATCCATTGAGTCTCCTAAATGCCTCCAAGCAGATTAATTTTTAAAAATCTTTGAAAGAACTACATGAGATAATGAAAAGTAAAATGAGTAGAACCAAGAAAACATTTTATACAGCCACAGATCTGATATTTGAAGAATAACCTATGAATGTGTACCTTAAGATAATGAACTGAGAAGAGGAAATATGAAAGATATAATCTACATAACCCTATCTGTTTGCTAGGTGATGCCTTCTATGGTGTGGGGAGGGAGAGGGGGGCAAGGATACCTAGAAATAATTTCTATTACTAAAATAAGATAAAAATTTAAAAAGGATTAGCAATGCTCTCCTGTTATTTAAAGTCTTTCACAACTTGGCTCCTTTCTACTTTTTTAAACTTATCACATATTATATTCCTTTCATATACACCCAGATAGAATCTTCACAGAGATAAAACCATTTTTATTCTCCATGCCTTTCACTCATTGTCCCCCAGCCTGGAATGCACTCCCTCCTCACCTCTGCCTTTTAGGATTTCTAATTTCCCTGGAGCTCCAATTCAAATAATTCTTGTAGCTTCCAGTGCATTATCCTTACAATTATCTTAAGTCTATTTTGTATCTGTTTCTCTCACAAGATTAAAATCTTCTTAAGGGCAGGAACTGTTTTCATTTTTGTTTCTGTATCCCCAGCACCACACATAATGTTTGGTATATACTGGGTGCTAAATAAATCTTTGATGATTGATTCTTACTATGCCATTTCTTGAAATGTCTTTGCTTTAAACTAGCTTGCCTTGTTAGGTACACATTGTCAGTGCCTGCTATCTGAGATTACTTTCTGTTTAAACAATATGTATCTTACATATACATCATTCTTTGCATGTTATCTTCCCCATTAGAATGTGAGCTCCTTGAGAACAGGGACAATGTTGTTTTGGATTTTTTATCCTTTCTTTGCATCTCCCATGCTTAGGACAGTTTTCTGACATATAGTAAACATGAACAAATGCTTATTGATTAATGAACTGTATCATCTGTCTGACTAGTAAAGGTAAAGACTTTGGTGGGGGCTTGTGAATTATCCTTTAAGGAAGGAAAATATAGAAAATGCTTAAACTTGGTCTAGACTTCTGCTAGGGACCTTCCTTGCAGATTGGAGATACTCTCAGGCATTATTACAGAACCGCACACGCACACACACACACACACACGATACCCATATATATATATATATATCACATATACAAGCCTCTGTGTGTGTATATATGCATATATATATATTTATGTGTGCACACACATATACAAACATGTCTCTAGATAGTATATATATTATATGAACTTATATTGTAGTGCATATATTTATACTAACTATAGAATATTTTGTGGTTATAAAATATGTGATATGTATATGTATACACCCATATGGGGGGGAGATGAGAGAGAGAATGACTTTAGAACCTATCTACTCCAAACCCCTTATTTTACAGAGAAAGACAGAAACAGACTGGAGTAAGTACAATAATTTGCCCAAGGTAGTATATATCAGATGCAGAGATTTGGATGACTCCAGAGTCACCCTTAAGTCTGTGCCCAGGAATCCTAGGAATTCACATTACAGATTATTCCCAGATGCTATTGCAAATGAGGAGAAGTCAGTGAGGAAACAGGGTCAGAGAGAGATTAAGAAACTTTCTCAGACTTAATGAGTCTCTGTTGTAGCTGGATTGGTTTGGTCTTTTGAAATCCAGTCTGAGTCAAATGACAAACCTTTGTGTTATTGTTATTATTTGTTTTGTTTTTCGCTAATTTGTACAACTTTTGAAAAGACAGAAACTGCTCATTTTTATTGATTCATTTTGGAGGGTATTAATTTGTACTACTAAATTTAAAAAAATTTTTTCCCAATTACATGTAAAATAATTTCCAATATTTTAAAGAGAATTTTGAGTCTCAAATTCTCTTTTATTTCTACCTCCCATTGAGATGGTGAGTAACCTGATATGGATTTTACGGGTGAAATCATATAAACCATTTTTCAATATTAATCCTTTTGTGGAAGAAAACAGGAACAAAACAACAAAGAATAAATAAATACATAAAAATTTTGCTTTGGTTTGGTTTCAATTTCAATTTTTTCTCTGAAAGCAGATGACATTTTTTATTATGAGTCCTTTGAGATTGTTTTAGAACATTGTATTACTGAGAGTAGCTAAGTTATTCACAATCGTTCAACAGATAGTATTCTTGTCACTGTGTACACTGTTCTTTTGATTCTGCTTATTTCACTCTACTTTCAGTTCATGTAAATCTTTCCAGGTTTTTCTGAGCCCCTCCTCCTTTTCATTTCTTACATAACAATAGTATTCAGCCATCCCCTAGTTGATGGGCTTCCCCTCAACTTTCAATTCTTTGCAATACTAAAAAGAGCTGGTTTAAATATTTTTGTTCATAGATCATTCCCGTTTTCATTTTTTATCTCTTTGGGATACAAACCTAGTAATAGTTTTACTGAGTTGAAGGGTATGTACTCTTTTACAGCCCTTTGGGCACAGGTCCAAATTGCTCTCCAGAATCACTAAATTATTTCACAACTTCTTCAATAGTGCAATAATGTCTCAATTTTCCCATATTGCCTATGAGTTTTGTCATTTTCCTTTTCTGTCACAATGGCCAATAAGATAGGTTTGTGATGGTACCTCTGAATGGTTCTAATTTGCAATCATTAAGTAGTATTTATTTTTATTTTTCCTAAAATTGACAGAAGAGAAACTTTCCAAAGAGCAAGGTAAATTCAAAATGTGATGAATTATGGGTCTGATAGCTCTTTTCTTTTCTTTTTTTTTTTTGCCATGAGGAAAAATGCAAATAAATAAGGGGGGTGTGGATGGGGGAAATCACATTAACCTGAGAATTACCTCAGAGTGTTTCCTGAAAAGAAAGAAGAAGAGAAAGGAGCTTACAGATCTATTTCAAGATGATTTAACAGGTGAGAGAGAGTTAGCTGAGAGTATTTTATGTCCCACTCTATTAGGTACTGCACAAAAGCGACAGATCTATTCGAATTTATACAGTTGTTCAGCAAAACTTTTGTGGCTTTTAAATTGACTATAATGCAAGCAATTGGAATATAAATTTATTCTAGCTACTTATTTAGTTGCCTCAGTGGTGCATTGCAAAATATTTTATAGTGTCTGATCTGCTTAAAATTTAAAGCTACCTTCTGAGAAGATGGATCTTTTCATCTTAAAGCATCAGGAAGCCCAGTCAATGGGGAGGACCTGGTTCCCTATAGTGGGAATGGAAGTGTTGAGATTTTCAAGGGTGCCCTCATCTGGCAAGAAAAGGGACTGGACAATGTAAAATATGGGTTGGGTTGAAGGTCCTTGAATCAGAGGCAGGCACTCTCTCAGATGGCACTGGATCCCCCAATATTCTCCCTAAAAACCCCAAGTGACAAAATGAGCTCAAGACTTTGTATATGGCCCAATCAAACAGTGAGCATGGGAAGGGGGCAGCTTCAACTAGTTGCTAAATTACTATTCGATAGTAATGAATTGTTGAATTATAATCCCTGAACTAGTTAGCTGGTTCTAAGCCTAGATGGGAAGGAAGAGCACTCTGGTAAATGTTTAACGACTAGCTCTTTCTCTTAAAAAAAAAAATGTAACCACAACATACTTTTAAGTTTAATTTGCATTATTAACATTTTCTCCATCATTCTAAAAGATTGATAAAACAATAAATCAAACCCCAATTTGTAGCATTTGCCAATTTCTGATGGATAAATGTTCACACTGAAAATTTAACTATCCACTCCCTCAAGGCTGCTTTAGCAATCTCCATCAAATCCTTGGAAGGGGGGAACCATGTAAGTAGGTTCTCTATATGGAAAAGGAATTTGGAGTCTAGGGAGAAGTGTGTGTTAAGTAGATTTCAGTCTTGTCCAACTCTTCAGGACCTTCTTTTGGGTTTTTCTTGGCAAAGATATTGGAGTGGTATTCCAGCCTAGAGAATAGTAGTAGTAGTATGGGGTTCAAATTCCTTTGAGGACTTTAATTGGTACACTTGGGCCCATTAGATAGAGTTCCTATCCCTTCTTCCCCTTCAGCCCAGATCCTCTCTTCATCTCCTCTTCATTTTCCATAAAATAGGAAGATAAGTTCACTGAATTTCAAACTTTAGGGACCTCTCAGATCATCTAATCAGTCTCCATTTGCTTTATGAATTAATGAAAACTAAATAAGTAAATAAACACACAATAAAACAAATATATAAATAAGAAGAATGGAGAGGGGAGGGAATCACTCAAAGTCACAGTTACTCAACAGCAGGACTAGGATTCAAAGCCTGGAATATGATTACAATGAAATATTATTGAACCACAAGAAATGATGAACAAGACAATAACAAAAAAATCAGGAAAGGCTTCTATGCAGTGATGAAAAGTACTGTCAGCAGAACCAGGAGAACATTGTCCACAGTAACAATAATGAATGATGATCAACTGCGAAAAACCTATTATCAGCAGTTCAAGGATCCAAGACATCTCCAAGAGACTCATGATGAAAAAGGTTTTCTACCACTATAGAAGAGACTGATGGAGTCTGAATGCAGACTGAAGCATGGCATTCTTTTTATTTCCTTCATGAGGTTTTTCTGTATAAGTGATACGTAGCTTCTATCATAACACGACAAACATAGAAATATGTATTGCATGATAGCGCATGTCTAACCTATATCTTATTACCCATTGTCTTGGGGAGTGGGAGGTAGAGGACATGGATCTCAAAATGTTAGAAATGATTATTAAAAATTATATCTACATATAATCTGGGGGGGGGTGAATCTTGTTGTCATTGTTTTTAATCTTGATTCCAGGGTTAGATGGACAATTTTATTGAGGTTAAGAGTTTTGTTTAGGATTAGCAGAAAAATTATTCATCTCCTCTCTCCTGCTCTCACTTCCATTGCAACTCTGTACCGCCTGAGGTAAGGAAATAGTTTCCTTGTTTTTGCTCAGTCTTATCTGACTCTTTGTGACTTTGCTGAGGGTTTTCTTGGCAAAGGCACTGGAGTAGCTTGACATTTCCTTCTCCAGTTCATTTTATAGATAAGGAAACTGAGGCAGAGAGAGTTAAGTTTCTTGCCCAGGGTCACATAGCTAATAACTATATGAGGCTGGATTTATATGCAGGAAGGTTAAGTTTTTCTGACTCCAGGCCCAGTAATTCGTCCACTACACCACCTAACTGTCCAATTAAATAGTTTCATTTCATCCAAATTTAATGAAGAGGCTAGAGTAATTATTCTATAGTATTTCTGAAACTCCAAAGCAAATGGTTCAATTATATTTTTCCATCATCCACATTTGTTTTCTGAAAATGCTGAGCTGTGCCCTTCTAGATATGTGTTCAATCAGTTCAGTTTGTCTGACTCTTTGGGACCCCATTAGGGGTTTTCTTAGCAAGGATACTGGAGTGGTTTGCCATTTCCTTCTCCAGCTCATTTTACAGATGAGAAAATTGAGGCAAGCAGTGACTTGCCCAGAGTCACACAGCTAAGTGTGACTGGATTTGAATTCAGGTCTTCCTGACTCCAAACTCAGCACTCAATCCATTGTACCACCTAGCTACCCTAGCTAAGTCCTCTAGGCTTACTATCTCATATTTTTATTAGCTTCACTGTTAGAGACATAGAACGTTATCAGTGGAAGGGACTTCAGAGATAGGAGATCATCATTAAAATAGCTGACACTTGTATGGAGAAAGCTTTAAGGTTTAGAAGGTGTTTTGCATATATTACCTTACTTGAATCTTTTTAAAAAAGCCCTTCATAACAAAGCTACAAATATTATTATACCCATTTTTCTGATCAAGAAACTGAGACTCCGGGAGACTATGTGCTTTGGAGTATGAACAATGTGTTGATATGGGAAATGGCTTTACTGTTAAGATGGGTCTGGGTTTGAGCCCTACCTCCTACACTGACAAGGAAGATTATCATGGGTAAATGGTTTACCTTTCTGAGCCTCAATTTGTTCATTAGCAAAATGGTGACAATTCCAGTGTAGGATTTACTTAGTAGGAGTTTTATGAAGAAAAAAGTAGGCAAATGTATGCTGAATGTTTCGCAAACCTTAAGGTAGTCTTTACTTCAAGACTCTATGCAAGCTTTAATTATTTGCTCAGATCACACAGAAAATCAGTGACAGAATAGGGCCTAGAACCCTGATTTTTTCTGATCACAAGTCCAATGGTCTTTTCAACTATCACTTCTGTCTTGCCCATCTTGTCCTACCTTCACATTTTAAAGATGAGATTATTGGGAAACAATAAGGGAATAAGCAGAAGGGGAGGAGGAGTATGAACAGAAGGAGAACTCTTCCTATGTCAATCAATCAATCAATAAAAATTATTTGTTAAGTATCTACTATGTTTTGACACTGCGCTAAGCACAGTGCTTAAGGCACTGATGATAAAAAAAAAAGTGACAAAGGACAATTCTTGCCATCAAGGAACCTACAGTCTAATGAATTGTATACCCTGTTGTCCTATTCTAATGTTTAAAATACACTTTAAAATCTTTTACCTGTTCTTTGTGAGAAAAAAGTATGCATAACTCTTTCCTAGAATAGGAATGGTTAATGATGTATAATTTATTATTCCTTCCCCCCATCATCCCACCCAACCTTCTCCCTCCTAATAAAAAAAAAAGATTGCTAGAATTTTTATTTAGAGTAGCTACTTTCTACTTTCCTTCTACTCTTGGCTACATTGGTTTTGTTTGTGCAAAAACTTTTAATTAAATGTAATAAAAATATTCATTTTATATCCTATAATGATCTTTATATTTTGTTGGTCACAAATTCTTCTCTTATCCATACATAGATATGACATATAAACTATTCCATGCTCTCCTAATTTGCTTATGGTATCACCCTTTATAGCTAAATCATGTATCCATTTTGTCCTTTCTTGGTATGTGGTGTGAGATACTGGTCTATACCTAGTTTCTGCCATACTGTTTTCCAGTTTTTGTAACAATTTTTGTCAAATAGTGAGGTCTTATCCCCAAAGCTTCAATCTTTGCACTTATCAAACACTAAATTACTATGGCCATTTACTACTGTGTATAAACTTTAAATAAACTTGAGCCATTTTATTATATTAAATAAGGTTATTCAAAAAAAGATGTTGATAAAGTGTTTTTTAAGACTGATTTTATTCTAAGGCAAGTACATCTTACAGGTATTTAAACAACGATTTGTCCATTTTCTGCATAAATTAAAAGATTACAATACTAATATTGAATAGGACATGGTATTTAATACAGAGACAATAAATGAGAGAGTCTTTGGTTTGTTTTTGCTTTTTTTTGTTTGGTGAAAGGTCATCATGGTTTTGCCTTGCGTCCTGAAACTTTATATATCTCTTCAATGGACTTTGAAGTCTGAAAACATTGTCTCCTAAGTGTCCACAAACTAGTATCAAAATTGGGCAACGGAAATATTTTTTGCATGTGAAACTTAAACCATAACTGGCATACTGTATGGAGATCATGTGTTTAGTAGAAAAGTAGCCATTTTCAACTTGGTATAATATATCAAATCCCAAACAATTACAGTAATTCACTTAAAAACATTGCTTAACAATGTTTTACTATGTAACATGCCAGTAACTCACCTTGTCAACTGACTTTTTGAATGACCTTCATAGATTACTGTGAACATCTTCTTAAATTCCTTTTAAGACATGATAGGAACGATAAGTCACATATATGCTTTACATGTGTGAATATCTGATCTATTCCACTGATCTACCAATGTATATCTTAGCCAGTACCAGATTGCCTTGAAGGGGATTGTATTAATGAATAACCTAGATGTTACTAGAGGTAGCTAAATTGTGCAGGCAATAGAGTGCTAGAAAAGGAATTTGGAAGGCCTGGGTTCAGATGCTGCTTCAAGTGCTTTCTAGCTATGTTATCCTGATCAAGTCACAACCCTTTTTGCACCTACTTCTTAGAGTCATTGTAAGGGTCAAAAGAAATAATATTTGTAAAGTTCTTTGCAATTCTTTAAGATGTAAATAAATGTTTTTTTGTTGTTCAGTTGTTTTCTAGTTGTAATCTTTTTGTAATCCCATTTAGAGTTTTCTTCCCAGAGATATTGTTTTCTTCTCTAGCTCATTTTGCTGATAAAGAAACAGAAAAAGAAAGTTAAGGGACTTGCCCAGGGTCACACAGCTAGTAAATGTCTGAGGCCAGATTTGAGCTCAGAAAGATGTCTTTCCAACTCCAGACCGAGCACTTTGTCACCTGCACCAACCAGCTGCCTCATGTGAATGCTATCATTATCATCAGACTGCGTAATAGTCAGCTATCTTTATCCTACCCCAAGACATCATTCTTAGTTGGTATAGGAATTCAACTAAAAAGTTTCCCATGCAATGAGGAAGCGTTTGGACTAAATGACCTACTCCTTCGAATTCTGAATTTTTCTTAACTTTTAGGGAAGAAAATGAAAACTGTGGGGCACTGGTGGTCTTTTAGTCATTGTTAAATAAAGATAAAAGCTAATTTGGGGAGTGAATTATTGTTTAAGGAATAGTTTATAAGAATGGTCCATATAAGAATGGCAGGTTCCTGGTCAAGGATAGAGTCCACCTAGAAAAATCTAGTAACACTGTATTTGTCAGGAGTCTTACAAATATAATAAAAATGGCTTTAAACGGAAACTTGTAGGAGGAGAAAAATGCTTGTTCATTTCCACCCAACTAGATACCATAAAGAGTAGCTACATTGAAAAGAATAGAAGAACAGATAGAACATTCAAGAAAGTAGCTAGAAATAAAACGGAGAGCCTCAAATGTCTGTGCAATAACAAAACTGAGGCAACGGTGGACTGAATGAAAGGAGGCAAATTTGAGCTCATACATATCAGATAGCTAAGAATTACTGGGATGAGGCATGTTTGGAATATGGCTTCCGCTGCGTATGCCTTATTTGAAAGAAACAGTAGAGGTAAAAGGGAAGTATAAAAGAGGTAACACTGTAGTAGATATAAGAAGGTGAGAAAATCCAGAAAACATTTACGTGATGAACATCTTGGAAAGGCAAACAAAATAGGCTTGTATGAACTGATGCAAATTGAAGTGAACAGAACCAAGAGAACAATTTATACTGCAACAACAATAATGTAAAGAAAATCAATGCTGAAAGAATTAGTAACTAGGATCTATACCAGTGATTCCCAAAGTGGGTGCTACTGCCCCCTGGTGGGTGCTGTAGCGATCCAGGAAGGTGGTGATGGTCACAGGTACACTTATCTTTCCTATTAATTGCTATTAAAATTTTTTAAAAAATTAATTTCCAGAGGTGCTAAGTAATATTTTTCTGGAAAGGGGGCAGTAGGCCAAAAAAGTTTGGGAACCACTGATCTATATGATGACCATCCCAAAGGACTCTTGATGAAACCTGAAGATCCACCTCCAGAAAGAGAACTAATGGACTCAGAGTATAAATTAAAGCATCTTTTCTTCTATTTTTTATCTCCCCACCCTCAGAATGTAGCTAATGTGGAAATGTATTTTGCATGCCTACATATATTTGCAATGGTTTTTATTTTTCTTGCTTGCTCAGTGAAAGGGAGAGGTTTGGGGAAAAGAAGGTGAAGAAATTGGAATTGAATTAATCCCATTATTAAATGGGATTAAATAAACACATAAATAAGATTTATTTTTATTTAAAAAACATAAAATAAAAACAAAATTGAATTAAAAAAATTTAAAAGATAAATAAAAATAAATAAATAAACATATAAATAAATAAAAATAAAGAGAAACATTTTAGCCATTGGGGTATACTCCACACCACCAAGACATGATAAGGCATTCAGGAAACAGATTTTTTTAAAGAACTGATACAGAGGAATGACATAGTAATGGGAACTTCAGATAACTAGATATCTGTTGGGAGAAATACAGCAGCAAATGGCTGCTTGACCTGCCTTACTGATAATCTCATTCATTAAAAAAAAAATAAATGAAATTCCAGGAACCAATAAAGAACTACCTATTCTGGATTTAATTCTCATGAATAAGGGAAGCTGATTGCTAGGTTGGGAATAATGATAATTTTAGCGGGGAAGTGACCATTTTTTCCTGAGGGGATAGGACTAGATGACCTCTCAGGTCCCTTCCAGCTCTGATTCTAAGAAGGAAAGTAAAGACATATTCTGACCTGGGCCCTAAATTTCAAAAGGTTCAGAGAAAGAAAACATGATCCTGTTACTCATATGTATGCATGTCTGTATGTGTGTAAATGATGGGTTTAAAGCTAATTGGGTCTCATCCAAAGAACTGATTAATGACTCAAATGGATTCCATTTTGAGGAAATAAGCTTTATTATGACAGAATATAGTAACAGTATAAGTAGTCTAGTAAATAATTAAGGTAAGTTTAGAGGATAAGGAGGTGTAAGTAAGTAAAGGTAGAGAATAAGAGAGAGCAAAAAGTAAGCGATAAGTGAGTATATAGGGGTTTTCAGAAATGCTTTTTATCTTGCTTGGTTACTAAACAAGAGTTTATTTGTTTGGGAAGTTGTTACCCAGTGCCTCCAGAGAACTGATGCCACTTTATCCATGGTCCACTTTGGTCTGTGTGGATTTACTCATGTTTCACTCTGTTTGCCCATGGTGGGGAGGAGAGAGGGGAAGATCACAATGTAAATGAGATGCTAATGATATGTTAAATACCCTTGGGCAACTTTAGATTAAATTTTGCTCTTTTGTGCATAGACTCTAAGGAAGGCAGTGAGTGTGGAAACTGAGCTTGGTTTGAACTTAGTCCTGTGTGACTGGGAAACGGAACCACCTGTACTTGCTTTTCAGAGACCCCCACCCAAGGACCTCGAACCTAGGTTATATCTAAAGATTGATATGAGTTTTCTCATAGTTGTGAATCTAAGCAACCCATAAGTCTTATCTGAAAGCTAGCTCCATCCTAATCAACTAGTTATCGTTTCTGTGTTCTTTTGACTATGTAGAGCTACTTGGAAGAGTTTGTGGAACATTTCGGCCCACATCATGATGTCAAATATATATATGTGCATATATATATATACATACACATATGCATATATGCTGTCATATGTATATGACAGTATAGGAGTTTTATGTAACTCTCAAAAAATAAAATAAAATTCTGAAGATGCATAGAGAAGCTATTCTGATGAGCAAGAACAGTGTGAGTTGTCTAAGGAGACTGCCAAGAATACACAGGGAACTTGCAAATGAATTTTGGTTTTAAAAAAGATATGCACAAAAGGAGAAAGTAAAGCTATCTAATAAAAGGAGAATTACAAAATCAGGGCATCTACTTTAGGAATAGTGTCAGGTGCACCCAGAATAAACTGAGGCTGTTGAAAAACTCCAAGGGCAGCAAGAAGTGTTTTTTGAAGCTGTACTGGAAGAAAAGAGGAAGACCTACCTGAAATTATGAAGAGTGAAACAGTTAGAAACAAGAGAACATTATATACAGCAAGAGCAATATTGTTTGAAGAACGACTTGTGTATGGCCACCACTAGGGAAAGAACTAGTAAACAGAAATAAGCATGGCATGGTTTTATATTTACACATATCTTTTTGTCAAATGGTGCTTTCACTAAGGAAGAGATAAGGGAGGGAGTTAACTAGGTATTTTAATACAAGTAAACAAAAGAAATATTTAAAAAAAAATAAAGAGATGGTTAAATGTAGAAAAGGAAGTAGTGGTTGCTAAGAATTAGAATGGCTTCAGCAAGACCAGGCCATGCCAGATTAAACCCTATTTCCTGTTTTTGATGATATTACTAAACTAGCAAAACAGGAGATGGTTTGTCTAGATTTTATGTATTTTAAATTTTTAATTGATTTTTTTCAACTAACAAAAATTTATTTCTATCTCCCTTCCATTTCTCTGTCCATTGAGGAAAAAATTGAAAAAGAAAATTCTTATAATAAATCTGTATTACCAAGCAAAGTAAATTCTTGCTTTGGACATATCCAAATATAGTCATACATATATACATACATGCGTTGTTGTCCTTTATATTCAAAGATGATCAAAATGACATCATTGTGTCAGGGTTAGTGTATAGTATATCTGTCTGTGGCTGATCAGACCAGTATGAGTTTAATAGGGTCTACCATAGGTCAGGCACAATTAGGCCATACAAAGATGTGGGATGAAGATACCTCTAAATTTGCACATTTTATGTTTCTTTTTTAATTCTGTAATTCTGTAATTCTGCTTTGCCACACATATGAATGGACAAATGTACACATGTCCACATATGCTTATATATTTCATTCTACATCTTGGGTTCATCACTCAATGCATCATGGATTTGGTTCAAGAGATAGGTATGGGTATCAGGCCTCATTATTAATCTTTGGAATTGTGATTGATCATCTCATTGATGAGAGTGCTTAAATCTTTAAACATTGTTCTTACAGAATTTTATTACTGTATAAATTGTTCTTCTGACTTACTTTCCATACATTCATATGTCTTCCCAAGTTTCTCTGAAAGTCTCCTTTTCATCATCTTGGAAAATAAATGAACCCAAATGGGTTTTTTAAAAAGTCAAGATTATAAAGTATTTAGTAGCTTCTTCATTAAAGGATTGGTGAGTATGGGATATGCTATCCCAGAAGGAAAGGAGCTAGGATTACAGCCATGCATCACCTACCCAGCAAAACCTTCAGGGGAACAAACACATATTTAATGAAATTGAAGTTAAATGAGCCAGAGGAGGAAATGGACAAGAAAAGTATACTAGTAAGAGACACCAACTTTCCCCTCTCAGAACTAGATAAATCTAAACAAAAAAAGAAATTTTAAAAATTGAGGGGAATATAATTTTTAAAAAGTCAGATATGACAGACCTCTGGAGAAAACTGAATGGGAATGGAAAGGACTATACTTTTTTTCGGTGGCACATGGCTCCTACACAAAAACTGGCCATTTTTAGGACATAAAACCTAATAACCAAAAGTAGGAAAGAAGAAATACTAAATGTCTCTCTTTTAGATTATAATACAATAAAAAATTACATTTAATAAAGTGCTATGGCAAGATAGATTAAAAAGTTAATTGGAAACTAAATAATTTAATCTTAAAGAATGAATGAGTCAATAAATAAATCATAGAAATTATCAATAATTTCAAAGAGAACAACAATGAGACAACATACTACAATTTATGAGATATAGTCAAAGCAGTCCTTAGGGGAAAATTTCTATCTCTAAACACTTTAATCAATAAAATAGAGAAAGATCAGAACAATGAATTGGGCATGCAGCTAAAAAAAACTAGAGAAAGAGCAAATTTAAAAATCCCAATTAAAAAACAAATTATAAATCCTGAAAATCAAAGGAGAAAGTAAGAAAATTGAAAGTAAGAAAACCATTGAACAAATAAATAAGGTGAAGAGTTTTGTTTTATTAAAAAATAAAATAAAATAGATAAACCAATGATTAATTTGATTTTTAAAAAAGAAAACCAAATTACCTCTATTAAAAATGAAGAATGAATTCACAATCAATGAAGATGAAATTAAAGCAATTATTAGGAGCTATTTTGTCTAATCATATGCCAGTAAAACTGACAATCTTGCAAATACTATCACAATAGCAAAAACAACCCTCCCTGACCAGCAAAAACACATTTTTAAAAAATCAGAAGTAACTGCTCTCTTTATTATCTTTTGAGTTGAATCTTTTCAGGATTTCAAGGTGAATTGACTCTGGAGATGACCTAGGTAACGATGGGGAGGGTCACCCAAACAATAATTCATTTACTAGATTTTGCTGACCTTGGTGAAAATCTTGTTGCAAAAGCACAGAAAGCCATGATCAGGATCTTCTTTGAATTTATGATGTCAATGCACCATGAGGTCACCCTAGAAAATTCTGGAGAAAGCTGAGGAGCAATCTGAGGGTAGACTTCACTCAATGAGGTGAACTGTCCCAAACTCTCAATTTCAGATGATCAACACAATGAATATGGAAGTGGAGGCAAATGAGATTTTCCTTGTGTTACAGTTCTTTCTTTCTCTTGCTATATATACTCTGGCGAGAGTAAAGAAGTAGTAGTTTCAGAAAGTCAAATACACTGAGAGTTTAATTTATCTCAACTTTAGGCATGACCATGTCATCATAAAGTCAGATATAAAAGTCCATTAAATTATTAAACTGACCCAAGATTTCTAGAAGACAGTGTCAAAAATATGTAAGGATGTAGAACTTGGGAGAAAAAAAAAGTAACACTATTGTGTAGTAATTTATGTTATTTAAGCAGATCTGAAAATAGACAGTAAGGACAGATCATATCTAAAAGCAATTAGTAAATAGATTGAATATTCACAAGCTTATGACTCCAACTTCAAAAATTATCTTTATTTTATTTTATTTTATTTTTACATTTTCAAAACTTCTAATCCCATTGGTTCCTATGTTCAGTCTGCCCTGTAAGGAGAAAGGTTTTCTCTTCAAATTCTTCTCCTTAATTTTGCATTATTTAATCACAGATGTGCTGTTTTCAGAAACACAAACATGCCATTGGAATGAGAATGCTCAGTGAAAGTAGGCCCAGAGGCATATGGTGGAAGGATTGGGGAATGGCTAAGAGAAATGGTAAAGAGCAGAAGAGACCTAACAATCATTTAATACAACAAGAAGGGAGCAGAAAAAAGAACAGCAAGTACTGAAGTGGGGTACTTTATAACACGAGTCCAGACACCCAGAAATTCAATAGTTAGAACCATTATTTATTGGTTAAAGAAGGAGAAAAGAGAAAAATTATTATTACCAGCTGGGACAGCAGCTGGGACAGCCTTCCCTAGTGGAATCTGTACAGACTAACATTACAATACAACTTATACAGGTTTACAAGATACAAGGCTATCCCCTTTCACATCCAGGTTCTTATTTGTCTAGACACAACTCATCATGAAATATCAGTAGTGATAAGTGGGTGACATTTAGGATATTTACTCTTCACATATACCTAAACACTCAACCTTAGTTAGCTATATGTTTGCCCTACATTCTATCCTAACCTATTTGAATGTACCTAAACACTCATCCCCAGTTAACTATGAGTGTTTCCCTTGTATTCCATCTTGACCCATTTGTTTGTACTGGTGTCCTTTTGATATCTGCAGGGGGAATTTATGACTCTGACCCACCACTTGCCTAGGTTGCTTGGCCTCCTGGAGGGATTAGATCAGTTTCCTAAATAATGCAGGATTGGCTTAATCTACTTCAATTCGACTTTATTCTCTAACCTAGTTCATTTATTCAGTCTACTTCAGTACCAATGAGATGGGGCGAAGGAGAAGCAGGTGCATGGAAAAAAGCCAAGGAGACAAGTGCAAAAGCAATCTCATTTCACAAGAATGTCTCAACTTGTTTAAAGGCCAGATCATTTTCCTGTTAAAAGACAGTGACAAGTATTTAAGTCCTTGCTTTCTGGATAGGGGGAGGTGGATCAGGGAATTTGCTTATTTAGATACCGGAAATGTTGTATATCCCTTCCTCCTTCTGTCTCCATCTCAGGGAAAAGGATTACTTCTCTTCAAAACTTGAGGAAATTTCAGTTTTATGGCTGGCTCAACATATGCTGTGTATTTAGGATAAGGTGAGCACATTGGTCTCCCCTCTGGCATATTATGTTATGGTGTATTTTGGTAGGCTAGACCCAACTCAATCCATGCCTTTGGTAATTTAATTGCAATATTGGAAGGAAATGTGACCTGCATAGGTCATTTAAAAGTTAATAAAAGGAGGTTTACTTAGCCATAGGAGGGAAAAATATTCAACAAGGATATTCAGTGAGGCCACCATATTCATTCAAATGAGCACAGCTTCCTGGTGATGCTATGTTGTCAATCTGCCTTGGGAGAAGAAGCCAGAATTCCTCATGGACTTTTGTACTCAGGCAACCATGTCAACAACTGGAGCCAGTTCCCAAAGCCAACTAAGACTCCAGGAGAGTTTCAGTTTCTGTTAAGGGAAAAGACCAGCCTAATCTACCTGGTTGCCCTCAGGGAAGGGCAGCTAGGTGGCACAGTGGATAGAGCTCTGGACCTTTGGTCAAATCCAGCACTAGATGCTAGCTATGTTATCCTGGGCAAATCTCTTAACTCTGCCTCAGTTTCCTCAACTGTAAAATGAGCCAGAGAAGGAAATGGCAAACTACAGCATTTGTTTCTGCTGCCTTCATGGCCATTGGAATAATTTGTCCTCATCTGCTTCTCCTGCCAGGTAAATCTTCATTTGCCTGGAGTAGGCACCTCCCTGATTCACCAACGGTCAGCTAGATAAAATAGTAGGGAGGGCACCAGACCAGGAGTCAGGAAGGTCTGAGTTCACATACCAGCCTCAGCCTACATGGTGGAGTCCTAGGAAGGACTGCTCAGATCAGAGATTATATTCAATTTCTCTTTTGGTCTGGACCTGTTAGGGAGCCCCTAATGAGATAATCCCCTTTACTATTACACATTTATACATGTCCCCTTAGGGCAGGGGGTGTCAGGGGAAGTCTTTATATTCCTGGGAGAGATACTCTCATCTCACAGATGGCTAGCTAGGTGGCAAAGTAGATAAGAGCAGCAGGCCTGGAGTCCAGAAGACCCGAGTTCAAATGTGATCTCAGACACTTCCTAGGTGTGTCTCTGGACAATCACTTCACCTTGTTTGCCTCAATTTCCTCATCTGTAAAATGAACTGGAGAAAGAAATGGTAAATCATTCCATTATCTTTGTCAAGAAAACCCCAAATGGTGGCAGGAAGAGTCAAACACGACTGAACAACAACTACCCTGTAATTGTGATCTTTTTTTTTTTTTTCCGTCTACATAGGAATTCGAGAGGGAGAAAAGAAAAGGAATTAAATGAATTTTCAAATAATTAGAACTGGTAATTTTTATAAATAATAGCTGAAAACATAAACATCCTTTAAGGGTGTTCATTAAGATCACAAATATTGATTAACGGATAGCATGCATTTATTGAGTTAGATAGATAGATGATAGATATTACATTTGTTAGTAATCAAATATTTAGCTATCTAAGCCTCAGACACTGACCTCAGGCAAGTAAATTAATCCTATTTGCCTCAGTCCCTCCATCTGTAAAATGAGCTGGAGAAAGAAACGGCAAATGGCTCTAGTATCTGCTAAGAAAACCTCAACTGGAATCACAAAGAGTCAGACATGGCTAAAACAACAACAAACAACAATTAGCTATTTCTGATCAGAAGATATCAGATTTAGAATCAGAAAGCACTTTAGCAGTTGCCCAGTCCAATCTTTGCATTTTAAAAGTTAGGATATACAAACTTTTTATCTTGGCAGTTTACCAAGTGCAATATGATATCAATTATATGTTTCATTAAGGTTTTTTTTTAAGCCTTATACAGAATCAATTCTGTGTATTGGCTCCAAGGTAGAAGAGCCTTGAGGGTTAGGCAATGGGGGTTAAGTGACTTGCCCAGGGTCACACCGCTAGGAAGTGTCTGAGGCCAGATTTGAAGTTAACTTCATTAACTTTTGCCAGAAAGAGCAGGGAGATGTTTTTGTTTGGATCTTTCTATCTTTACTACCACTGCACAGTTCTGGGCACATGTTAAATGATCAATAAGTAATTATTGATTAATTGTGAGGGTGTGTGTTGGAGGTTGGTGGAGGAATAATCCACAGACTAAGCATTCTTTCCTCCAATTTCTCAAGCAGCAAACATACTGCCCAATAACACAACATTTCCCAGGGAGCCATGTTTTGCCAACCAGTGCTCCCCCCCACCCCAAAAGGCTCGATGCAATGAATAGAAATAAACAGAATAGACCCAAAGAAAGATCCTGTGGTTTTTCAAATCAAATCCGAGGATAAATTAGTCTTCAAGATGGCATCCACTTAAGGCCTTTGCTGTTAATAACCTAAATTGGCCACACAATTATTCTCTCCTTCAATCACTACCTGCCATGCCTCACTGAAAGCCTCCTCTTAGGAAGCCCTGCCATTAATGGCTCCCTGCGAGCTTTCTTTGGGGAGCTGCCGAAAGGTAAATAAAATGAAGTAATGCCTTTCGAGTTGTCTGGTTTTGTGGAAGCAAATTCCCAGGTAGATCGGGCTGAAAATCTTTTGTAGAATTTCAGGCTTCTGTGCCCTTGTTTCGGCAATGGTGTTAGCAGGGAAGATTGCAGAGGGATGCAGTTCTGGGACCTCTGGATCCCACCAGTATGCAAATCATCTAACTATATGCAAATGATTTCACAGGAATATTGTTCATTTCCCCCCCACAAAGTCCATTTCCCTTCCTGGTCCTCATAATAGGCTATGTCTATAGGCTCAAAGACCTTTAACACATTATGTCTCGTTAGCCCATTTTTGCTCTGTGCATCCTCTAAATGTTTGAAAAACATGACTCCGTGTTAATTGTGGGATGGAAGAACTGGAAGGGACTTGAGAAGCAATCAGGTGTAGCCCTCTTCTTTTACAGAGGAGGAGACTGAGCCTAGGTAAGTGACTCACCCAGGGTTGTATAATTAGTTAGTTACGTGTAGAACCGTGGCCCCAGGTGTCCTGGGACTCCTGGGAGTTGAGCTATTTTTGCACAATTTTTCCTATTAAGAGTCTAAAAGATGGCATAATAGGACCATCAATTTGGGGTTTAAAAAATATCGATTCTGGCATTTAAGAGCTGCATGATCTTGGTAAAGTCATTTGAGATCTATGAGTTTCAGTTGCTTCCTTTATAAAGGAGGGTGATAACATTGGGACAGCTAGATGGCACAGTGGATAGAATATCAGACCTAGAGTAAAGAAGACTCCTCTTCTTGAGTTCAAATCTGGCCTCAGACATTTACTAGCTGTGTGATCCTGGGTAAGTCACTTAATCCTGTTTGCTTTAGTTCCTCATCTGTAAAACGAGCTGGAGAAGGAAGAGAAACCATTATAGTATTTTTGCCCTGCAAACCCCAAATGGAGACATGAAGAGTTGGGCACAACTGAAAGGACTGAAGAGCAGCAGCAACTGTACCATGTACCTCATTGGGTTGGAGCACTCTGCAAATATGAACTATTATTAAAAAAATCTAATTTATAAATGAGAACATTGAGGTATTTTAAATTTATTGTTTGCTATATAATCACTCAAAAAAGATAGCAACAGAGTCAGCAACATTATCCATTCCATTCTAGCCTCTGTCTCCAATAGCACTCTCAATCTCAGTCTCCTCATCTGTAAAATGGGGATAATAATAATTGTACTCCCTATATCACAGGATTATTGCAAGGAAAGTGCTTCATAGACCTTCAAGTGCTATATAAATGTGAGTTGTTATTATTATTTCCTTCAGGCAGCTCTTAACTTAGTTTATGTGTAGTAGACACACTCTTCCCAGTGTCCTCCTTGCCCAATTCCCTCCAGTGCAATTGTCAGCTTCACACCCCATGAATTTTATTTGCAATCGATAAATAAACCTATTATCATCAGGGTTTTGTATTCTCATCATATATCGTAATCTCTCATAAACCATTTCATCGTGCGGGTCAGGTTCATTGAGCATATCCCACTCATCTTTATTTCTCAGTCCATGACAGGGAGACACAGACACAAAATGTGAGCACAAGAATTCAGTTTTCACTCTCAGAATGTTAAAGATCAAACTCACATTTAGATATCATGATATTCAGCCCTATCACCAACGGAAAAAAATAGTCATTACCTTGTCAAGTACTCCACACATTTTGAAGGTGACTAACTACTTCATTTCTTCCATTTACATGTGGCCATTCTGATAGAAAAGGGAGCTAAGATGAGTACTGGATATCCAGTTTGAGATATCTGGAAGGCAGTTGGAAATGTAAGACTGGACAGAAACAGAGAGGTTAGAGCAGGATAGATAGATTTAAGAATAATCAGCAAGGGGGCAGCTGGGTAGCTCAGTGGATTGAGAGCCAGGCCTAGAGACAGGAGGTCCTAGGTTCAAATCTGGCCTCAGATACTTCCCAGCTGTGTGACCCTGGGCAAGTCACTTGACCCCCATTGCCTACCCTTACCACTCTTCTGCCTTGGAGCCAATACAAAGTATTGACTCTAAGAAGGAAGGCAAGGGTTTAACAACAACAACAAAAAAGAATAATCAGCATAGAGATGGTAATTTAATCCCTCGGATTAAATGGGAGGGAAAGAAATTCCTTCTCCAGGGTCAGCTAGGTGTCTTGGTGGATTGATAGGCAGGCCCAGACTGGAAGTCTTGGGTTCAAATTTGGCCTCAGACACTTTTCAGCTGTGTGACCCTGGGCAAGTCATTTAACTCCTTATGGCTCTTTTGCCTTGGAACCAATACAAAGTATTGATTCTAAGATAGAAGGCAAGGGTATAAAATTTAAAAAAAATATATCCTTTCGCCCTGAAGTGTGGATAGAATTTGCTCTGCATATTTACACTCCGTGCTAACATAGGGAGGATATATTTTGGTGTTACTGCCTCCCTCTCTCTTCTTCTTCCTGGATCGTGGCTGTGGAGACTGAGAGGAGAGCTTGGCAGGAAATTATTTCTTCTACTTCAAGTAGTTACTAATAAATCTTATAAAATATACTTAGAAATATTGATATTAATTTAAATCTTACACAGAAGAGATCACCAAGTGAAGTAGAATAGAGGTGAGAAGTGTGCCTAAGACAAAGCCCTGGGGGCACTTATGACTAGATCTCCATGAGGATCCATCCAACAAAGAAAACTGAGAAAAAGTGGTCAGATAAGTAGGAAGAGAATCAGTAGAGAGATGGACTTTTCAAGGACATTAGCCGCCAAGGGGAGCAGTGCTGTAGAATGAAGTGGGGACAGAAGAATCAAGTGAGAGGTTTCTTTCAGGTTGGAGAAGACAAAGTCATGTTTGTTGTAGGTAGTAGAAAATGAACCAGTAGCCTGGAAGAGAATAAAAGCAAGTGACAGAATCTGGATGACAGAGGGGGAAATCTATTGAGGAGACAGGATGGAAGAACCCCTTGATCAGGTAGTGATTCCCAAAGTGGGTGCTACCGCCCCCTGGTGGGTACTGCAATGATCCAGGAAAGCAGTGATGGCCACAGGTGCATTTATCTTTCCGATTAATTGCCATAAAAATTAAAAAAAATTTAATTTCCAAGGAGTTAAGTAATATTTTTTTCTGGAAAGGGGGCAGTAGGCCAAAAAAGTTTGGGTAGAGGAATTAGCCTTGGTAAGGAGTAAAGCCCTCAAATTATAGAAAAATGGAAAGAAGGAAGAAATTGTGGCAGAAGGCATATGAGTGGTAAGGGCTGAATAAAAGAGATGAAAAGGGAGAATACGGAGAACAGTCAATAGATTATGAAACGAACAAGAAGATTTTGGAATTTTGTTGGAGATGGCAAGATCAATGATCGTCTTTGTATTGCTAAAGTGGGAATGAAGGGCAGCCAGGTGGCACAGTGAGAGAACACTGGGCTTGGAATCAGGGATACTCATCTTCATGAGTTCAAAACTTGTCTCAGATACTTACTAGCTGTGGGACCTTGGGCAAGCCACTTAACACTACTTGCCTCAGTTCTTATCTGCATAAATGAACTGGAGAAGGAAATGGCAAATCACTCCAGTAACTTTGTCTAGAAAACCCCAAATGAGGTTATGAAGAGTAAGGTATGAATGAAAAAATGATTGAACAACAACAACTATAAGACGCGATGGAGGCAACTAGGTGGCTCGGGCACTGCCCCTGGAATTAGGAAGACATGAGTTCAAATCTGGCTATATGACCCTCGACAAGTCACTTAACCCCTATTTACCTTAATCCAATAGAGAAAGAAATGGCAAACCATTTCAGTATCTTTGCCAAGAAAATTTCATAGACAGTATTGGCATGATATGGTCCATGGGGTCAAAGAGAATTGAACCCAACTAAAGAAGTAAACAGCAACAACAACAAAGATGGGATGAGAAGTTAGTGGGTTGAGGAACCAAGTGATTAAGGTATTTGAGGGACAATCAGTATGTATGTTGAAGTTACCTAGTAAGAGGGCAGAAATTGAGGAAGAGAGAACAATTGTGAGTCATATACCAAACTTAGTGAGAAAGGAAAGGAAGTTGTCTGGGGATCTGTAGAAAGCAGCTACCATGTTTTGATTGAATAGTGGCTATGAACTCCATTAAACACAAAGGAGGAACCTCATGTGGAGGTAGGGAGAGAACCTGAAAGTGGCAAAATTCAAGAAAGGAGTAACCCAATTTCCCAACCAGTGAAGATGCTGGAAAGCCTGTGCCATCAAGGCAGAACTGGTTTTAGTAATAGTTAGAAGATGGAAGCAGGGGGAAGCGGAAAAGATTTAGAATGAAGGGAAATCTGTTACCTTTGGAGAAGGCACTCCAGAGTTCACAGTGGAAGGGGTGATGAGGGTTAGGTTGGAACTTTGCAATGGGGGCTCAAGATAAATGGAAAGAAGTAATTGGTTGATGGAAGGTGAGGAATGGTATTTGAGTGATAAAGACTTAGAATCACTGGGATGTGAATGACATGAAACTATTCATCGCTGAGTAGAAGGTGCTACTCCTCTTCCCAAAGGAGACAGAGATCAGACTGGTGGTAAGTACAATATGAGATGGGACACAGATTGTCAGATGGTCAAATAGGAGGTCTTTTCCCCTCTAAAGACTGTAGATTAAGCAGGAAAGGATCTAGCAAGAGATAGAAATCAAACTTGCATAGCAGGGGAAAGAAGTCCTGTTCCCAATAGATTTTCCTCTTCCTCTTTCCTGTTATATTTTTGGGAAGCTTTAAGATGCCAGTGGTCTGTAGAGTAATCAGGTCTTGCTAATCTTTGGTTTCCACTCTGCTATTTCAATGTCACATTCCTCAAGGGATAGACACAGTAAGAAGAGATGGAAGGTCCAAGATCAAAGGGTCAGCTTCTCCTCTTTGCCATGTCTCAACTAGCAGCAGGAAGGAAAAGTTTTCTTGATGGATGTTGTCATATTTAACAAAATGGATAAAAATACAATAGAACATAAATAATGTTAATATATGGTTTTCTAAATCAATATATGCCTCCAGGGATCCAGTGTAGTTGCCTCCATTTTCATTTGAGTTTGACACCACTGCTCTAGGAAATTGGAAACGGGGTTTGATAGAAGTCGAATAACTTCAAATATCAGAATTGACTTTATTTCAATTACTACTATTTCCTTTCATTTTGATCTCTAAGCTCCAAACACTCAAACGACTACAGGGACAGAATCCTAATTTAGTATGAGAAATATAATGGAGGCTCTCGGTAGCTTAAACTGTATTATGAAGTAAATTCATTGAGAGTAGAGATTGTTTCATTCATTGTATTTGTATCCCCAAGGCCTAGCACAGTGCCTGGCACATAGGGGACACAAAAGGTGTTGGTCAATTGGTTAATTTCCACCTATGAGGAAAGGAACCCACAGAATTGAAATGATTTTTCCAGGCATGACTGAGTTTGCCCAGTGACTGAGAACTAGAATTTGGGTATTTTAATTTCTGTGTTTTATATTTACATTTAGTGACTTATTTTGATACTTTGAAAAGCGAGTACTTTTTCAGAAAACTTGAAACTGTTTTCTAGGCAAAGGATCTACCTACTGTATTTCTATCGCTTTCTTCCTTGGGTATCTAAGAATTCAAGTTCTTAAAATGTTTTATCAGCATGTGATTTTAATACATTTTCTGCATTCCAGAGTTTGATTTGTATTAAAACCTGGGGCCAAAACTTTTTACAGAAAGGCTAAATCCCAAGATCCTGCCTGCCATCCTAGTTCTTTGCTACATCTTCAATTCATGATAAAAATCAATAGAAACTGCACCCCCACACATGATTTGATATCCAAAAATGTGCTTTCCAGGTGACTTTTTTCAGAAATACATTTTTTTCCCATAAAGTGAGGCGTATGAAGTACAATGATGTGACATTTATTTATCATCAGAAGATGATGTGCTTCCCATAAGTGAATTTTCTGGATAATTGGAAAATGGGATTGTCTCTTTCTAATGAAAATTTTTAGAATTCACTATACACTTTTGCCTTGTTAAACAGAGTATTCTGAATATATCATTTTTGGAAAGAAAAACTGTTGAAGTTTATGGACCTTTGAAGATACTGATGTGTAGGGATGTTTACTTTCCTTGTGATCTTGGGTTATTTTATATTTAATAATTCTACTGTCTTTGCTGTCTTCTCCATTGCTGTTAGCCTTCATTGTTCAGTGTGTCATCGAAATGGTAGCCTCTTCCCTTACTACCCATCCCCAGATCTCTGCCAGTTTCTAATCTGCTATAACCTAGGATGAATTATAGGTTATCAGGGGAAACCAGATACTAAGTCTATTCATGCTGATGATAGATAAATACAACATTATACTTTTTTTCATAGACATGTATACCCTAATTTCTAGAACGAATCCATTCTCCAAAAAGTTCCCTGGAAAAATGTGTGTGTGTGTGTGTGTGTGTGTGTGTGTGTGTGTGTGTGTATGAGAGAGAGAGAGAGAGACAGACAGACAGACAGACAGACAGAGACAGAGACAGAGAGAGAGAGAGACAGAGAGAGAGAAGGGAAGGGTGGGAAGGAGGGAGGAAGGAAGGAGAGAAAGAGAGAGAGAAAGAGAGGAAGAGAGAGAGAGGGAGAAGGAGAAAGGAAGGGAGGGAGGGAGGAGAAAGAGAAGAAGAAGAGAGAGAGAGGGAGAGAGAGAAAGAGAGAGACAGGAAGAGAGAGAGAGAAAGGAAGGGAGGGAGGGAGGAGAGAGACAGAGACAGAGACAGAGATAGAGAAAGAGAGAAGGGAAGGGTGGGAAGGAGGGAGAGAAAGAGAGAGAGAGAAAGACAGAGATAGAGACAGAGACAGAGACAGACAGAGACAGAGAAAGAGATAGAGGGAGAGTGATAGTGAGCAGGAAATATTGAACAGATGCTAAAGTGCTTTGTAGACCATAAAGAATTACACAAGTGTTAGCTATTATTATTGTTGCATTAATTTTATTTAGATTTCTAAGTTAATAGATATGATTTGAGAATGACTACATACACCATTCTTCTTCAACAGGCAGATTCATAAGAGTTATTTTCCTTACTTCTGGGATCGAGGTAGTATTTTGTAAGGATAAAGAAATCTGACTACAAAATACCTGGCGCATGACTATAAAACAACATATAATGATGTAATGCAGCTGGCACCGGTATCTGGCACATAGCAGGCATTAAATAAATATCATTTGAATGGTAAAACAACTTACTTTATACTTATTTTCCCAGCCTTACTTCTTGTTTAGATGGAAAAGAGAAGGACACAGCCAACAGATACTTTGTTATCGAGAAACTATATCATCTCTCTTCTGAGTATAAGTAGGGAGGCATTCCTGAGTAGTTTTCCCTAATTCATTCCTCATAATTTCTTAATTGCTAAATTCAATACCCTTTTCTCAGTTCTCATCAAGCTTCTTTGTGGCTTTGTTAACTAACCACTCCTTCCATCTAGACTCTTTCTCTTTTCTTGTCTTCAGAGGTTCTACTCCCTTAATTCCTTTTTTGGCTGGCTGTTTCTTTTCAGTCTCCTTTATTGTCTAATTATTCATTCCTACATTCTTCTTCTTCATTCCTACTGAGTGTAGGTTCCCTTTAAGGTTCTTTTTGCTGAACTTTCTTTTCTTCTACTTCTGCTCTACTTGTATCCTTAGTGATCCCATCAGTTTTCATGAATCCAATGATCATCTCTATTCAGTTGACTCCCAAATTGAAATATTTACTCCAAATATCTCTCCAGAGTCCAGTCTTATACTACTAACTGGCTTCTAAACATCTTCATTTTGCTATCCAATAAACATTTGGACCATTTATGTCACTCGTGGAAGGATACTTGTTTTTTTTTTATTGTAGATTTGCACAGATTTTTTTGAGATATATTAAGAATTTAGCAAGTATAGAGTGCTGTACCTAAAAGTCAGGAAAACTCATCTTCCTGAGTTCAAATCTGGCCTCAGATACATACTAGCTGTGGAACCCTGGGCAAGCCATTTAACCTTCTTTGCCTTAGTTCTTCATCTGTAAGATGAGGTGGAGAAAGGGATGGCAAACCATTCCCATATCTTTGCCAAGGAAACTCCAAATGGGGACATGAAGAGTTGGACACGAACAACAATATTATAAAAGAGAAGCCATTTAAAAAAAAACCCTCACCTTCCATCTTAGAATCAATACTGGGTATTGTATTGGCTCCAAGGCAGAAGAGTGGTAAGGGCTAGGCAATGGGGGTCAAGTGACTTGCCCAGGGTCACCCAGCTAGGAAGTGTCTGAGGTCAGATTTGAACCTAGGATGTCCCATCTCTAGGTCTGGCACTCAATCTACTGAGCTACCCAGCTGCCCCCAAGAGAAGCCATTTTTAACACAACCCATATATTTCTCTAAAGTGGTGACCAGAAGAAAGATCTAGGGTTGACCAACAAATCACTTTTTTCCTTGTTTGTTCTGTTTGGGGTTTCTTGGGTTTGTTTATCTGGGGCTTTTGGGGCCCTGATGGGGTTTCATTGGTATGGAGAACTCTCATCATAGAAATATGCTCCAGAAGTCACCATTTACTTAGACTTAAAGAAGGTTTTCAGAGCAGCAACTTGTAAGAGAATAATTTATAGAAAGTAACAAGTTATCTGGAGGCTATTCTTGACAGCAGGATACATATGTGGCTGCCACATTGGTTTGCAAAAGCTAAGCTATAAAGGTAATCAATATAGTGCATGGAGAGAAAAGTGATGAGATGGCTTCTCCAAGGGTTGGCTGTGGTACCATTAGCCCTGCTTTTATTGATGGGGATGAATTACCTATTATTCTTTACTGCATGTTCAAGGTATGTTGTTGCTTTTTTTTTCATTCTGTGATAAATTTGTTTTGAGGAGCAATTTAGGGGACTAGTTGGGGTGGGGTAGGAAGTTTGTGAGCCGTAACTTATCAATCTGACCACAAAGAAGTGAATAAAGCCTAGGATGGGACTAGGGGAAGGTATTCATTTCTCACTGGCTCCAGGATGGATCTGTTTTCTCAGTTCTCCCAAGAGAGCCAAGGGATGCTCAGAGATAGGGTTAGGAATGGGTTAGGACAGAAAAACACTTTTGAAAAGGAAAAAAAGAGTCAGTCTGGTGGGATCTGTGCTGGAAACAACATATCTAGATGTCTTACCAGACCAAAAATCTTCCTCGGCTAGAGGCCAGACAGGATGGGGTTAATTAAATCCGAAGACACGATCTGGAAGAAGTACGGTATAGCAAAAAAGGGAGAACTAATCCTGAGTAAATTATTTCCTGTACACATAGAATGATGATTAACTTTTAGCATTAGAAAATTTCTAAACTTTGATCTTTGTAACTATGTGTTTTTCTATAATGAAACCCTTAACAAATAAATTATAAAATAAGGATTGTTTATAGGATCGCCGGTTTAGAACTACAAAGGACCTTACAGGTCATCTCGTCCTATCATTTTAGTATGAGTAGAACTAAATCCTGGGAAAGTGCAATGACTTATCCAAGGTCATAAAATTTATTAAGCATCAGAACCAGAATTCAAACCCAAGTCCTTGGACTCCCTGTTCAGTCCATTTTACCACTCCATTATGCTGACAGTATTTTTTTTCTGCTATTCTGGAGGAAAAGAGAGAAAAAAAATCTTTGTTCTCATCCACAAAATTAGGTTGGCAGGGAGCCAGGGCCAGAGAGGATTGTTAGTGGCAGTAAGCCAAGTTCTTAGGGTTTGCTGGTAGAAGAACCGTGAGGGTCCCAGGGTACAATATGGCTGGGTCTCGATTAGTGTGAATAACGAATCTCTTGAAGTGGCTGCATCTATCTGAACTCTCACTCTTCAAAGTTTGTAATTATATAGGATATGGTTAATTGGTTCTGGCCCAATGGAAATATGTAGTACAAAGTCTACCAATGTGACCACTTCAGTGAATTTGTTATATGATCTATTGGGGACCAACTAAGCCACCATTGCTCAAGTATCCTTTCCTTTTCTTCCTAGTATGTAAGTACTTAATAAATGAGAAAAAAATGCAATTTTCACGGAAGACTAATCAATAACCAAGAGAAGGCTACCCCACGGGGACAGGTCTAGATATAAAATGCTCCCTCAATCAAGAGCCCCAGTATACCTGGAGGACAAATGCCAGGGAGGTACACACTTCAAAACACTAGGGTTATAGTCTATCTCAATCACTACACAAATTCTTTATCATTTAAAACCTATTGAGGGAACATGCTACATTAATCTAGCTCTCATTTTTAAAGGCTCCCCAATCTTGATCATTAATTTTACTAATTTGGATACAGGGGGTATGTTCATATTACCTCCCCCTAAACCCTCACCCCTATTCAAATCAATCTCACTGGGCTCCACGTCCAGTAAGCTGACTTGTCCATCCCTCAGTCCATTAGACGGAGTCTTTAGAATCTCCATTCTATTGTCAACAAATTCCCTTGTACCTTTGTACGTGATTTAGAGCTGCAAAGGATCTTAGAGGTCATCTTGTCCTGCCATTTTACCAAGAGGAGAATTGAGTTCTGGGAAAGTGCAATGACTTATCCAAGGTTACAAAATTGTTAAGAGTCAGAACTAGGATTCAAATCCATCACTTTGATTCAAACCCATCACTTTAATGAGACAGGTAGGTGGCATGATAGATAGAGCAGTGGACTCTGAGTCAGAATAAACCTGGGTTTAAATTCGACCTTGATCAATGTGTGACTAAGTCATTAAGCACCTCTTGGGCTCTCAGTTTCCTCATCTATAAAACAGAGATAATAATAACACCCATTTCACAGGATTATTGCAAGGGCAAATGAAAGTGTAAGACATAAAGCATTTTGCAAACCTCCTTTGCTACTTAGAGGTTAGCCACATAATGGAAGCATGATTTTCTCTGGAGAATACTGCAATCCTTGTAATCCTTTTCACTGGTGATCCCTCCTCCTATTCCCCCCAAGACCTACATCAGAGAGGCCAGGCGGTGGCTGGGCATACTCCTTGCTTCCAACCCTCAGTGTCATTTCTTCTTTTGAGAACTCGAATCACAGAATCTCACAGTTAGGAGAGATTTTAGACACCACAGAATGCAACCCATAGCTCTGACAAGATTCCCTCCTATAACATATTGTACAGGCAGCCATATAGCCTTTGCTTAAAGACTTCCATTGAGGAGAAGCCCATGGACCTCCTGAGGCAGATCATTTCACTTTTTGATTCCTCTAATTATTAGGCCATTTTTTCCCTTACCTCAAGTCTAAATTTGCTTCTTTTCAACTTCAAGCCATTGTTTCCATCCTCTAGAGCTGATCAAAAGAAATGTAATTGCTTTTTAAAAAAAATAACACCAATCTGTGATTTTTTTTTACTTTCTCTTATTTTTTTTAATTACAGTAGAAACATTTTCTTTTCAATTGTTTTCTGACATTTTTTTTTAACCCTTAGCTTCTGTGTATTGGTTCCTTGGTGGAAGAGTGGTAAGGGTAGGCAATAGGGGTCAAGTGACTTGCCCAGGGTCACACAGCTGGGAAGTGTCTGAGGCCGGATTTGAAACTAGGACCTCCTGTCTCTAGGCCTGACTCTCAATCCACTGAGCTACCCAGCTGCCCCCTATGTTTTCTGACATTTTATGATTCACATTTCTCTTTTTCTATCTCCCCTCCCCAAGATGACCATGCAGTAAATATTTCCTTAGTCTAATTATCTCCTTTAGGAGATAAAAACTTTGAGAATTATCATTTCCCCTTTGATTCTTCTTTAGGCCAAAAATGCACTTTTCATTAAAGCGATTCAGATATACACATAGACTTATCTTAAGACTTTTGCCAGTCTAGCTGCCTTTCTCTGGTAATTTGCCATCTTACCAAATGTGGTATAACCATTCTCCAAACTTGATCAAGTAGGGACAAGATAGCTGGACTATCATTTCCTTAGTCCTGAACACTCTGCCTTACATAATTTATAGTATTTTTAGTTTGCCTATCACACTGTTGCTTCATATTAAACATTAAAGCCTCCAGATTTTTTTTTTTTGATATATTCCTTTCTTCCTCCGTCTTATATTTTTTGAAGGTTTTTGGAACCCAAGTGTATGAATTTACATTTATCCTCCTAAAATCTTATCTATGAGATTGAACTTGCCATTTTATTTAGCCTGTTGAGGTTTTTTAAACTCTTGATTTTGCCATTCGTTATGTTAGCTGCCTCTTCTTGGCTTTGGGTCATGTGGAAATGTGAAAACTATGCCATCCATGACATTATTCAAGTTGTTGAACAAAAAAGTTAGTACAGATGCTTTTGACTTTCCATTGGATATCTCCTCCCAAGTTCTAACTTCTTTGGGCCAAGTTATTCAATTAGTTCCAAATCTACTCAACTCTACTACCATTTAGATTATATCTCTCCATCTTTTTTTTCAATTTGACCTGTGATTTCATTTTGATAAAGAGCAACAAGAAGGAATTCCCTGCACAAATACAGATGGACACCTTCCCTGTACTTTAGATTCTTAGAGAGTTGCCTGGGACACTGAGAGACCCTTGGTCCAGGATCACACAGCTAGTAGGTATGAAAGAAAGGACTAGAACACAGATTTTATCTGCCAGCCTAGATCAATATGCCCTGACCCATGACTACTTCTTCTACATCAACCCACTTACTATGCTCCCCTCATCTACCAAGTTAGTAATTCTGTCAAAAAAAGGAAGTGAGGTGAGTCTGATCTGATTTCTTCCTGATGAGTCATGGTGGCTTTTTGTGGTCAGCCTTTTTAGATGTTCACTGGCCATTCCTTAAGAATACATTCTAGAATTTTGAACAAAAAGCAAAGTCAAGTTTATTAGCCTACAGTTACATATTGTATTTTTTCCTTTTGTTAGAAAACTGGAACATTACTTGCCTTCCTCATGTCCTATGATAGTTTGCTCATTCTCCACTGCCTTTCGACTTTTACATCAACAATTACATCTGCCTCTTCTTTCTGTATCCTGGAATGTAGTTTATCTGGGGATTATGATTCTAACCCAGAAGGGAAGATTCTTGGGGCACTCTACTGGAGACTCCCTCCCAAGATCCAGGTTCGTGAGACCTAGTCATTCAACTAGTTCCAAATCTACCTATTTGTATTATCAGTTAGCATTAACTGCTAAAATGGGTACTTAAATGCCCTCTTCCTATCTTCCTACTTATCTCATGACACAACTCTTTATTGGCTTTTTTTTCTTCAATCCTTTTCCAGTCCAAAGATCTTTTACTTTGGTAGATAAAATGGAAATGAAATGAGAACTAAATGAGTGGCAATTTCTTTCTGAGGTCCATTATTACCTTCCCATGCACTCCAAGCAGCAACACTATTCCTTTTTTTCATCTTGTTCTTTGATGTAATAAGGTTAAAATAACCCTCTTTTAATCTTTAGCTTGCTTTACTAGCCTCAATTCATTCTTTTTTCAAATTTCCAATTTTATTTAATTAACAAATATTTACTTTCTTACTCTCTTACCTCCTAATACCCAAATGAAAAAAGAAAAAGAAAATTCTCATAACAAATATATATATATGCATATATAAATATATATATATATAATGAAGCAAAACAAATTGGTCATGTCAAAAAATATTTCTCATTCTGTATCTTAAGTGTAGTGCATCATATTTTTAAAAGGAAGTATGTAATAAATCTCACTATTAGTCCTTTGGAATCATGGTTGGTCACTTTATTGATCAGAGTTCTTGATCTTTCAAAATGGTCTATCTTTAAAGTATTATTGTTGTATAAATTGTTTTCAGTCAATATTTAAATTAATTTAGACTGTCACTGGAAGGTCAAATACTGAAGCTGAAGCTTAAATACTTTGGCCACATAATGAAAAGACAGGACTCTGGATAAGACCTTGATGTTGGTAAAGGTTGAAGTCAAAAAGAGAAGGGGACAGAAAAGAATGAGATGGATAGATAGTGTCATGAAAACAACAAATATGAACTTGGACAGACTTTGAGAGGTAGTAGAGCAGAGAAAGGCTTGGTGTGCTTTTGTCTATAGAGCCACGAAGAGTCAGATACAACTAAACAAGTAAATAGCAACAATAAACTATTTTCATGATTCTACTCATTTCACTTTGCATCAATTCATTAAAGTCTTCCCGGGTTTCTCTGATATTTTCTCTCATAATTTCTTGCAGTACAATGATATTCCATAACATTTATTTGTCATAATTTGTTTGACTCTACCCTAACCAATGAGCACCTCATTTGTTTCTAGTTCTTTGCCACCATAGAAAGAACTACTAAAAATATTTTTGTGACCATTGGACTTTTTCTCCTTTTAGATCTCTTTGGGGAACAGGCCTAGTACTGGTAGTGATGGGTCAGGGTATAAACAGTTGAGTAACTTCTGGGTCATGATGTCAAATTACTTCCCAGAATGACTTGACCAAGCTCTATCAACAGTGCATTAATATTCCTGTTTTCTCAAAGATTCTCCAACATTCGTCATTTTCTTCTATTTTTTGGTTAACTTTAACAACATTATAGATGTGTGGTAGAACCTCGGAGTCAGTTTAAAATGCATTTCTCTAATTATTAGTTACTTGGAGCATTTTTAAAAATATGGCTACTGATAGCTTAGATGTATTTCCTTTATAGCTGCCTGTTCATAATTTTTGATCATTTTTTTAGTTGGAAAATTATTGGCCTTACCTCATTCTCAGATATAGTACTTCAGAAGCAATTCCTAAATAACATTTTAGTATTAATTCTAAATAACTTTCTCTTGCTTTCATTTTATATATAAAAGATATATCTTTAAATATATATGTGCACATAATATGTACATAATATATATTTAAAGATATATCTTTTTTAAAAATCAGAGTTGATTGAGATGTCCCCTGAATGTCCACATTGCTATTTTTAAAAAATTTCTCTTCTCCTTCCTTATCAGAATTGTTTCTTCTTGTGTCTCCAGATTTTCAATCTTGAGCACTTCCCATAGGTTCTAGGTTAATTTCTATAGAACTCTAGTCTCTTTCTCTGAAGCCTTTAATTTTTTCTTTGTTTATCTGTAAATAAGCCTTTTAAGATGGTGAAGCAATTAAATAAGCTAGGCAAAAAGAGGCAGATAAAAGTGGGCATGTGCTTTATGAGGCCATTCTAAACATCATGTGACTCCTAGAGTTTAGAAGACCCATCTCTTGTCCAGAGTGAGGTTGGAGTCTTCCAACCAAAGAGGCTTGGGCAAGGGACATCACAAAGAGTATGACTTGGACTGGGGTGGGGAGGATCTTGGCCCCTTTTCCTTGGAATCCCTGACTAAATGGGTGTGCTGTCATTGGGGACTGGCTCTCTGGAGGAAGGCAGCTGCCTTCCACATGTGGCTATTGCCTTTTCTTTCTCTGGATCACTTTTTATTATTTCATAAATAATTATCAATTAAAATATGGTCTGCAGAGATTTTAATCATAACATAGGTCTTCTATTATAAACTTCTCATAAAAAAAAATTCCTCATCCCTCCTAACAATTCTCAGTACCTCTACCTTCTCTCTTCTCTTTTCTGATTGAAGAGGATGATTTGCCTGCTAGCTGGGTCTATTAGGTGGTGCAATGGAGTCAGTAAGACCTGAGTTCAAATGTGGCCTCAGACCCTAATTGCGTGACCCTAGGCTAGTCATTTAATGCTTTTATGTAACAATGTAAAATGAACTGAAGAAGAAAATAGCAAACCACTCCAGTATCTCAGCCAAGAAACTCCAAACAAGGTCACAAGGAATCAGACATAACTGAAGTGACTCAACAGCAAATGCCTGCAAATCACTAAAGCCAGCCTTTCCAACATTGTCCTTGTTCCTGTCCTTCTTCATTTTCCTCCGGATCTGGATCCAGAAGTCAACCCTCCATGCTTATGTAGTTTTAGTCTGTGGTTCTTTAGCCTGTGGTTCTTTCCTAGCTTCCCATCTGCCTGCAGACAAGCTCCTTTTTATTCTCTTCTTATAGATATTCACTTTCCCTTCACCTATAAAAATATTACCTTCTTCTATTTTCTCCCTATTCTTCCAAGTCAGTAGCCTTAGCCTGGCATCCAACAGATAGAATTAGGGAGTCCATGAACTTAGGTAACTGCATTTCTTTTTTTTTTTTTTACTTTATTTTTGAAATTTTAATTAATTAATTTCAAATATTTTTCCATGGTTACATGATTCATGTTCTTTCCTTCCCCTCCTCCCATCCTACTCCTGTAGCCAATGAGCAATTCCATGGGGTTTTACATGTGTCATTGATGAAGACCTATTTCCATATTATTAATATTTGCATTAGGGTGATCATTTAGAATCTATATTCCCCAATCATATCCCCATTAAACCGTGTGATCAAGCAGTTGTTTTTCTTCTGTGTTTCTACTCCCACAGTTCTTTCTCTGGGTGTGGATAGTGTTCTTTCTCATAGGTCCCTCATAGTTGTCCTGGATCATTGCTTTGCTGCTAGAAGAGAAGTCCATTATATTCAATTGTATTACAGTGTATCAGTCTCTGTGTACAATGTTCTCCTGGCTCTGCTCCTTTTGCTCTGCATCAATTCCTGGAGGTCGTTCCAATTTACATGGAATCCCTCCAGTTCATTATTCCTTTCAGCACAATGGTAACTGTATTTCAATATAATTTTTTTATTCTTATGCATTTTAGTTTAAGCATTCAGAATAATACTCTTTTAAAGGGTCTATAGGCTTTACCAGATTGTCAAAGACAGACTGATAAAAAATATATTAAGAGCTCCTTGGCAGGGGGTGAGGTGGATAAAATGCTGAGCCTAGGGTCAGGAAGACTCATCTTCTTCAATTCAAATCTGTCCTTAGAAACTTACTACCTGCATGACCTTGGGCAAGTCACTTCACCATGTTTACCTTAATTTCCTCATCTGTAAAATGAGTTGGAGAAAGAAATGGCAAATTACTCCAGTATTCTTGCCAAGAAAATGCCAAATGGGATTGTGAAAAATCAGATTTGATCAAGAAATGATTGAAGGATAACACTACAGAGGCCTTTGCTCTAGGTGCTCCTTTTGACTTTTTTGTTGGCTCTGGGTGTTCTTTTTTTTTTTTTTTTTTTTTTTTTAAACCCTTATCTTCTGTCTTGGAATCAATACCGGTGTATCGGCTCCAAGGCAGAAGAGTGGTAAGGATAGGGAATGGGGGTCAAGTGACTTGCCCAGGGTCACACAGCTGGGAAGTATCTAAGGTCAGATTTGAAACTAGGACCTCCTGTCTCTAGGTCTGGCTCTATTCCACTAAGCTACCCAGCTGACCCCTCTGGGTATTCTTTTCAACATAAAAGTTCTGCCCTTGGTACTCTTCCCTTTTCCTTTTATACTTTCACATCTCGCAATCTCACTAGAGTTTGTGGCTCCCATTGCCATGTCTATGCAGATGATTCCCAAATCTTTATCTTGAGTTTCTATCTTTTTTCTGAACTGCCAAAAGGATAGCTCTATCTGTATGTTCCATCAGAACCTCCACATTGATGTGATCTAAAACTGTTGTAGTAGAAAATGGGCTGATTTAGGAGATGCAGAATCAGAAGCCAAATCCCAACTCTGATACTAGTTGAATGCTCTTCAGCAAGTCATTTAATTTTCCAGGGCCTCAGTTTCTTCATCTATGCAAGGAATAGGGTGTGGATTATTGTTGTTGGTTTGGTTGTTCCGATTGTGTTTGACTCTTCATGACCCCACTTGGAGTTTTCTTGGCAAAGATAACTGGAGTGGTTTGCCATTTCCTTCTCATTTTACAGATGAGGAAACAAGGTAAACAGGATTAAGTGACTTGCTCAGGGTCTCATAACTGATAAGTGTCTGAGATCAGATTAGAACTTTGGTCTTCCTAACTCCAGGCCTGGCACCTCTATCCATTGTGCCACCTCGCTGCCTCATGCTGATTAGTTAACCTCAAACGTCTCTTCCAGCTTTAAATCTATGATCTTATTATTTTTCTCTTCAACTGGCTCCTCTGGCTTACTTCACTATTCCGCCTGCCATTTGACTAGTCTCTTACGTTTGAAATCTTGGGGTTACTTTTGACACTTCTTTTTCTTTTTCTTCTCATATCCTTTCTGTTACCAAGACCTTTTGATTCTACTCCCACTCTCTCTCTCCCTATCGATCACCTCCCTCTCCCTACCTATGACATCCTGACACGGGCCATCACTACCTCATGCCTGAACTATTTTACTAGCCTCCTAACAGGGCTTCCTGCCTGTACTCTCTTCTTTCTAATCCAACCAATCCATCTTTCTCATCCACATATCACTGCCAGGATTATCTTTTTTAGGTTTAAGTCAAATTGGGTCGCTCCTTTGCTCAAGAATCTTCAGTGCCTTCCCATTGTCAACCAAGTGACATATGAAATATAATGTTTAAGTTTGCAAAATGCTTTCTATGTCTATATGAGGGGGTTCCAGGAAAGGAATAAGCATCTGTAGAGCACCTGCTATGGGCCAGGCACTGAGCAAAGCACTTTTTGCAAATGTTATCTCCTTTGACCCTCACAACATTTTACACAAATTCAACACATGCAAATTCAGGTATACACAACAGGCAATAAAAAAAATGAAGGCAGAAAGATATGTAAAATAAAAATTTGTAAATATGCCCCAAATCTCATCGCTTTCCCAAGCAGTGTAAAGCCTCACATCGCTTCATCCAATCATGCTCATTCTCACTCCAAGAAGCATGAGTATACGCCATTACATCGTTTTGCACCAAACATGAGCTCCCACATCAATCTTTGGCTGGGGTTTTCTGTTGTTAACAAGTCCTGTCCACATCAGAGCAGAACTCTTCTTTGTTTCATTCATGCTATTTAGTTATTAATAGTGGCCCTAACGTACAAGAGTAGTGATTCTTGGTAGTTCTGATAAGCCTAAGAAAAGTCACAAAGTTCCTAGGTATGTTCATGTAAGAAATCTATATTAAATAATGAAGTTTGCTATATTTTTCAACTTATGTGAAAGGTCTTGTAATATGTCGGTTGTATAAAATGAGGCCCTACTATAACCTTGTGAGGTAGGTGCTATTATTACCCCCATTTTATAGCTGAGGAAACAGGTAAACAGGCATTTAATGACTTGCTCATGGTCACACAGCCAGTAAGTGTCTGAGGATAGATTTGAACTCAGGGCTTCCTGATTCCAAGCCCAGTGCTTTAGCTATTGCACCATTTAGCTGTCCAAAATTTAATTTCCATTATTTGGCATTCAAGGCTCTCTGAAGACTGTGCAACCTCATCTTTCCAGTTTTATTTCATATTATTCCTCCCTAGTATGACATAGCCTTGCTAAGCCGGCTTACTGATAGGCTAAAGTCTCAGGGATTGACACCTATTGCCCTGTCCATCAAAATCTCCCTTTCCTTCCTTTTAAAACCCAACTCAAATGCTTTCACCTCAGTGAAGCTTTCCCTGATTTCTCTCTCCAGTTACTAATGACCCCATGTTGTTTTTGGTTTTGTAATTCTCAGAATTCTCACCAAAAATGTGTATTTTAGTTATTCATGTTTGTAAATTAGTCCTCCACTAGATTTTAAGCTTCTTGAAAGCAGATTCCTTTCTCATCTATATTCAGTATTACTCCTAGCAATGAACAGTGTTCTGTATATATAACAGGCGCCTTAATTAATCAACATTTGTTGTATTGTGTTGTAGGCAAGCTTGAAGATTACTTGAACACAGAATTAACAACCCAATTATCTCATAAAAATATTTCTTCTCCAAAATTTTCTGCCTTAAACGGGAGACACTTCAGGAAACAAATCAAAACACAAAGCTCGTGAATCTTCAAAAACAAAACAAAACACCAAGGGAAAACCACATTTGTTGAAATCTGTAGACATCTAAAAATAAGATTATAGGGCCATGTTGGCAAACCTATGGCATGCATGCCAGAGCATGCTGGAGGGACCTGCTTCCCACCCCCTCTCCACACATGCCTGAGGATATTTCTCACAATAACCCAGTCCTCTGTCCAGCAGCCCAATGGGAGCTCTTCCTCCCTCCCCTGTCTGCGGTAAGACAGGGGCTTACATGAGGTGTGAGGGTTTAAGTTTGGGCACTTCATCTCTAAAAGGTTCACCATCACCGTTATAGGGGGAGGGGATCACAAAGGGCCCCCCAAATAACAGAATTTAAAAGCAGTAGCAAAGGACATATGGTAATCCCCAACAAGGGTAATATATATATATATGTGTGTGTGTGTGTGTGTGTGTGTGTGTGTGTGTGTGTATGTATGTATTTTAGTGCTTTGGGAAGCTTAAAGAGAAATTCATAAAGTGACAGGGGCTTCAACACTGTAGTCAAGATGTGGCTATGTATGAGATGCAAAAGGAAGAAACTTCCATTTAGCCCGGGAGCAGGGAGTGGGGGCTCAAGTTTGCAACCCAGCTTTGCAATTGCCTACACGGTTGACCCCCCTGGCAAGTCATTAACCTCTGTGTCTTAGTTTCCACATCTGTAAAGTGGAGATAATAATGCTTCCCTACTTCAAAGAGTTATAGATTAATCAATGTCTGAAAGATGCTTCTAAGTTGGGCAACCCTATGTAAATGCCCTGATGGAGGGAGTAAGCGAGAAAAGAGCATCAAAGGGGGAGCCACTTGCAAATCGAAGGCAAATTCGCTCTCTAGGTCTGCAGTTTCCTTTTGTCTTATCCAAAAACATGCATGATGGAAAACTACAATTGGTTTTCCAGGCCCTGCAAAAGGTGTTGACAGAAATTGGAGTTTCTTTTATTTATGTTGGGAAAATCTCCTTTGCCTTTTCTTCCCTTTGTGAATAGATAGAAGTGGTGACTCCTCTGGTCTGTCAACTCTTGCATGGTGGGCACCGAAGGGATCAAGGACCCTTTTGCTATAATTGCTATTTCATGGGGAAGCTCTATTATCTGGGTTCAGAGGAAGAGGAGAAGGAGAAACATCTCTACCCCACCTTTTAATTTATCTACAACAGCGATGAGCTATAAACCTCCCCCCAGTAGCCAGCGGTCTGCCGTGAATACAGGGAGACTTATACGGAGTCCGTTCTGGATTTCCCAGATGATTATCTCTTTTGTGAGTGATTCTGGATCCTTTCCAGTCTCTCCTCCTCTTTCCACTGCCTGCTTTTTGACCCATTCAAAGGATCAGCACCTCCACCAGACTAGGGACAGGGTAGGGAAATCTACAGGAGTCAAATTATATGTAGCGTGCCCCCCAAAGCTTAGTATATTCTTAAGCATTAATATTCACACACACACATGTATGTTAGCTTAAAGCTATATGTAATAGCTTAAGCTCTAATAGCTTAAAACTGCAGTAAGTTTTTTGGGACACCCTGTATTTGTAATTCTGATCAATAGTTTGGGGGGGGGATCAGTGGATTGAGAGTTGGATCTAGAGAGGAGAGATCCTGGGTTCAAATCTGGGCAAGTCATCTTGGGCAAGTCACTTAAGTCCACTTGCATAGCCTTGTCCATTCTTCTTAGGATTTAGTATTGTTTCTAATATTGATTTAAGTGTTGATTCTAATATGGAAAGTAAGTATATTTTGCTTTTTTTTTTTTTAAATAGTTTAGTGGGGAAAGTAACTAACATCTTCCAATGAAATAAAGCTCTGTTGGATTATCTATGATTTTTATTATAATCACAATGAAGAAGGAAATAATAATTTTAGACCACGCAATAGAGGGCATTTGGAAAATTCTTTCTGGTTGTCTGCTGGAGTGGAGAGTTAGTATCCAAGGACCCACAACCCATTAGGTATTGGGGAACACAGAAACACACACACACATTCACATGTTCGAGTCCCAGTCCCCTCTCCTTCAGAACAAAGCATGGGTTCCATAGTAGATGAGTTCTTTCCTTTATATTAGCACTTCTTTTTTTTTGCTTCCGAGTACTATAAGTAATTGCACCCAAGGAAAGTCTGTGTGTACATTATATAAGATAGTTGCTGACACCTGATGGGTGAGACTCCAGGATAACAGGATCAGAGATTTAGACCTGGAAGGGAGATCAAAGGCAATCTAGTCCAACTTCTTTTTCACTGAGGAAACTGAGGCTTAGAGCAAGTCACACATATAATAAGTACCAAAGGCAGAATTTGAACTCAGGTCTCCCGACTCCAGAGGTAGCCTTCTTTTATCTGTAGATGTGACATCTATAGAACATCGCTGTTTTGTTTTTGTTTTTCTGACCATTCCTGCTTCCAAGGAACCAAAAAAAATGTTCTCTAGCTATTTCATTTTAAATTGCTGTATCTCATATCCTGCTGATGAGGACGCTGAGCTAAATGAAAATGTCACTTATTTATGTGAGGAGTCGATGTTAGAAACAGCGGGAAGCTCCAGCCCTTTGGTCCAGGCTGGCCTGCTAGCATGGCTTTTTATCACGAGTGCCCTTTCTTAGGGGACTCCAAGTGGGCCCGGGGTTTCATCAGTAGAGGAAATCCCCAGATAAAGAAATCTTCCTCAACAGGGCACCTTCTCAGAAACTCTGTGTTAGGGAGCTGCCTTGGAGCTTTGGGAGGTTGTGACTGATCTTGGCTCATGAGATTTAAACTCAAGCCTTCCTGGTTCAGGACACAGAATGCCACCTCTCCAAACACTTTTTAAATTGTGTGATTAATGTCATAACCAAGAAAAAGGTGTAGACCTTAGAGGTTGCTAAACTACTGCAATAGCAGCACAATTAGCACTTGTAGGAGGCACTTGTTATTAGCTTGTTCTGAGACATTGCCATCATTTAATATTATTTTAATAATAATCCTAGTATTTATGTAGTTGTTATTTCAGTCATGTCCAGCTCTTCAAAGATACTGGAGTGGTTTCCTTCTCCAGCTCATTTTACAGATGAGGAAACTGAGGCAAATAGGGTTAAATGACTTGCCAAGGGTCACACAGCTAAGTGTCTGAGGCCACATTTGAACCTAGGTCTTTATGACTCTAAGTCCAGCACTCTATCCCTTGTGCTTCCTAAATGCTGTCTAGCACATAGTAGTAGATGCTTAAATGTTTGTTTATTTAAAATAATATTTTATTTTCCCCCTATTATCTGCAAACATTTTTTTAAACTTTTTTTTTTTAAAGTTTGAGCTCCAAATTCTCTCCTTTCTTCTGACACTCCTAGAAATGACACGATTTGCCCATGTGTCTAAGGCTAGATTTAAACTCAGGTCTTTTAGACTCAAAGTCCAATGCCCTATCCACTATTTTACCTTCAGTCTTCTCCCTCTATCCCCTTTAACCTCTTTTTACAGAGATGGTTTAGATCACACCTTTGGTCTAGAAATACTGTTAAATGTGTATACTTGGATAATAACAGCTGACATTTTTCTTTTGGTTTAAGATTTATAAAACATTTAAAGAGGTTTCAGCCTCAATAATCTGTGAATTTAGTACTATAATCCTCATTTTATTGATGAGGAAACTGAGGTTCAGAATTATGAAATGAATTGTGCAATTATCCAGCTGGTAGGTATCATATAGAGCAGTGGTGGCGAACCTTTTAGAAAACTAGCACCTAAACTGCAATCCTTGTGCCACATGTGAGCTGCCTCCTTACCCCAGACAGGGGAGGGAGGAAGTGTTCTCATTGGGTTATTGGGCAGATGGGTAGATGAAGTGAGAAATGTCCTCAGACAAGGTGGAAAGGGGGAAGGGAACAGACCCCTCTGGCGTGGGTGTCATAGGTTTGCCAATACAGATATGGAAGATTTGAACCCTGCTCTCTCTCATTTTAGGATCCCAATGTGTTTTTGCTACAGCACACTGCCTCTGGATGAGAGAAGTTTCTTTCAACTCCCATCATACCCTGAAATTCAAGCTGAAAAAAGAGCAAGGAGGTTTTTTGTGAAGTTCGTATGCAGAGTGATAATGTAGTGATTTCCTTGGCTTCCAGTGACAAAAAACCTTGTCCTCTTATATTAGCATTGCTTCAAATGGAATAAACCTCACTTCTGACTTTATCTTTTGAGGGAAACCTTTTCAAAGATAGCTTCCTTGAGGGTTTGGAATAATTTACTATGCATACATTCGCATCCTCATTCTCTCTCTCTCTCTCTCTCTCTCTCTCTCTCTCTCTCTCTTTTCAATGCCTTTAATTTGAATTTTCTTAATGAAAACTCATTTCTCATAGACGATGGGTCTGCCCATTTTGCTTGTGTGCCTGCTCCTTCCTGCTTTGAATGAAGTGTAAATAAGAGGCAATCTGGTGATGAGTTTTGCTTGTGTGGGTGAGGAAGGGTGGAGAGGAGGCGGGTTTGATGAATAGAGGCGACTAGAACATGTACTTGATAATAACATGGCGGTGATTGATGTTGCAATTCCTGAAAAATTATCATTGTGATATAATTATTTGTTTATGACCTGTACCCTGAGTCTTCCAAGTTTGTGATTATTCATGGCACAGATAAAACTCGAAAGTCAATAATTCATCAAGGGTATAATGCTCTTGTTGGGGTCACACAGATATTACATCCTGTTCTTGACATTTCCACCATAAATCTGAAAACTTCTTCAGAACCAGGGGAAAAAACACCTTTCCTCCCCAACCACGTCCCCCTTCCCTGTAGGGAAATAATAGTTTGGTGTGTGTTTAATGAGGCTGAAATCATTCTTTGGAGAGAACCCGGTTCAACTGAGGGCTAGAGATAGAGTTGAAGTCAATCTCTTGTATGGTTTAATATTCACCTGTGAAGAGGTAAATGTATTATCTTTAGCTCTAAACTGGCATCTCCATTGCAAAGCTTTCAGATGATTGGAACTCATTACTAAGACTTATTACGTTACTGCCTTTGAGCTTTACTACCTTTCCTAAGTTACTGCCTTTGAGCTCCTTGCTTCTTTTCAGTCAGATGGCCACCAAATATATGAGCTTTCCATGTCTGGGCAATCCTATCCCTCACTGTTGATTCTTTTTGTTGAGTCTTTTTTGAGTTGTGACCAACTCTTCCTGTCCCATTTGAGGTTTCCTTGGCAAAGATACTGGAGTGGTTCACCATTTCCTTGTCTGGTTCATTCTACAGATGAGGAACAGAGGCAAAAAGGGTGACTTGCTCAGGGTCACACAACTTGTAAATGTTTAAGGACAGATTTGACCCCAGCCAAAGGAGTCTTCCTGACTCCAAGCCCTGTACTCTATCTACGGTGCCACCTCGCTACCTGTCGAATTCTTACCCACTCATTAAAATTCAACTGAATTTCTTGCAGGAAGTCTTCTCTGAATCCCCCTCACAGAAATGAACTTCTCACTTGGACTTCACATGGTAGGTTCTGTGCGTCTCTAAACCCAATTAATATATGTTGCATGTATGATATATCAACCATCGATTACATTTTTTCTACCTCAGCAGAAACTTGCACTCCAGCCCTCGAGCCCCCTGGCCCTGATAGAGTTTGGCCTTATTTTGCTGGGGCCCGGATCTCTTCCAGCCTCCTTCCATTTCCCCTTTCTATTTTTGCCTTTCCCATTAGGATGTCAATTCCCAGAGACCAAGGATTGTCCTCCTTGCTTGTATTTGTATCTCTAGTGCATAGCGGAGTTTGTGGCAAAGATGTTCTTTCTATCATTCATCATCTATAATACCATTTCTTGCTTTTATTATAATTATCTGTGTTAATGTATTATTTTTGCTGTTCAGTTGTTGCAGTTGTGCCCGACTCTTTATGACTCCATTTGGGCTTTTCTTGGTAAAGATCCTGGAGTAGTTTGCCATTTCCTTCTATTCATTTGACATATGAAGAAATTGAGGCAAACAGAATTAAGTGACTTGTCTAGGGTTACACACCTACAGAATATCTGAGGCTGGATTTGAACTGAGGTCCTCCTGACTCCAGGCCTGGCATGTTATCCACTGGTGTATTATACTATCCCCCATTAGATTATAAACTCCATTAGGGCAGGGATTGTATCTTATCTAAATTTTGCACTGCTAGTTCTTCACAAGGAATATTATGTTGAATTTGAATACAGAAAATCTTGTGATAACATCCAGTACTCTCAAGAAAGGAATTGGTTATGCATGGTTTATGGCTCATGTGAGGGGTCGTTACCTAATAAAAGAACAGTCTGGATCATTTCCGTCCAAACCTCACACACCTTCTCATTTGGCTATTGGCCCCTCGGCCAAAAAGAAAAAAATCTAGTTTTTCATCCTCTGCCTTTTTTCTCATTAATTCAACAGATATCTATTTGAGAGCCAACAAAGTGCAAAGTATCATGCTAGGATGGGAAAGGGGAACAAAGATGACAGGCATGGTCCTTGCTATCAAGGAAATTAATGAGGACTTTTTCTACCTCTTCCTGTATTTTCAGACTAGAGCCCCAAGAGAAACAGGACCTGGGCATTCCCTTGACCTGAGATAGATGCAGAAGTCCAGATCTTCAATGGCCTAAGGCCAATTGACCATAGGGGTTTGGCTTTGGCAAGTGAAGAAGTGATGAGTTTAAAGATACTAAAAGAAGTGCCAAATCCTGCAGGGGTTGTCTGTGCTTCCACTTTTCACATGCAGTCTGGTAAAACACCTACTTAGGGGGCATCTGGGTAGCTCAGTGGATTGAGAGTCAGGCCTAGAGATGGGAGGTCCTGGGTTCAAATCTGGTCTCAGTCACTTCCCAGCTGTGTGACCCTGGGCAAGTCACTTGACCCCCATTGCCTACCCTTACCACTCTTCTGCCTTGGAGCCAATACATAGTATTGGCACCAAGACAGAAGGTAAGGGTTTTAAAAAAATAAAAAAAAATTAAAAAAAAACACCTACTTAGTCCTCTCTGCTCTTTCAGACTTTCCAACCCATTCTATCCATCCTTCCTTTCCAAAATCTCCCCCTTCTCCGACCTTTTATCCACAGAGAACCATCATAAGGATTGGACAAAGGGATCCTTTGGTTAACTCTGGAGGCCTTTTTGCATTCTTTGCCACTAGATGCAGTGAAGGGTTGGAACATCTCTTTTTGTTTTGTCAGTTTATCACTCATACAGTGCTTGGAAAGTGCTATTGCTGGTTTATAATTATTTTAAGCTTACTCAGATTGAGAGTATTTTTTGCTTGAGGGAGTAAAAGTTTTAGTCAGTACTAGGAAAAATAAATCTTTCAACTCAATTAAAATGGGCATGGGATTTCTTCCTTTATTCCCTGTCCTTTGCCAACACTCTGACCCCCTTCCTCTCTTCCTTCCTCCCTCTCTTTTGTTCTTTCTTTCTTTCTTTCTTTCTTTCTTTCTTTCTTT
>NC_058131.1:522069211-522075543 GCF_016433145.1 Gracilinanus agilis | reverse complement strand
GTCTTCATAAAAGTAATAATCATTAGTGTCTGATTGATTTGCTATTGGCAGAGAGCAAACCCTTACCTTCTAGTCAGAGCCATCTCAAGCTACCTGAAAACAACTGGAGGGGTCAGTGAGCAGATGAGCCAGGATCCTTAGCTCCTTGGCTCCATTTGGCTGTCTTGAAGAAAAATGGGGCTCAGTACTCACTGTCTAGAGTATCAGCCAAAGGGCAACAACTTCCGTTCATAAGCTCTGCTGGAAGTTTCCCAAATCAGACTAGGAGCAGACTTCATTTTGTGGCTGCAGGCCAGGAGAAGCCCAAGGGCCATTTTAGGGGTAGAAGATGGGGTTCATTTTGGATAGTTTCCAAGGGACCTGGCTCATATAACCAGGTCATAGAGTATATTTGCTCCTGGGTATTAAGGTATTCTGCATAGCCTCTTGCCTGTCTGAATCCCAGGGGTGGTGCTGGAAAGGATTTTATTCCTTTCTATTTGGCTAACATTCACTTCTGACATTGCCCTGTCATTCATATAAATTTGAGGGCACAAATACATGTATGACTTTGGGCAAATAATTTCACCTCTGTGGGCCTCAGTTTTCTTATATTGTAAGATGAGGGGATCAGGCCACATAAATAGGTTCTATAGTGTCTTCTAGCTCTTGACCTATCCTCAAATCTACCTTTCTGACCTATATATTTCTACTAATTTGTAAGATATTTCCACCTTAATCTCCTTTTTCCTGAATATAACATCAACATTTTCCCAATTAATTTTAAATCTTCATTTTCTAAAATTTTGAGTTCCAAATTTTCCCTGTCCTCGGGACAGTAAGTAATTGATCTAAGTTATACTTGTGCAATCATGAAAAATATAACTGCATAATAGTCATGTTGTTTCCATCTTAATTTCACCAAGTGCAAAATTGAACTCTGATCGTCTTCCTTCCAGACCTCCCCTGTACCCATCTTCTAACAGTTACTAACAGGGTAGCCTTTGTCTTTGGGGTCCCTCTCAGTGTTTAATCTATAATTCTATGAAATAATAGAGGCAGAATGGTTTATGATAAAAGCCTCATATAAAAGAAAGACAACATAGTTATTCGGTTTTAGACCACTTGAAGGTCTACAAAGTGTTTTCTTCACAACAATTCTCAGAAAAAAAGATTTGCCAAACTACGTAAGCAAGTGATTAAAAGCAATATAAATAAATATAAATAATAAAGAGGGAGAGGGGAAAACAAGAGGGGAAAACAGATTTTTGGACATAGCTAATGTGGTTATTTGTTTCTCTACAAGTAAATTTATTATAATTTATTACATATTTATAACAAATTATATGTATTATATTATTATTATGGTACCTGTTATATTATGTCATATATAAAGAAATAAGAGGCAGCTGGGTGGCTCAGTGGATAAAGAGCCAGGCCTAGAGGCAGGAGGTCCTAGGTTCAAATCTGATCTCAGACACTTCCTAGCTGTGTAACCCTGGGCAGGTCACTTAACCCCCATTGTGTAGCCCTTACTGCTCTTCTGCCTTAGAACCAATATATAGTATTGATTCTAAGATGGAAGGTAAGTGTTTAAAAATAAATTAATAAAAATAAATGGCAACAACAAAAAAAAAAGAAAGCTGAGCTTAGATTTGGAAAAAAAAAACCCAAAGTGAGAATTATTGTCTCCATTTTATAGATGAAGAAACTAAGTCTCACTGTGACTTGCCCCAAATCACACAACTAGCCAGTATTGGCATTGAGACTCAAATTCAGGTCTTTGTCTTTCTACTATATAGAACATCTCCAAACTCAGGCACAATTTTATTGCAGCTGCGAAGATGCCATTTAACTATGGTAGTCCCTAAAATAATGCCAACTAAAAATCTCAAATGCCTAGGAAATAGGCCCTGGCCCATATATACTCAGGGTTCAAAGGAGTTTGAGTTTAATGAGGAATAAAACAATATCCTCTGTCTCTCTTTCCTATTGGTTTAAAAAAAATTCAATTTCTGTGACCATCTACACATGTGCGCCATATGTTTCTGGATGTGCATTTTTTGTGGGGCTGCTCCATATGTGTTTTATGGCTTGCAAATACCCCCCTGTTTTCTCGTCTTAGAGAGATGATGAGGAGTAGAGGTGGGGAGGAACAAGAACTCAAAGAAATATCCCTGTTAAAGGTGGCAGGGCGGCTGCAAACTTTTGTAGGAGTGACTGACTACCCAGAGCCTGGTGACTATTAGCCAGGACGTTGGGGAATGCCCTTTCGTTTCTGCTTGGCTCTGTGGCATCCACATGGGTCTTTAGGGACGAGAACCCCTTCCCAGTGCCAGGATTTCGTATTCTTGGGCACGGACTCGTGCCAACAAGCCGGTGCTCGCATCTCATTAGCTCCCAACCACAGCGTTCTCCCAGGTTTCCGGCCCCCCTCACTCAGGTAACGGGGATCGCTGGATGCTCTACCTAAGAAGATAATTGACCCAGATGATGTTCTTCTCATTTGCATTCTTGGCATTGATGGCGATGGTCGCGCTAGACTGTATCCAAATATATCCTCCGTTCTTCTGCATCCAGCGGTAGTACTTAGTCACACACTGACCCTTATTCAGCACTGCAAAGAAAACAGAAAGAACAAAAGGCATTGTGTATTAACATCCCAGTGCAATGACTTTCATCTCGGCCAACCCCCCAAGTCCGGAGACGGAAGGCGGCCGCGAGCGCGCACGCAGGCGAGAGCTGCCCCTCTGGATGCTTAATGTAGGATGCCATTAGTATGACAAATAAAATCAACAATTCACTGGAGCATCGGCTCCGGAGCTGTGGCTCACTACCATTTGTAGCAAGATTTCATTCCATTTTTGGCAGCTCTGGTGTGGGAGGAAGAAGAAAAGGACTACAAATCTTTTTGGCTCAGAGAACACCTAATGCTGTGTGGACATTTTCAATGGGGCTGACGTCAAATTGTAAGAAAGGCAAATTTGTAGGTGATTTATTCATGGCTCCTAGGTAGACCTCTTTGAGATTCTGGATATCTGAAAGGTTCAGGAGTGTGCTCGCCCTTGCTTTCTTTGATCATTTCTCCTCATTGCAAGCAATAGCAACCAGTGAGCTTATACATCTGTTTCTTTTGATCTTGTCAAACAGAATTTATAGTTCTCAGATGAACTAAATCTCCATTGGTCAGTAGGGGGAAAGTCTGCGGAGACTTTGCTTAATACTGGAACAAAATAAATCCACCCACGCCATCGGAAAGGAACTGTGGCCTAAGGGAGGCACAGAATTGGCTTGGTTCGAGCCAAACAGAGTGACAGCTCTATACAGCCTCTGAAATATGGCCAAAAATGAAGGAACAAGTAAAAACAATCAGTAATGTGAAACGCTGGCCATTAAATACCCTCCTGAAAGGGAGCTTTAAAAATGCAGATGTTAAAAATGATACTTTAACCAAAATGTTGCCAAGTCGAAATTGATTTGATTTGTATCTGGGCCCTCCTGAGCTAGTAAAAGGAGAATGAGCAGTAAATCATGCCCTGAAATAAAGTGCTATAGATTGGAATGCTTTAAAAGGATGCCTGGAATGTGCAAAACCGGGGGGGTTATTACTCAAATCCATATTCGCTCCGCCTGCGCTCTCCGCAGCGGCCACGAAGGGATCGGCCACTAGAGGGCAGTGTGCATTCACCTACGTCTCCCGCTTTTGGCATGTCCTTGTCTCCGTCTGCTAAAATGAAAAACCTCTAACTGCTGTAATAAATTTGGCTAAATTAGCTGCTAAATGGTTATCTCAAGTAATATGTATTTGCATTAATCATCTTGCTCTAAACCAGAACAAGCCAGAGTCCTAAAGACGTAGTAAATTCATATTGTCCATTTAATTACGGCTAATAAGTGCTTCATATACAATAGTTTCATGAAGTACATTTTGATTTTTTTGGGGGGGTGGGGTGGGGAAAAGAAAGAAGTCACTTTGGAAGAGAACAGCGTTCAGGGCCGTAGAAGTTCTTACCATAAAACCGGGAGCCACTCTTCATAGCTCCTAAGATAACCAAATGTCAAAGCCTCAGAAATATTATGTTCATATGTAAATGTACAGTGCCTGACCTCACACTCACACATATTCCTGTGAGCACATCCTGAACTCCAATAACCGTCCCTCGCTACTTCAATGATCACAAGAAAAGGAAAAGAAAAAGGCAAAATCCTAAAAAGCATTTCATACAGGGAGGAGTTCTCCCATATCCTTTATTCGCTGATGTTTTAGTGGCTTAAAGCAGAAATTGTCACAACAACAACAACAATGACAACAAAACAAAAAGGAAAATTAAAAAAAGGCAAAATCCTAAAAAAGCTTTTCAAATGGTGGCCATTTCTCCCATAAACTTCTCTCACATCCTTTATTCGCTGATATTTTAAGTGGCTAAACCCAGGAATCGTTGCAACAACAACAAGAAGAAGAACAACAACAATACAAAGAGGAAAAGAAAAAAGCAAAATCCTAAAAGGCATTTCAAATGGTGACCATTTATCCCATAAGCTTTCTCCCATATCCTTTATTCACTGATATTTTTAGTGGGTTAAACCAAGAATTGTCACAAAAACAACAGCAACAAAACAAAAAGGAAAAGGAAAAGGCAAAATCCTAAAAAGCATTTCAAATGGTGAAGAGTTCTCCCATAGCCTTTATTCACTGATGTTTTCAGTGGCTTAAACCAGGAATTGTCACAAAAACAACAACAAAAAGCAACAAAAAGGAAAAGAAAAAAGGCAAAATCCTAAAAAAATAATTTCCAATAGTGACCATTTCTCCCATATCCTTTATTTGCTGGTATTTTTAGTGGCTTAAACCAGGAATTGTCACAAAAACAACAATAAAAACAAAAAGAAAAAGAAAAAGACCCAATCCTAAATATTCTCTGTCTCCTGAGATTTTCGGTGGCTCAAACCAGGCTGTTAGTCAGGATGAACCACAAGGATCTCCGTATTTCTTTTTCACATGCCATTCTAAGTTTCTGACATTCTGCATGCATGGCTTCACAAGCTCCGAAACTACATGGTTAAGCTGAAAGCAGGTAAAATACTACCCACTGACTATACAGCTTTTCTATCAAACCACTGTTGCATGCAACATGACATGATTTTATTCAAATCCTCTGAACTCTGTTAACAGTTAATATTTAGAGAGAGGGGAAAAATGAGATAAAGGTCTTGTCCAAAGTTCGATGATCCTACCCTCTATTTCCACAGAGTAATAACATGGACCCTCAATCAATAGCGATGCTGTCTACTCAAGTCTGGAGCATGGAGTGATATCAAGTGGCTGAGGTTCAGCGACAGGGGGGCTGCTTTTTGGAAGTTTCAAAGATGTGAACCCAAACCTGCCCCCCTTTGGATGGAGAGCACTAGGGGTGTTCCCCTGAACAATGAAGGCAAAAGAAGCCTATCGTGGTAGTTAGGTTGCTCAGTGGATATTGTGTTGGACTCAGAGAGTCCTGAGTCCAGATTCTGCCACAGACCCTTATCTGTTTTGACTCTAGATAAGTCACTTAAGGTCCCTCAGCCTTAGGTTCTTTCACCTGTCAAATGGTGATAATATTAACACCTGCCTTACAGAGTTGTTGTGAGGTTCAAAAGAGATAATATATGAAAAGTGCTTTACAAACAAACATATACACACATACACATATATATACCTACATATATATGGCAAAGTGCTATTTAAATGCCACAATAGTTATTATAATTAGAGTAATAATCAAAATGGTTATTTTCCTCCTTGCTTAGTCTCCCTTGGTCTCAGTTCTCTCATCAGGAATATCTAGATCTAGTTTAATGATTTGGCAGGCATGAAATATTCAAGTATAAAAGTAAATTTAAAAGCTGGAAGAGAATTCAGAAAATCCATACAAAAGTGACTTCTAGCCCTTAAACTATTAAAGCTTAAAGCTGCACAAAGACTTTCGGGAACACTTGCTTTATCTCTGATCCTCACAACAGTCCTGAGAAACAATGCTATTGTTATCTACACTTGGCTTCTGAAGAAACCAGTGCTGGAGAAAGGTTGTCAGATAGTGACTGTTCAAAGCAGGATTAGAACTCAGGTCTCTAAATTTAAAAGGGCAGCTAGGTGGCATAATGGCTAGAGTGTTGAACCTAGAGTTAGAAAGTTGTTTTTCAGGCATTTTTCAGACATGTCGAACTCTTTCTCTCTTTCTTTCTCTTTCTTTTTCTTTCTTTCTCTTCCTTCCTTCCTTCCTTCCTTCCTTCCTTCCTTCCTTCCTTCCTTCCTTCCTTCCTTCCTTCCTTTCTTTCTTTCTTTCTTTCTTTCTTTCTTTCTTTCTTTCTTTCTT
>NC_058131.1:522044366-522066217 GCF_016433145.1 Gracilinanus agilis | reverse complement strand
CTTTCTTTTCCTTTCTTCTCTCTTTCTTGTTAATCCTTTGATTTAAAATTTTAAAATTCTAAAAGCATTAGGAACAATTAAAATGGTTCTTTTTTTCTCTATATATCTGCTCAGTAGATAATGGACGAATAATCATCATTAGCCCACTTTGAAAACCCTATCAACCCCTATCCAGAACTTAATAAAAAGTATAAAACTGATAAAGTAGCTAAAACAAATATGGGAAAATGAAGGGACCATTCCACAAAAAAAGTCAGTTATCATCTCTGAGGTGATAGGCAAGTACAGTGGAGAGAGCATAGGACTTGGAGTCAGGAAGACCTAAATTCAAATTTGGCCTCAGACATTCATTAGTGGTATGACCATTTTAACCTCTGTCTCCTCAGTTTCCCCAATTGTAAAATGGGCATAATAATAAAATTTGTCTAATAGGGTTGTTTCAAAGATTGAATGAGATTCAATTTGTAAGGTGCTTGGTACCTGGTAGGTACTTAATAATAAATTCTGATTCCCTTCCTCCCCTGTTCCTTTTCCCATCTTTCTGAAATCAACAATTTCTTCCAGACCACTGGCACACCGCATACACTGACCAGAAAAGAGTTTAGGAAAGTTTGCATTAGTTTTTGTGTTTTTTTTTAAACCCTTACCTTCCATCTTAGAATCAATACTGTGGGTTGGTTCCAAGGCAGAAGAGCGGTAAGGGCTAGGCAATGGGGGTCAAATGACTTGTCCAGGGTCACAAAGCTAGGAAGTGTCTGGGTTCATATGTGAACCCAGGACCTCCTGTCTCTAGGCCTGGCTTTCAGTCTCTTGAGCCACACAGCTGTCCCCTACATTAGTTTATTAACAATCCATTAGCCCATGCCAGAAAATTTCTCGGGCAGATGAGATAACTATCGTCCATCCCGGTGCAGAGACAAGAAAGGGAAGGAGGGAATGAGAGCAGATTTGACTGGATAACGGAAGGGGCAAGGAGAGGGCTTGATGGTTGGGACATTGCTTTGGAAAGAATTGACAAAGGGGAGTCCACAGATTGGGGTGGGGTTACATGGGGAGATGCTGCTTTAGGTTCTGTATAACTCTTGCTGGAAGCTGCTAAAAGAGAGGAGGGGATACCTCAGGGGAGGCGACTGCCTGCAGAAGACAAACTTCGCCTACTTCACAGTTTTGCCTGGGGCCGGCCCTGGAGGCCACCATACAAACAGAATCTTGAAAAGGTAAGAAGAGTTTAAGGCCGGCTGCTGGGTTTTCAGACAGAGCCCGCTTTATTTTGGCTATATTAAAATGAGGAAGTATTTCCCTAAGATGACAGTCCCCATCCTGAGACAGTAACGGGGCTTCATGGCTGGGGAGACCCGCTGCCCCACAGGCCAGGCGGTGACAGAGCCCGAGTTTCTTCAGTCTTGCACAGGACTCACACCAAAGGCAAGAGGCTGATGAAGGTCTGTTTACAATTAACCAAAAAGTTCCTGACATTTTTTTTCCCAGAGACCCAGAATGTAAACTCTTGACACTAGGATGAAGCTATTCCTTCTCCAAAAAAAAAAAAAAAAAAAAATCACATTGGCAAATCAGCTGGATCACTCCAGCTGTGCCCTAGGCAGGATCTGACAGTTTTTCCTGAACTCATGCGGTCCTAATCAGCTCAAGAAGAAAAGCCACCTTGGTAACAGCTTGAAAGAGATTTTTAGTTTAAGTTATAAATGAGAGAACCTGGAAAAAAAAACTCACAAAACTTTTTCTATTCTCTTTAATCCAAGGGCTATTGTTTTTTTTATTTTATTTTTTAATTTTTAATTTTTGAGGCTTAGCCTCAGAGATCAGAAGGAAATGAGGAGAAAATGCATGACATTGAAAACCACACAAATCCCTCTTGGAAATAAATGATAGAATTAAGGAGTAAGAAAGTTCCTCCTGATTTAAGTCCTTTAAAAATAGTTTATTGTCTCTCAGAAGCAGAAAAGGGCTAATCAAATTAATGAGCCTAAGAATAAATTAAAAACCATGTTGTTCCAATCCACAAAAAGGAGACAAGGAGAGGGGGAGGTAATACAGATGTTTAGTTAAAAATCATCTAGCTAGAGTCATGGACCACATTTTTTCAGCCATACCGCTGGTGATAGGGTAGCTGACAGATGAATTCTGACCAAATATAAAATTGCATGCTTTTGTTTGACTTATGCAGGCATAGAGTGTTCATAGTAGGGATAGCCTAAGTTAGAGGTTCTGCTGGTTCTGCTTGGAGCTTTCATATTACTTTTCTAATAGGATATGGGTAGAGCATTTGTGTTTTCACGTAGAAGTTGAGACTATTTTCCACTCATCGAAACTTCTGTTTTTTTGTTTTGCTTGATAATACATGTATAAACCAGATTGAATTGCTTGTCAACTCCGGAAGGGGAGAGGGAGACAACACAAATCATATAACTCTGGAAAACTTATGTGGAGATTTATTAAAATAAAGATAAAGATAAAAAGATAAACTTCAGGTTTCTCAAAAATCATGTGCCATTATAGCCAATTTCTAAGCTCCTTTCTACTATCAGGGGTGGATACTCTAGGTGACTAGCTCCATTGGCCCTGACTACTTCTGTTCCTGGCTTTGAACTAATCTTTTCTATAGAAAAAATACTGTTCTTATTGGTGAATCTCAGAGCACCAAAATAGAAAAATTTAAGGGTGTAGATACAAAGATAATATTTATAATTTGGACAATTTAGTCCAAAATCATATGTGTATACCAAGGAATAATAATATATTTCTAAAGTCATATACATCCATGTACTCTCTTACCAATGAACAATCCTAAACAAAATTCGGACCAGACCTTCTCTGACCAGTTTTTCTACTCGGCTTTGAAAATGGCTTTTTCTTAAGGAAAACACAGGGACTTGTCTGTCACCCATCTGGGTTTTTTTTTCCCTCCATGTAACAGGATTTCCCTATAACTACCAAATACAGGATTTTCCATAGGAGAATAAAACTCTAAGTCATGAACAAAACACATGAGGTCAGATGAAGAGGAGCCTTTGAATGAGAGTTGTACTGATTTGGCACAAATCAGCCTGACAACCTGGAATTATTATTGCAGATACCCAAAAGAAGGGAAAAAACACATAACAACCCCAAACTGTGAAGGGGGGATGTCAGATAAAGCTTAATGAAAAGAAAATTGCAGAAAGCCAGCATTTTAGAACAAGTGACCTTTACATCAACTATACATTTCTTTTCTCCAAAATGCTGGGCGCTAAGTTTTATTGAATTTTATTTTAAAAATATTGTCTTGACTTGAGCCAGGTGGTTAGCATGCAAGAAATGCACATCCAGCTCATGAGGAAGAAGGAGCCAAAAGAAGAAGGGAGAAAAAAAACCACACACAACCCAAACCCACAAATCTGAAACTAATGGCAGTTTCCCCAAAACACAAATCTATTGCTCTGTCCATGGTTCCCACCAGAGGGAATGCAGTTTTCTTTGGGAACTTTGTGGGCAGCAATATACTGGTGCTGAGGGGACGAAAAGGGAGCCAGTGTTTGTGGCAGGAACATAATTCTGGTAGTAAATCAAAACAAATCAGTACAAGTTTGTCTTCAGAAATATGGTGGGAAAAAAAAGAACATGGTTTCTTTCCTGTTGGGCTGCTCCACCAAACCAAAGCCAAACATTCTAAATAGCGAGTTGTGTCTCAGAAAGAAGGAAGTCAGGCTAATTCAGTTTGAAGAGGAGAAGAAGGCTTCTCTCAAAAGCAGCCTTTTCAGCAAAGGGTCTAACAAAAGGACATTTTTGGTGGCTCACAAGTGCATTAAAAGAGCTGCAATACATGGTGCATTCAGGTAAGTATAGAATAAATAGGAAATGATGAGATCATCTGAGATTTAACACTTCGTATTCACACAGCCAAACAAAGGGGTTCATTATCTTTAAGGGCTATATGAGGGCTGCATCTGTGGCTCTCTGTTCAGCCTCCTCCTCAACGTACCTTTATCAATGGCTAGGGAGCATCGTTTGCAAGCTCCTTCTTCTGTAAACTGGCAAAAAATTTTTTTTTAATTTATTGCAACAGGGTGGAGGTAAGGGGGGGGGCACTCTGTACTTAATACCACAGTTGGGTGCTTAGCTGTAGCCACTGGTTCTTTTTTCTACATTCACAAAACTGGCAGATGAAACATGAAAAAGAATACTGACTCTTTAATCTCTGCTTCTCCACCTAAGGCCCAAGGCAGGCTGACAGGGTAACTTCATTCTGGAAACAGAGAGGTTTTTTTTCCCTTTTTTCCCCTCCTCCCTTCTAAATTCCAGATTACTTTTTCCTTGCTTTTGAAACTGTGGGCTATAGGGGAATGAACCTGGCATAGACTTAAAACATGAACAAGTTTCTTTATCTGAAAAGTTATAGTCCTTGATGCTTACAGGAAGGTCATTTTGAAAACCCACAGGAAAAATAGCATCACAGTCAGAAATAGTGCATTAAGGGCTTTATTTGCTCGAAGAAGAGACAGTTTTTCATTTATAAACTGTTCAGAGGATCAACCGAGCTTTTGATGCTGTGGAGACTTTTCTATAGATTTTGCAATTAGTGAGTTAGATGTTTTAAATAGCAGGCAGGCATCCACAAATTGGTTTTTAGTTAAAAAAAATCTAAGTGCTGAGCAATATTTAGTAAAGTTTAATGATGTTTGATACTTAAACTGAATTATGAGCAATAGGACAGGAGACCCGTGGATGCACCCGGAGTGACTATGTATCATCTATGGATTTCCCCCCCTAATACACTAATGACAGGTCCTGCTTGAATTGCCATACATATGATTTATATCCTCAGAAGAGGTTTTTTCAACACCACTGACGAGTGATAGATTTTTATTAACTGTTAATATTGAATCATGCAGAAAACTTTTAATTGATTTAAGAACATGTCAGTTTGAGAGGTTTTTTAAAATGTTCTCTCTCTTGGCCCTAATGCACTGCACTGAAGGCCAAGGCTTTCTTTTAAGTGTGGAAAACATTGTGCTCAAAGATAAGAAGAAATAAACAAATCTTCTGAACCAGGGAATTTCTACTTCTGTGAATTACAAGTTGTGTTCTGATGTGGCATTCTATGTGTCCTGCTGTCCTTCCTAAAAGCTAATGGAAGATCATTTATTTTATTTCATATTTTAGCTTCCACAATTCTTTCTCCCATATAAAGCTCCCTTGTTTTAGATTTGGACAGATTAATCAATGCACTGTGGTTCTCAGTGGAAAGAATACTAGGTTTGAAGCCAGAGCCTTAGGTATGAGCAATCATGGTGCTGTTTCCTAGACTAGTTTCTTTACATCACTTATCTTCAGTCTCCTCATCTGAAAAAAGATGGGGCTATATTAGAATATTTCTGAGGGTCCTTCTAACTCTAAGCTTATAATGCTATGAAACTCATTGACAGAACTATCACCCAAAGTTTGGGTTGACACCTCCCCCCATTCTCGCTTTCTGTTAGGCTGGGTACCCCAGGGGATCACTACCCTGGCTCAAGGTAGGTTCAGGGTCTAAAGTACTAAGACTAAGGATTATGAGCCCTGGCATATTTATTTTATCTCTTGTTAATCAGGGGAAACAATTAGCCCAAAGAAAAGGTACTTATTGAAAACACTGAGTAAGAACAGTATCAAAACAAAATCTCTCTCCTGATTATAGGTTATAATGCTTTCCCAACCCCAAGTACCGAAGGAAAAAAGTTCACTAAACAATAAATCATTCATCTAGCCACTGGATCTCCAACGTTCTAGAGGACCCAGTATGCAATTACAGAACAACAGGAGTTGGAAGAAGTGATGGAATGCAGGGAGCCATTGGGAGGAAGGAATAGTAGGAAATCATGATGGGGTGGATGTAGTGACAGGAAATCCGAATAAGGATGAAGGACATGGGGCAGCTGGGTAGCTCAGTGGAGTGAGAGTCAGGCCTAGAGACAGGAGGTCCTAGGTTCAAACCTGGCCTCAGCCACTTCCCAGCTGTGTGACCCTGGGCAAGTCACTTGACCCCCATTGCCCACCCTTACCAATCTTCCACCTATGAGACAATACACCGAAGTACAAGGGTTTAAAAAAAAAAAGGATGAAGGACAGGTCTCTCATGAGATTAAAGGATATTAGACAGGGAGCTACAAGGTAATTTAGGGATCACCTAGTCCAAGTCCTTATTGGGTAGATGAGGAAACCAAGGCTTTCTGAGGGAAGGTAATTTGCCCATGTTCACTTAACTAATAAATGTCAGAAGTGGGATTTTAATCTATGACTTTCTTACTCTAATCTCAGTATTTTGTCTATTAAGCCATATTGTCTTTGTCATATACCTATATCTCTATATAAAATATGGCCAGTTCCTTCTAAAAATATAACTTAGGGTTTATTACCCCTCATGCCTTAAAAAGATAAGAAGTTGGGGCAGCTAGGTGGCTAGTTTGTTATAAAGCCAGACCTAGAGATATGGGAGATCCTGGGTTCAAATCTGGCCTCAGACACTTCCTAGCTCTATGACCCTGGGCAAGTCACTTAACCCCAATTGCCTAACCCTTGCCACTCTTCTGCCTTGGAACAATACTTAGGACTGATTCTAAGGTGGAATGAAAGGATTTTTACACAAAGTTAAGAAGTTAGAGGTGACCACTGGTAGCAAGCTAGATCCTAGGGTGAGTGATTGCTATGACTAATCTGCTCATTGGGAATGAGATGGGAAATTGGGGTGGGGGTGGTTGCTTTATTCTGGTGGGTTGCTATTCTCCCAGCATTGGAACTTCTAAAGTTCCCATTAATGAGCTTTCCACAAACAAATCAACCAGCTGACATTGAGAGGAAGCATGGCTATGGATTGAGCCTGAAAGCCAAGAAGACCTGGGTTCAACCGTCGTCTATAATTCTTATTAGTTATGTGACCCTGGTCAAATAACAACCTCTCAGCACTACAAGCAACTCTCTATGGCTATAAATTGTATATGACTTGCCAATCTATTCTAGTAGAAGGAGGTTTAAAAAGGGATAGCATCTGATCTTCTTTTGTCTGTGAATTTATTTTTAGGAGGCTGACAGAAAAAAAAGTATGGAGAATGTATTACTTCAACCTTGTGCCTATAGGGGTAATTTAAAAACAAAGCAAAATTATGAGAACCAAAGTTTGAGGCCTTTTGTGTCATAAAGAGAGTAATACACATCCATTAAGAAATATGTTTAAAAGAAGAATTCTTTTTGTCTTATTCCAGTTTAAAGGATGTGTTATATATGTGAGGTACACTGGACATTGATTTATAAGGGTTTTAGAGTAGATTGGTGGGAAGGTCACAGAATTAATGGACTTTGGATTTTGAAGAAATATCAGAGGTCATTTAGTCCAAACTCGTAAGTAAAGTCTAACTCTCCTCTAGAACATCCCTGACAAGTGATTGCCCAGTCACTTCTTGAAGAACTCTAGGTATTAATTTACTCACGAGGTGGCCAATTCTACCTTCTGGACAGCTCTGTCATTAAGAATTTCTTTCTTAAACAGAGTAAAAATATGACTTTATTTAACTATCACCCATTGCTCCTAGTTCTGCCCTCTGGGGCCAAGCACAATAAATCTAATTAATCTTTGTTCTAGATGAAAACCCTTTAAATATTGCAAGTTTGCTATAATTCCCATCCCTTAAAGTATTCTCATCCTCTGTTCTTTTAACTGGTTTTTACAAGATTTAAAAATCCCTCAACTAGGCTTATTCTAGCTGATAGTCCCATAGATTTAGAGATGGAAAGGCCATTGGAGAGATCATCTAGTTAAGCCCTCTTTTTTATGTCTTTGCCCCCACCATCAAATCACTTCCTCCACCTGCATCAACACTAGCAGGCTGGATCCTAGGATGAGTGACTGCTACAATTGATCTGAGTATTTGCAGTGGGATGGAGGGGGTAGGGAGGTGGCAGCTAGTTTATTCTGATGGGCTGCTACTCTCTTAGCATTGTAGCTTCAAAGTTCTCACTACCACAAATAAGAATTAGCCACTTATCTCAACAACCTCTTAATAAAAACATTTACTCAAAGTCAAAGCAAAAATAGTAATGATAGAACATTCTACCTAAAAACATGGGATGTACTCTCCTACCTATACTATTATGTCTGTGGGGGAAAGTAGCATCAAATTTAAACTGCTATAGTAGAGAACCACAAGTGTAGGGCATACATGTAGCCAGGGCACCTTTCAATTATGTAGCTGTAGACCTTGGTGTATTTTTAATTTGTTGAATGAATGTCTTCACAAAGTTTCACTAAGAATGGGTGGTTCTGCTGCTAAGTCAAGTTGCACTGGACTATCAATCAGTCAATCATTAAGCTTCTGCTATATGCTTGGCACTATGCTGAATGATGGGGATACAAAAAGAAAAGCAAGAGATAGTCTTTGCTCTCCAAGAGTTCACAATCTGATGGGAGAGTGCTCTGCACTACTAATAAATATTACAAGGGTAATATTTTATTTTTTCATAAAAAGTAGAGGCTCTCAGTCTGGGATTATAGAACCTTCTCCAGTTCTATTCCCTTGATTGTGTTCTGAGGGTTTTTCAGAGCCTAGGTGGCAGGTGGTAGGGAAGAGAGATCATAGCCTCTATTTCTCCAAGATCTGAGGTTTTTTTCTTTAACCAATCTTCCTGACTTAGAGCTGAGTCACCTTAGTGAGTGAGAGGTCTCATTCTAACTTATGGTGATTACCAGCACCATGTCAAATCTTTTTCTTTGCCAATTTGGCCACAATCAGATAATATGCATTTATAAAATAATCATAAAACGGTTCCGGGGTTCAGAATTTCTAAGTTACTTGGCAGCTAAGCGGTACAGTGAATAGAGTGCTGGGCTTGGAGTCAGGAAGTCCTGAGTTCAAATCCAGCCTCAGCCACTTATCAGCTGTGTGACCCTGGCCAAGTTCCTTAATCCTATTTGCCTCAAAAAAAAAATCAGTAGAATTTTGAAATTATTAATTCCAAAGATTTTCTGTTGGTCACATGAGACACAGGGAAAAGAAACTGACACCATCTTTGTCCCAGATAAGAGCCTTGTCTCTGTCTCTTTTAATGTTTTTCATACATAGGTTTTGTTCTGGTCTTTGCAGCAACATTACCAAAGTCTGAAGGGAACACACTCTTACATAGTTGAAGCCCAGAAAGGTTAAGTTGGGACATTTTGCCAAATGTCCCACAAATCATAAGTGTCAAAATTGGGATTTGAACTTAAGGTCCTCTGATACTAACAACCAATTCCCTTTCTACTATACCAGTGTTGGTGAAGGTTTTCAAGTTTGGGTGCCCAAACTGCAATTTCAAGCTGCCTGTAAAGCCCTCTCACACTACCTCAGAGAGCGGAGGGAAGAAGTGCTTACTTTGGGCAGCTGGACAGAGGGGTGGGGCATGCAAAAAATGTCCTTGGAAGTTGGGAAATTAGGAGCAGCTCTCTCCATGCCAGTTGGGCACTAGTGCCAATACTTTGCCAATGCTGTTAACTATACCATGCTTCTCACAATGTTATCAATGTATTTCCCAAAATAAGGTGCCCAGAAGCAGACCCAACACTACAGTCATAGTCTGAATAGGGTAGAGCATAAGGAGATGACTTCTTTGCTCTCTTATTCTTAACACTATGCTTCTATTGCAGCCTAAAGTCAATGTTGTTTTTTTTTCTCCTGACTGCCATATAACACAGTTGACCCACACTTAGCTTGCATCTCTCTAAAATTTCCAGATCCTTTTCACATGGATTTTTGTTTAGCACCATATATGTTATGGGTGGGAGGTAGAATATGATAGCTTAGAACTATTTGAAAAATAAATTTCCTTCTCCTTTTCCTGTTTGGTGCAGTCTAATAATTGTAGAATGCTCCCTTACCCCCCAAACAGTGGACAAGATTTTAAAAATATTGTAGAACTATTGATTGATTGGGAAGACAAAAGCAAAAAATAAAGTCTCAGCTGACATATATCAGAACTGTATCCTAAGGCATCAAGTCCAAGGATAAATGCTACAGTCAGAGGAGAATTTACTGCTGAGAAACTAAAACCATTTAAAAAGCATAATGAAACAAAACCCACCTATTACTAAGTTCTTCAGTTAGCTGAAAGGAAATCCCATGGACATCACCATTTCATCAAAATGAAATTGGCTTTTACATTTTGTTCTGATGCTTTTCAGAGGAGTTTTTTCTTTTCTTTTTTTTTTTTTTTTTTTTTGTCTCTTTACAAGCTCTGAACCTGCTTATTTACTGAGTAAGAGAGGCAGAAGCAAAACTGGTTTGAAGCTGGGTCTCCTGATTGCCAGCTCCAGTTCATTCTCCATATTTCTAAGTCGCTCAGTGAATAGAGCACTAGTCCTGGAATCAGAGTTCAAATTTGACCTCAGATATTTGCTATCTGCATAACCAAGGGCAAGCCACTCAGCTTTGGTCTCAGTTTCTTTATTTGTTCATTGGGAATAATATTAACACAGAAGTCATTGTACTTTGTTCACTGGGAATAATATTAACACAAAAGCACTATTGTAAAGTGCTCAGCACAGTGCCTGGCATATAGTAAGTGTAATTTAAATCTTAGCTATTGTTATTATTATTGCTATTGTTGCTAAACTCCTTGTAGCTATATATATAAATCTTAAATGACAAGATAATAAAAACAAATCTCCTTTACATGTTAATTTAAGTGAGTGCCAGCTAACATTTACTTTTCTTAACTTTCTTCATGAAAGGCTGATCTATGAGACTATGTTCTTTCGTTCATAACTTTTTGGGTCATTGATATTAAAAGGATTAATCTGCCATGAACTAGATCATTCTCCTTACCTTGCCCAGCTGAATTTGAGCTTTGACTCCAGATACTCAAAAAGCCTATTCCCCATTGCTTAAGTGCTTATATCTTTAACTATTGTTGATTAAATGTATTCGAATGGAATTTAAATGAAGCACCTCCTATGCCCAAGGACTTAAGAGTCTACTCCCTACTCCCCAGGTGTGAAAGCACTCTAGATAACATTCCCTGGGAAAGAAACCATCTGGAATCATAAATGACCCCTGTCCAATTTGTAACTATAATAACATCATTATATCAAATGAAGCAATGGAGTGAGATGTGCCTAACCTACAACATTTGGCTCTTGTGCCTTAAGTCTGTAAGTTTGTCATGGGAAGACTTTTAAAACATTGACAAAGACAGGAGAAATTTATTAGCTATGTGACCATAAAAACTCACATTAGCTTTTTAAGCTTCAATTTCCTCATCTGTAAAATGGGTATAATGCCTATACTACTTATATTCCAGAGCTAAAAGGAATGTGAATTATCAGTATATTTGATTACTACTGTTGGGTCGTGATATTAAACTAACTTGATGTTAACAGTCTGTACAGCAAGTGGGCAAACTACAACCCATTTTGGACCTATGCCTGTTTTTGTACAGTCCTGGGAGCTCAGAATGGTTTAAAATAAAATTTTATCGCATTTAAAAATGTAAGAAACAATTTTATTTTGTAGCAAGCCATACAAAAATAGGCAATAGGCCCAGATTTGGCCTTCAGGCAATAGTTTGCTGATCTCCTGCTGTAAGGCATGGAAGCTCATTGATGTAAAACACATGGCACCTCTTCTATATAGCTTTGGCTGATCTTTAAGTGAGTGAAGGGGGGATCCATTTGGTCCCCTTGAAGTCTAGGCATAGAAATGTCCAGCCTATGATGAGTTGGTATTAGAAGTTTTAGAAGGATTCTCATTGTGCATGCCTTTGTGAACTAGTAGAAATTGGGGCCTGGGTTCACCATCAAACTGGATATAGGGGTTAAGATGCTACATTGTGGTGGCACAAGATTATACAATGCAAAAAATTCTGCTTAATAGTGATCTTGATGCCAACTTGGGCATCCACCTTGAAAAAATCAGCATGATATGATCCTATGTGATTCTCAACCCTTCCCTGATTGGTAAATTGCTTATAATGGTCCTCTTCCTCCATCTCAGGGCTAAATTTGCCCTTACTACAGTACTTATTTAGGACACAGGATTCTGGTTCCATTAAATCCACCACCATGATGGCCATCATCACAGAGCTTACAGAACATATCCCTCTTTCCTTCTCTCTTATGGGTCCTCCGTTCCACCACTGCTTTGGATGAAGCAGCACATTTTACTGAAAAAGAGGTCTGAAATTAGGCCCCTCACTATCACATTTACTAGGTCTTCCATCTTCTATATCTCTTTTTCAAATGGTGATTTTGTTGAATGCTAGAACAGATTTTTAAAATAGCAATTTTATCTTTACATCCCTGATTGCTGAAGTTAGGTATTCTATTTCCCAGAGGATATGTTTTTGAAAAATTAGCACTACTCCAAGAAGCAGGAAGAGGGATCCCTTGGCCCAATGGCTTCACATACCCAGCTTTCAGGAAGGTTCAAGTGATAAGGATGAACCACATTTGCACATAGTCCCAGTTAATGCTTTCCAGCCCTTCCTTTAAAAGTTGTTCAGGTCTTTAGGGTTCTGTCCCCTCAGATGGTTCTATAAATAAATGGCTCAGGCCCCTGTAAATTGGTATATTTCTTTTCCCCTGAGATAGTTTGGATGACTTTTTCTTAAAAAGGAGGTGAGGGACCAAGGGAAGGAATTATTTGGGCATGCTTTGTTTTTTAATGATATAGGAGAAGATGAAATTGTTTTTTTTTTTCCTCCTCTATAATTACAATGAATGGGAATTTTCCTGGAAGATGCTTATTTAACTGACCTGATGGTAATCTTGATTTCTTAGATGAAGTGATGGGGAATATCTATCCAAACCATCCAGAAGAAGGTAGTAGAGACTTGTAAAGGGAACAAAATTTTGGACCGTTCTCCTGATGGGGCTCTCAGGGATAGTGGGTTTATAGTTAGAGGGCTGGGGAGCACTAAATGGGTACATGAGTCCCAGAATCATTCAGGCTCTGGGGTAGATGACATGCCAGAATCCTATGGCCTCTTAGCTACAGATGAGCCAGACCTGAGACGGGGAGTTGTTATTTTTGGTGCTACATCAAGGTCATCAGGAGAATAACTCTAAAGTACTCCTGATATCCCCTCCACACTGCAACTTGTGCCTTTAAAAGGATTTTTGTACTTTTTATCTTTAAGCAAATTATATTAAGCTCTTCTTCTAGTGTATCTATGAGCTAAGAATTTTTGAAATATTACTTTTAGCACCCTGAGTCATCATCCTTTTTAACTTTAGGAAATGTATCCTTCCTAATCATTCTAAGTATTGCTTCTCAGCCTTTTGGCTAAGATCAAGTGCAGTACCTAATCATTCTAAGTAAAATTGTTTTCATTTGATTTTTTTTACCCATGAGTATCTCATTGTATTTTAACCCTGAGCCTGAATCACCGCACTGGCCTGAGTTAGGCCTGCCTCAGAATGGATACTCATATAGGACTGAAAGCAATTTTCCTTATCGCTATTCTTTCTGCCCTCATATTTTCAAAGCATGTGTACAAAATAAGCAAACAAATAGAATATTAATTCATTCCTGCATAAGAATACAGCTCAATGTTACCTCTAAATAAGAAGTGTTTTAATTGATGAAAAGAAACAAAATGAGTCTGCGTGGTTACTGAAGAAAGATTGGTTGTTTTTATATTTTTTTCTTTTGTGGGATTTTTAATATTCTTATGGAGGTAAGTGGGATGACTTATTTACTTGAGGAAAAAATCCAGCAAGTCACCATGCAGTTAAGAAAGTTCTGGAGACCTAGCTTGGAGGAAAGGCCATGAGTAGGAAAATATTCCCTTGGAGGTTGCATTTGGCTCATCCACTAAAGTTTCCTTTTCCCCTCTTTTCCTTCTCTTGCAGTTTTCATTTGCTCTAAGGGACAACTGAATACACCCAAATCAACAATTAAATTCTCCCTTTGTTTTTGTGGCATATGACAAATGCATGGAGGACATCTTCTGTTGCCTAGGCAGGCAGGGCACTTACTTTGATTGATGCTCTGGGGTGGAAAAAAAAATGAGCTGGAAAGAATTACAATGGAGCGCCTACAGACTGGAATGGGGATAGACTAATTAGTGCTGCATTAAACAGTCGGATTGCATTTGGCAAAGAGGCGCCACTAGGAGCAAAGTATAGGGGTTATTGATGCAAAACTGCATAGGATGCATTATACTCCATTGCCGTATATTAGTTTGCAGAGAAGCATTGAATATTTTAATTAAGAAATGGGAAATATGGTAGCCTAAATGTTTCACATTCTCCAAGATTTGTGAGGGAGGCCACTCTTTCCAATATCACCAACATGCATGACCTAATTATTTTTTCCCTTCTCTTTCTGAGACAACCATTCTGTAATTATTTCTAGAAAGGGACCACAGCTGCCATGCATTATTTCCCCCCACCTTTTCTCTCTAAGTTTTGCACTCCAGAAGACTTGGCTGTTGATGGTGGAAAGCACCAGCAGTATTCTAGTGGTGAGATTTTCTTCATCCACTCTTTCTTCAACTCAGAAGGTCATTGCTGACTTAATCTCTTAAGGACTTTGTGGACTACCTAAGGCAATTTGGTTCCTACCAAAAACAAGCAGAAATGGAGAAGCAAAGCTTTTTCTTCTTTTCTGTTTGTCAAGTCTACCTCAAGGATTCAGTAAGATGTTGGCAGAAGGGAAAAGGCAAATGATTACAAGGTCCCAGGAGCAGGAATTCTAACTAAAGAGCCTGGTTACCCCTTGATAATATGGTTTCTATGAAGCACCCCTTGGCCCATGCACCAGCCTGACTTTTCTAATGAGTGGAAGGTGGTACTATCAGAGAACCAAGTCCCTATTCAGCATAACTAGAATTTATTTCAGACTTGGAAAAGGCTCAGTCCACATCTTGAGCTCCACGAATCCCATGTAGACCAGAATAATGAACCCAGTTACCTGGTAAGGGATAAAGAGGTAGATCCACCCCCGCCACGAATTTAAAAAATTCCCAACCATCAAATCATTAATTATTGCCAACTGAAGGACCAAGGAAGTTGGAAGATTTAGTTAAATGAGTTCAGGGTAAGGAAAGAGAAACTACAAAAACACAAGGGCTTGTTAAAAAAGAGTCACCAAAAACATCATCATAAAGACTTGCAAAGTTCTACCACATCAACATTTCTTCATGTCTTTGTTTGCCTAACACCTAGCATAGTGCCTGGCAAAAAGGAGGCATTTTACTAAATGCTTGTAGAATGAATGAGTATTTGTTGTCTTGGGGAAAAGTTGTCTTGGGATGTTACCCTTTGGGAACTTTTCTACTTGGAGGAATGAGAACCCTGGGAACAGTTTGCACTAAGCTAATGAATAGCCATTTTGTTATCCTAGCACAGTTTTTCAGAATGATCTGAAGGTGTCTTGTAGCTGAGATTCTGTTCTACCTCTCTCCTTCTCCGCCATCCTCATCCATGGAAGTGGTTAACATAATGACCAATTCACAGGAGTCATGTCATGGCCATGTTGTAAGTAAATACATTCCCAAAGACTGCCCGGTCATCATTTCATTCACAAAAACAGCAGGTGATTTTAACTCTTGTGGACAACAGGAGGAGATGAAGCTACCAAAACATCAGGACTATTATCAAATGGCTAAAGACTTATCTTTCATGAATAAGATCCAGGAATTGTGCCAATAACTAAAGGAAGAAACCCTGAATTGGGCATGATTTTTAAAAAATCCCTTTGATTAGAATTCTATCTCATTTCTGAACTGCTTCTATACCACCATGACCTTCTCCTTCCAGGAGGACACCATTGATACCTCTCAGTGATAGTCCAGGGTCTGGACAAGCTGGATGCTGCGTTAGATCTCTAGTCTTTTGCTTTTTCTTTCCCCTGCTTATAAACCCATTACATACCCTGTCATTTAGTTACCAGGCTGGCTTTGGCTTGAGAATTAGGTAAACATCCATCATTCCACCTCACACATTTAGACTTAATCTTACTTTATAATGATGTTAATGTTTATTGTACAAAAATTAGATGCATCTGTATATTTTAGCATTTTATTTCAGTCACAGAATGCAAAAAAAAAAACCCTCGACATTGGAATCAGTTTGATTTTTTTGTGATTGAAGATATTAAGCACGACAAGAGCGTGGAAATTTCAATCTGATTAGGATCAAAATTCCTCAGGATCAAAACACTTCTTTTTTCCCCCTACAGTTTTACTAATTGTGTGATACTTGACATTGCGGAGTTATTCCACAGCATGATAGCTAAATACGTGAAGTGTATTTTACTGTTTGGAATTATCAACTCATTCTATTTGTTTTTAATGTGTTTAAGGTTATTAAAAGAACCCAAAATTAGAAGTTGCGTGTATGATTTAAAAGGGTGAGCTCAATCACTGCAAGCAGGCAAAATCACAAAGCGAGAGCTTGGATGACAACAGGAATTTCTTTTCCAAATCGTAACCAAATGAAATAATGAAGAGACACAGAATTTGAAAGCAGACTTTTCTGTATGTTAGAGAGCAAGATACCCAGGAAAAATCAGGGGAATGGGGACCACAATGATGGAATGATTGTTTATTTTTCCAAATCTTAGATTACTTTAGCTACTGAGATAAAAGTAGATTTGAGAGAAGAGTAGCCAACATATTTGTTGGAAGACCTTTTGCTTCATGGGAAGAAATGAACTGCCCTTGTTCACTGTTCCCAAGGAACTGTGCTATATCTGTAAATCAAACTCCGGAGAGATGGTATGACGTTTTCCAAGTAATAGCTGAGGATGACAAGTATCTTTTGTTGTTGTTGTCATTGTTAGTGTCAGGTTTATGAATTTAGACCTCAATTAGGATTCCAAAATGGAGAAAAAAAATCCATCCAGATACACGCAGAGACACAATGTCTAGGAAAGTCTTTTTCAAATCTTAGGACACTGGCCTACACTAGTCTAAAAGTATACTTATGTTTTTCTCCAAAGGCCCTTCTATCTTGACTCTCAGCTACAAAGTACTCAATGTTTCTTTCCAGGGAGCATCACAATTTTGTTTTTCAGTTAATTGAAGAGACATATACTTCAGGGGTGCGTGACACCCATTCATTCTAAAGAGTAAATGTATTCGCTAAATCCACTGCCCTGGCCTGGCCTAAGAATGGAATCTGATGAAGAATAATCATATGAAGGGAGCCTTTTTGCCCAGAGAATTACTTTTCTAGAGAATTTGGTCCTATGCCTCAAAGTGTTATTACTATAGTAATAATAATAGCAGCTAGAAGTTCTTGGAAAACACTAAAAAATATTAAATTATTTCATCCTTACAACAACCTTATGAAGTAGGTGCTATTATTATCCCTATTTTAGAGATAAGAAAATTGAAGAGAGGTTGTAACTTGCCCAGGGTCACATAGCTAGTAAGTATCTGAAGCAAGATTTGAACTCATATCTTCCTGACCCCAGTTCTAACCTCTGTCTACTACTTTACCTAGTCACCTCAATAATAGGCACTGTTAAAATAAGAGCACAAAACAAGGCACTATTAAAGATAGATATGATGATGGAATTTTTTTTTTTCTGCAGAAAAGGTAAGGTTTTGATCTCAACCACATCTTTACTGTGTCTAACTAACTACTAATAAAGAACTTAAAGTCTTAAGGAGTTGTTAAGGCCACTGAAAAGTTAAAATAAGTTCCCCATAGTTCCAGAGCTAGTGTGTGTTACAGACAGGATTTGAAGAGAAGCCATTCTGACTCCAAGACAAACCCTCTTGCAGCATCTCTTGCAGATGACCATCTTACCAATTTTATGATTTTTACCGAAGAAGCAGAAGAGGGATGGTGTCAGCTTATTATACCTCTCATGTCCTACTTACGGTTTTAAACCTCAGGTTTCATAAATGAGCTTCAGGGTGAGAAATTGGAAAAAGAAAGAAAAAGAACATACAAGTACTATCTATTTTGCTGGCTTTTGCTAAGTAAAAAGCTTTTTTATTCTCGGTCTATTTTATCACACCAAAAGTTTATTTACCACTCAAAATAAGAATTAGGAGCTTTAAAGGGCACTTAATCAATAGTATGAGTTTCCATTTTTAGGGAGAGCCTCTAAATCAGAAAAAAGTCTCCCTCCCACCTTGGAAATCCCAGTTCCCTCAAGGACTATGAAGTGACAGACTCTTAGCTTTTGGGGACTCTGGGGATCCTTCCCATCCTTCCCAATGGCTCCCAGTGCATCTGCAGAGCCAACTTTTAGCAGAGACCTAAGAAAACTGCCTGTGAACCACCACAAGTAGGTTATTGCTCTCACACAGTTGGTTCTGCCTTGCTCATATGCTCAGCTATCTTCTGTGCCAGAGAGTTCAATCTCAGGGTCAAGATCTTGGGATCAGATTCAAAGAGCTGAGATTGGTTTCTACCCCCCCAGGAGAAGGGGGATGGAGGTGTCTGCTAATCTGAATAATCCTCTCTGCAGAAACAAAGTGAACAGACAGTGCAGTTGAACAGGGTTGAAACTGGGGAAGGACAGAGGCAACACTTTGATATGCTATGAACTACTCCTTCTGCTGCCCCCTCCCCATTTAAATGCAAAGAGAAGCAGGGATTTTTATGTGGTTCTCACCTTCTTGGATTTGTATCTCCCTTCTTTTCCTCCCCACATGCATGTTTAGAGCTGAGGCTGCAAGCACAAAAGCTGAAATTTTGTAAGAAGAATGAACATCTTTCAGTCTCCCAAGGCAGAAGCCCCTTTCATTAGACTTCCCCATTGAGAGACTCAGGTGACACATAGGCCACTTGGAGCAAGCTTTGGGAAGTCCAAATCTTCTGATCTTTGGACTGCACTTTTAATTGAACTGCAATACAACTAGAAATGATTAGTGATTACCCCCTCTTGCTTCTTCCAGAGAGATCACTGGCTTTTTTGGACTCACCAAGAGGATGAAGGGAAAAGTTAGGACTGAAACCAAACACGGATAAGAACAAGATGAAGGCACCAGACCAGGTTATTTTGATATAAAAGAGGTACTTACAGTCTAAATGACTGTGCCTGATCCCTTCTACGTCTTCAGCATGGATGAAGTGGTAACATCTCTTCCCTACAATATCTACAGGGGTCAGATCCATGTAATCACTAATCCTGCAGAAAAAAAGGCAAAAGAGAAAACAGGCTATAATTTAGGATGCATGAAAACTATAGGAACCATCAGTGTCTTAGAAAGAGGAGTCCACCAAAACATTATTCATTATACCAAGTGTATCTGTCTGTGGAAGTTACAACTCTTTATTGGAGGGAGAAATCTGCAGAGATAAAATTGTTTATTAAAAATATGACAGATATTTACATTTTACTCAAATGGGAAATGTACAGGAGTAAGCGAATGGGTTTTAATAATTTGGAAATAGGATATGGAGGCATTTTTTTTTCCTTTTTTTGGCTTGTGGACTGCCCATTTAGACAACATAATTCCATGAAATTACAGAGCATCAGCAACAATGCAAAAATCCTCATTAAAGGCCAAGATAATTCAAGGTTACATAATAAAATAAAAACATGTTATGTTTTTACCAAATGATTAGAGACACCTTTCATTTAAACAGATTGGGCTTCTATTGGGTATTTTCATGAAAAAGAGCTCCCAAATGTTTCTTGGCACAAAGTCCAAATTGACATTTCAAGGGATATAATTTAAATGCTGAGACATACAGATGCCTGGGGGTGTTATCTTTTTTAGTCTCAGTCATTTGGGAACTCAGCTTTCACTCCTGGCCCTTTTAACTGGGACTTTGTGGTTGATTCCACACACAAAGTTTTACGCCATTTTTTCTTCTTTTCTTGGCCTAGGTTCTACAGTATGCATGTGTGTAAGGCACTGCCATTGATTGTCCAGATGTCAATGTCCTCAGGCAGGAATACAGAAAAATATAACTGAAATTGGAAAACATGTTGGGGGAACCTGTGTGGTTTACACAGATATTTAAAAATGTTCCACCTTTGCCTGCAACCCCCTGGATCAGATTCTGTTTCTCAGGTCCAAAATCAAAATAGTTTTATTTATTGATTCCCTCCCTTCTGTCTGTCTTCTTATCTTCATGTCTATTTTTTTTAAGGAATAAAGTCTTTGTATTCATATTTTCAAGGAAGATTTTGATCAGGTTTTCTATGATTTTATATACATCTGTCTGTCCAAATGTGAATGGACTCTTTTCTAAGTGGAAATGGTTTGAGAAGCCAAAGAATGACACTATTGATTTTAGAATTCAATTACCTTGGCCTGATACCCAAATAAGAATACTCATAAACTCTGGGGCAATGATGCAATAATACATATGCATATGTATATGAACATACTACTTTCCAAGTGGCTTATATAAGTATCGAATCATTCTAAAAATGTATTTTAACTAAAAAATTAATTAAAAAATTAAATTAAAGAATTCTTCACCACAATAAGACTGGTTGAAAAAAAAAGGGATATCTTTTTGATGCTCTATTGGTCCAGAGCTGAAAAGTGGTATTGTAAGGTGGGTGGAAATTTTGCCAAAACAATCAAGACTTTTTTCAGCACAGGCTACTTCTTCTTCTTATAGTAGAGAACCACTGACATTTAAGAAAGATGCATGATGGATTCTTTGAAATTTCCTTGACATTCTAGTTGCAACTTGCTATGATGGAGAAATGAGTGGTTTTGGAGCAAAAGGATGAAATTCTACTTAATAGGTAGTCTCAGGTAACTTACTTATCTGCTTCACATCTTAGTCTCTCAATCTATAAAATAAAGAAATTGGTCTCGATGGCATTTGAAGTCCTTTCCAAGTGTAAATCTACAAATAATCTCCAAATAAGGCACTTGGCAAACCCTAGTGTTATTGTTATATTGTTATTGTTTAGTTGTTTCACTTGTGTCCAAATCTTCGTGACCTCATTCAGGATTTTCTTAGTATAGATACTAGAGTTGTTTTCCAGTTCCTTTTCCAGGTCATTTTGCAGTTGAGGAAACTGAAGTAAACAGGGCTAAGAGATGTGCCCAGGGTCACACAGCTAGTAAGTACCTGATGTAACTTTTGAACTCAGGTCTTCCTGATTCTAGACCCAGCACTCTATCCACTGAGTTACTGTGCTGTCCCAAAAGGGATATAGAAAATTTTCATGTTTTATTATTAAAAATTCTGTGGGGGCTATTTTAATTAATTAAGCAATTGCTAGTATTTAAATAATGCTTCAAACTTGCAAAAATACTTTACAACTATCATCTCATTTTGTTCTCATAACAGTTTTGTGGTATAGGTACAATTATTATTTTCATTTTACAGGTGAGTAAGTTGAGGCAGGCAGGGACAGAGCAACTTGCTAGTAAGTAGCTGAGGCAACATTTGAACTCAGATCTTCCTGACTTCAAGCCCAGCACTCTATCCACCTAACTGCCTCTAACATTACAAAATAAATGAAAAATGCTACTTGATTTTAGGCACTAGAGGAAAAATATTTTTTGTTTATTCTCAACACTTTGGCAAAGTGCCTTCCACATGATAGATGCTTAATAAATGTTGAGTTGAGCTCAATTTATCTTCTTTTCAGATGGACAACTATGTTCATCCTAATATCTCTCATCCAGATGATCAAATATGCCATCAGATATACAACTCCTTTTAAATACAGATGTTTTTCCTGATTGCTTTATCTTTAGTGAGAAAATGCTGTTGCATTGTCCTGGATAACATAGGCTAATAAAAAAAAACCATGAGATCACAGGATCAAAAATTTTGAGCTACAAGAGGTCTTGTCAGTCATCTAGTCCAATCTAACCATTTTACAGATGAGGAAATAGGTTGAGAGAAGTCAAGGATTTGATTTTCCTTTCCTTTCCTTTCCTTTCCTTTCCTTTCCTTTCCTTTC
>NC_058131.1:522026268-522034469 GCF_016433145.1 Gracilinanus agilis | reverse complement strand
AGAGAGAGAGAGAGAGAGAGAGAGAGACAGAGAGAGAGAGACAGAGAGAGAGAGAGAGACAGAGAGAGAGAGGCCCTTCTGCAAAGTTTAATTTCATACTAAAGAGATGTCAGAATCCTGGCATCAAAGCTGCCGGTGTAAGCCTGTGTATGGGCCCTATTGCTGATTGCTTCATTACAACCCTGAGCACTTCAAGAACCAAATGCTTTCAAGTTTCTTTAAATGGTATTAGGGAAAAATATCCTCAAGGCATTATTTTTAAAGGGGACTTCAAACGTTCCTGAGGAAAAAAAAATATATAGCACGTTTGAACTCCAGGGGGTTTGCAGGAGAAATCTTACTTAGGCGAGGCTGTGAATGTGGAGACGTCTTTTGAGCTGTAAGGTAAAATAAGGATTGGTCAAATTTATCCAGGATAAATTGAAATGTGGATGAAGAAAACCATAGGAAAATCACCGAAGCTTTACCATAAAATAGCAAGGAGGTGATTCTGCAACAGATGGCTTGGGAAAACATTTTTTTTTTCCTTTCAAATTAGCTCTTGCTCTCATTTTCTATGACAAAGTGGGGGAAAAAAAATAGAAAACGTTTCCATTAATCTTGCATAGGGTGCAGAAGAGAATACACCAAATTCTTATCATTTAATTCCCACTCAGGGCCAATTCTGCACTGATGCCCTTCCAGGGTGTTCTCTCCATCCAGGTTTGTGTTTTAGAGAACCAGGAAACAAGATATGTAAGAGTAAATCTGTTCATCTTGAGTTCCACAAATGGTCTGCTCTAGAGGTCATAGCAAAGAGACACTTTTTCTAGTTTAAGCCCATCTTTTCTAAACAGATCTCAACCTGATCTCATTGAATGCATTGATGTCTGGTTTCTCAGTCATTATATTTGCAGTATTACATATCAAAAGGACTCTTGAGAAATTCCTTCGAATTGATAATTCTAATTTCTTATGTATAACTACTCTATATTCACTCGAGGACAGCTATATTGTATGCTAAAGCATGAATTGTAAAAATTGATCCCTTTGTATGTAGGTTCATATTAAATTGAGATGCTCTATTTTTTTTCTGTTTGTTGCCACACTTGGGTTCCTGGTGTCAGTTTGTATTTGGCTGCTTGAGCATATTAAAGTTTTTCTAGTGCTTATGATGTTCTTGCCAAGAGCATACTTGCAGCAATCTGCACTGGAATAGTCTTTGTGCCAATTACTTCAAAAAGTATTCTTTTTTAAAAAAAAAAAAGGAAGAAAGGGAGAAAGAAAAGAAAAGAAAGAAAAACTGAGGGCTACTCTTTCAGGTTGTAGTGTGGTGGTTTCCATTTTAATTTCTTTTACAATTGATCTCCCTGAATTGCTGACTTATAGACTAAGGAATGTCTATCTCTCTCACCCCTACCACCACCCTTAAATGCACCCCATTTCCACCAGGATGGAAGCCCCGATTAAAGCATGCAAATGGAAGCAGAGAAAACAGACTTGTCTGCTAACAGACACTACATCCTCATTTATTTAAACAGCTTTGGAAAGTGAAATGCTGGAAGCTTGTTAACTAGTTTTGAATGTGAGGATGTTAACGACGCTGTCTAATCATGGCTGAGGCAAACCGAACAGAGCAAATGAGCGCCTGGTCCAGCCGTTGCAGGAGTACATGTGTGGAATGGGTAATCGTCCATCTCAATTCCACATTGCTTTCTGGAGGTTAAAGACCTAAGTTTCTGATCAAGTCTTCCCAAAAGACCTCGCCCACCCCCTTCCCCAAAATAGAAAACAGAGAGGAATACCTCCTGTGAGAGGCAGCTGGGTTATAGGAAAAGAGGAATGAGCTTTGGACCCCTGTGAAGAGGCCTGGGTTCTATTTCTGGCAGGGCCACCAGTTGTGCAACCCCGGCTCTTCATTTCCACTCTGGACCTCCACCCATTCAAGTGATCACAGGGCAGAGCTGAGGAGGTGAAGTCCTGGGACGCCTCCAGCTCTGAAATTGTTCGATTCTATGACCCTGAATCCAAGGAGTTTTCTGTAAATGCATAACGTTCATTTGCCATACAGAGGGGAAAGTGGCACATGCAGGAATGCTTCAATAAGCATGCCATTACTAGAAATTACTCTCATGAGGGCTGGAAATTAGACTTGACTGAAATAGTTATACAAGGAGATGTCAACCAGGTTGGGGGGGGGCAGGTTAAGAGATTATTGGGAAATATCCTGTGGTTTAAAAATAAAAAAAGCTTTTCTTGGAGTGACCTGGAGTAACAGAGAAGGGGAGTTAAGATGCACTGGTATTTCTACACTAGTTGATGTAGACTATTTTTCATCTGGTTTCATAGCTGAAGGCTTAAAATGTGGCATCCATGGAAAGTTGGAAAGGGATGCTGGAGATATACAATCTAATTTCTTTATTTTTTCCAATGAAGAAACTGAGGCTCCAAGACTTTGAGATTTGTCCAAAGTCACACAGAGATCTGGGACTAGCATCCAGGTCTCCTTACTCTGGCATCAGGGCTTTACGCTGTGCCTTAGGGCCTAAAACTGTTCTCTTTGCTATTCCTCAGAGTTTTCACAGGCCTCTGTAGTCTCCTGGGAAGTGTTCATTTTAAGTGGCAGCTTTAAGGGGTTTAGTGCCTAAGTTTGGGGGATTTTAGGGGAGTTTAATATTTTCCCACACAGATTGAGTTCTGTTTGCCTTAAATAATGTTCATACTCTAGAGTGTGATTATTAATATTTATATGTCTCCTAACAGATGATTGCTGTTTTCCAATAAAATGTCAGCTTATAGCTGTCCTAAAGAACTGGTTTCCCCATCTTAGACAGTTTTCCCTTTAATTAGCATTCTTTCCTTCTTCAAAAGAGGAAAGTAAATAAGACCCATTTCTAATAATTATCCCTGTAAGTGTTCTGTTCTTTACGTTAAAAAGGAACACAACCAGGGAGTCAGGGCAATTGATCTGTACAGCAGAAAAGCAGCAGTTGTTGTTATTAACCCTAAAGATGGCACCTGCATCTCTCCCAATTTGAGGTCAGCTGTAAGCAACATACTAAAGTTGGAAAAGCCTGAACCTCTGGGCTGGCATTTGGCTGACACATTATATTCTAGTGGTTCAAGCTACTTAGGGATGGAAGGAGGCAAAAGAGTTGGGTGAGACCTTTTTGCAAAAGAGGAATTTAACTTTAAGGAGTCTGTTTGCCTAGATGATTTTCCTTGTATATCTGTATTTGATTCCACATGTTGTATGTGCCCCTGGGGAAAAGTCTTACATCTTAGATCATAGGCATCAGAAGATTTTAGAACTGAAAGATATCATAGAAACCATCTCATCCAGCCTCCTCATCTCACAGGTGAGAATATTAAGACCCAGCGAGGTTATTTGTCCAAGATCACATAAACAGAAAGTGGCCAAGCCAAGATTTGAGGCCAGATCATCCGTCTGCCCCCAAATCCACTGTTCTTTCCACTGGACCAAAATAAAATGCCTGCTTTGGAAGATGCTTGAAGTCTTGGGTTATACAAAAGGGCCTAACAGTGATCAATCAATGCCATGAGGCCAATGACATCTTCCATCTTTTCACAATACCTTCTTAGCCTTCCATATTGTCTCAAGCATTCCTTTGTCAAATGTCATGGGATCTTGTCAGTGATCATGGAACTTAAATCTTAAATCTATTTTCCTACCTCATCATAAGCTAGGAGATGACCTCCATATGGAGTTCATATATGGGTTGGGTGAACAGCTGTAAGACCCGTGGGGATGGTTGCCTAGAATGAGCCACCCGCAGGAGTATGACCCATATGGTGACTGCGGAGTCTCCACCAGCACTCAGAGCTGCTGTAGCGGCATTGCTGCTACCTAACCCTGTGATTGTTCCTTTCCTCATGGGGAGAGCAAGAACAGATATATTCGCCTTCCTAGATCATGGTGAGGTCGTTTTGAGACCCGGCCATAGACCTGTTCAGCAGATCGATCAAGGAAGCCATAAAGACTATTCATAATGATATTTATAAAGGGGCACAGTTGGATTAGACAGCTCCTCTGATAGAGGAAGCACATTATTAGCCATCTAAATCTGGGTTCCAGCCCAATTGAAAATTAGTTAACATTTAGTTCACATCATCACAATTAACTCACAGAAACCAGACTTTGACCCACTCTAGTAGCTAGAGCTGGAATCAGTCATAACATCATCAGATCAAAGCTACAAAGTTAGAAGGTTCTTTGAAGGTCATCTGATCCAACCTCCTCATCTTTCAAATGAGAAAATTTAAGGACCAAAAAAGTTCTGACTTGTGATCCAGCGTTAGGGGCCTCTCAGTCCAGTCATGCACTGTGTTCTGGGTTCCCCCTTGTGACCCTACCCCATAAAGAACATTCTCCTCCCTTATAAAGATTACCAGGAACATAAAAATTTACTGGTCACATATCAAATCTGGCCAGGCTTTCATGTTTTCCTGGTACAGTCATCATCCCACATTGGGGACCCATATTGGCCAAACCCCAACTAAATGCATAGCTACGCTAATGCCTCTGTCCCCACTGAGCTCCAGGTCCCCACTTTAACTCAAACTGAGTTGCTGATTCATCCAATTCACTCACCCAGCTTCCTCTCAGCCTAGTTGTTTCTATCACCCCAGCCATGCATAAACCACCTGGGTTACAAGAGCACATCCCTTTGGATAATGCCAAACGGACACACCACTGCTATCTCCTTCCTTATCATTTCTTCCCATTCCATCTGTGTTCCAACTTAATAACTGTTGTTAAAAATCAATCAATTAGTAAAAATGCATTTAAGTGCTAAGAACTTGGCTCTGGGCTGGGGGTGCAAATACGTAGAATGAAATAGTACCTGATCCTGATCCCAAGGAGCTGCTAACAAAGTCTAAGCCCTTCTTGAGTACATCCAGGGGTTAGTTCTCCCCTCAGTGTCTCTAATATCAATAATGAGCATATGTCCTACTGCTTCCTAAATAGGCAAACCTTTCAGATATAGATAGTCATGTGCCCCCCACCCAGATTGGGGCACATAACTCTATATATTTTTCTGCATTCCCAAACTCAAAAACCTAATGAAAAATTCCAATCATCCTCAACATGAGGGTAATCATTCAGGCAGTTTTGCTTACGTCTTGCTTGGGAAATAGAAGCTCTGGTTGGAGTTGACTCCAACCCATCCCAGGCTGATGTTTTTCCCCAGACCTCTGATCTCCTCAGTATTGGGGCCTCCCAGAGAAGAATCTCTTCCACCAATTCAGTTTGGCAAATTCTCTGCAGACTTACTCAGAGTCACATGGCCACCATGAGTTGGCCAGAGGTGAGACTTGAATCCAGGACTTACGATTCTGAGGACAATACTTTTTTCACAGCATCACACTATATACTGCATAATATTTATTCAGGGGAAAAATGTTTTTAGTACAAAGCCACATATATAAAAAGAAACATTTATTCCAGAGTCACAAGTTAAGGCCCAAGACTAGCTAATTAAGTAATAATTGCCTTGATTCCGAAGAAAACACACAGTAAGAGTTATCCCAGAGATATTATACTAATTTTAATTTCTGCTAGATGAATTCTTTAAAGTTATAATGAAATGCAACTTCACAATTTTTCCATTGAGAAGAGGTACAGAATCTCCTCCAAACATGGGGTACGATGCCAAAGACAAGGGGGTCGGGGATGGGGGGAAGAGAGGGAGGGAATGATTATTGTCCTCTCCCTAAGTGAAAACCATAGAGAGGCTCAGGACAGAAGTGTCCTCCACAGTGTTAGAGTAGCCTATTCTCTCTGGGGCATTGAGGGTTGAACTTATATTCTTTAATAAAGTAACTGAATCAAGTGGAATTTGATCAGACCCATGCAGTCCGTCCTCCTCAATACACTCCTGAACAGTTTGTCAAGACATTCCTTCTACCCATGGCCCCTGCTTTATTAAATGATATTTGAAGTATTTCCCCTCTCTGAGAAAACCTTATATCCTTGGCATACATTTGCATAATCTAGTTAAAGCGATCTCCCCAGTTTCCTTAAATGTCTCTCAACCTAAAACGTATCTCTAGTACAAAAAAGGAACACTTTGTTTTCTCCAAGGGAAAAGGCAGGAAGAAATATAGCATCCTGTATTGTTCAGGAATCTAGGCAAAGCTGTAATTTTACATATTGTTTTATATTACATATTTGAAGTATCTTTTAAATAGATTGATAGGAGATAACTTAGGTTTGGGAATGTAGAAATGTGAGAATGGAATACTGAAACTAATGTATTTTAAGCGTGAGGGATTTTAAAAATAATTTCTTATTTGTTTCCCCAGGAACTTATTTATTTATTTCTTGCAAAGGAAACCTAAGGGTGATGAATCTCCAGCACTCTCATGGTAGAAGGCTCCCCTGGAACCTTCACATTATGGGTAAAAATCTAGCTGGGTAATCCTGAATTAATCAGGAAAACTTACAGTGTCTTCTCTTCCCTGGAGGAATCCGGTTACAACACAACAGCACTGTCCTTACTGCCTGGCCTCAGCCCTAGGAGGCTGCAGGGCCTTTTAAAACAAAGGGGATCTGATGGGTCCCCTCTTTTTGTATTCAATGGAGCAGTACCTTCTTATTCCAAATAGTTGCTCAAAGTTAGAGAAGGGAAGCATTAAAGTCACCTTAGAATACAGTATGAGAGACTGCCTGGACAGCAAAGTGGTGCCATGGAGAGGGTGCCTGGCCTGGAGACAGGAAAAATCACCTTTCAGAGTTCAAATCTGATCTCAGGCATTTACTAGTTGTGTGACCCTGGGCAAGTCACTTAACCTTGTTTGCCTCGGTTTCTTCATCTGGAAAATGAGCTGGAGAAGGAAATGGCAAACTACTTCAGAATCTTTACCAAGAAAAGCCCAAAAGGTCATAAAGAGTCAGACATAACTGAACAACAACATGAAAAAGAGCATGTCATAATGGAAGATGACCTTGAATTGACATAGATTCAAGTTTCTCCTCTGACACATAAGGCTGTGTGACTCTGGGAAAGTCACTCAAGGTAGCTCTGGAAATTGCTCTGGTCTTGAACTGCATTTATAGAGAGTTTCCTCATCCAAGAGTACTGAAGACTAGTGAAATTACAAATCCAATCCCAGTCCCTATTGTATTTTAGGATTTTAGGAAGTCCCTACCTAAAAATATAATAAATTATGTTTGGTATCATTTTAAAAATATTTTTATTTGTTCGTTTATGATGTTAAAATAATCAGTTAACTCCCTCCCTCTTCCACCCCCCCCAATTAGAGAAGACACCATTTGACAAAAAAATATATATGAACTATGTCTCATTTCTATTTATCTGAAGGTAGAAATATACAAGTCATTCTTTAAGCAACATTTCTGTTGCTGTCTATGATGTTCTCTTGGTTCTATTCATTTCACTCTTCATAATTTCATATAGGTCTTTCCATGCTTTTCCAAAATTACCCTGTTGGTCATTTCTTATGGCACAGTTGAATTCCATCACAATCACATACTACAACTCATTCAGCCATTCCCAAATCGATGGGCATCCCTTCAATTTTCAGTTCTTTGCCACCACAAAGCTCACTGTTATAAATATTTTGGTATCCTTTTTTGAGCTTATTTTTAAAAATTCAAATAGTTACTTGAGATCTCTCAGCTAGTAAGTGTCTCAGACCAGACTTGAACTCGGAAAGATAAGTCTTCCTGACTCTAGTCCCAGCGCTCTATCCACTATGCCACAACCTTGGATACCTTAGGGCCTTCAGTCTCCTCAAATGTGAAAGTGAGGGTATTCGATAAAACCATCACAATGGTCTCTTCTTGCTCTAGATCCTCTGATTTCTCTAAAATGATACCCCACCTGGAAGAGTCCAGAAGTTCATCCATTAATTGTACATCCCTTTTCTCCTGTCAACCACTATTGAAAGGTGCCACGAGGGGGCAGCTGGGTAGCTCAGTGGATTGAGAGCCAGGCCTAGAGACCGGAGGTCCTAGGTTCAAGTCTGGCCTCAGACACTTCCCAGCTGTGTGACCCTGGGCAAGTCACTTGACCCACTTGACCCAAGTCACTTACCACTCTTCTGCCAATATACAGTATTGACTCCAAGACAGAAGGTAAGGGAGAAAGAAAGAAAGAAAGAAAGAAAGAAAGAAAGAAAGAAAGAAAGAAAGAAAGAAAGAAAGAAAGAAAGAAAGAAAGAAAGAAAGAAAGAAA